>NW_023270415.1:40660853-40700134 GCF_011800145.1 Mirounga leonina | reverse complement strand
TCCTTCCTTCCTTCCTTCCTTCCTTCCTTCCTTCCTTCCTTCCTTCCTTTTTTTTTTGCTATGAGTAAGGAAAAGGATTTATGAAAGTCTTCAGGGGAATTTAAAACACCAAACCATGGCAAACAATGTGTAAGGAAGAAAGTGAGATTTGTTCCCAGAGAAACTGTGTAGAAGGTAACCCTTGAAGAATGAAGGAGGGAAATGAATGCCCACACTCTTATAAGATGCAAGCAGATATTTTAAGACTGGATGCTGCTTTAGGTCCCCGGGGGGGTAGACATCAGCAGAACACATGTCACAAAAGGGCTCTGGCTTCAGGCTGTATTTGCTACATAGGTCTGGAAGATAAAACCAGAATTAGATCATCTAGTCATTTCTGAATAAGAATTTTAGCAAGCAAATTATTCTATTAAATTTCATCACATATTTACTTGTTTGATTTCTGAAAATAAGTGCAAAATGAATAAACAGTATTTTTAAAATTGATATTACATTTTCCTCAAACATTTTTTTCTAGAAAAAACACAGCTAGTACATAATCTTGACTCTCATTTAGGCTTCTTGGGGAAGGCTGGTTTATTTCAGGCATTCATTAACTCACTCAGCCATCAATCATTTATTGAGCACTAATGAGCCAGACGCTATTCGAGGCCTTGAGGATAGAGATTTGAGTCAGTTACAGTCTTTATCACCACCCTTTGACTCCAGAGTGGGAATGTAAAGGGGACCACTGTGTGAGGAACCCAGTGTTTAGGTACTATGCTAGAGGTGAGTGTGAAGAAAAAAGGGGAAAGGTGAATCCATTCTATCTTGGCAGCTCCCTGCCCCCCCCCCCCCCCCCACTCTAGGCCCTGTTGCAGGCACAGTGCTTGAGAAGGAAACCAAATGCTACTCTAACAAATCCTATAAACCCAAACCCATGCAAACACAAGGAAGCCATGCTGAAGTGCTTGCTCCCCTTTATACCTGCTCTCTCATTCTCCCTCCTCCCCTCTCATTCTGCAGCTTACCCTCACAGCAGAGGTCAGGGGTTTCAGATTTTGAAGTATTAACACAATCAAGCAATTTCTTTCTCAAGGGACTGTCTTTAGATTCCATGATCAGAGAATGAAAAGTAATGAGGATTCTTGGATTTAAGATAGGCTGGGTGTTGAGTGATGGGGTGGGGAGAAGGTGTGCAGGAAAGACAGCAATGACAAGGGGTAAGTCCAAAAGGGTCTGTATTTCCAGGCTTGGTGAGTGGGAATGGTGGAAATTGACAAACACATGAGTAGAACAGTCATTAAACACAGATGTCAGTAGCCAGATGGTGTAGTTTCAAATTCTGCATGACTTACTTAACCCCTTTGTACTTCTGTTTCCTTACCTGAAGGTGGGGAGGGTAATTGTTGTACCCATATTGTGTGAGGATTGTATGATTTCATATGTCTGAGATCCTTAGAACAGTGCAGGGCACATCATCAGTGCTGCATAATTAAGTGTTGGCAGTTGTTAGATTTATATATTGAACATCTTGTGGGTGCAAGATACTGTACTAAATACTAGGAGCAGTAAGAGATCTTCCAGGTAGCGTTCCTTCCACAATATTCATCAGCAAGTACTTCTAACTCCTCTTCACCTGAACATTTTTTATAATCCCATTTTGTGCTATCCCTTTAAGGAAATAATCCATCCTTTCTCCATATACCTTTTCATATAGATCAGCATTTTCTGTTGGTTCCATATCAGGCTGTTCATTGAACAGGGAAGTATTGTAACTCTATGACATAAACTTTGACTTGGAGTGGAAACATCATCTAAGGCAATGGTGTCTGGATAATGAAGAACCTGATATACTTTGCTGAGAAGGGAGTGAAGTATTTGTATGCTATTTTTTTTTTTAAAGATTTTATTTATTTATTTGACAGAGAGAGACACAGAGAGAGAGGGAACACAAGCAGGGGGAGTGGGAGAGGGAGAAGCAGGCTCCCCACCAAGCAGGGAGCCCGATGTGGGGCTCGACCCCAGGACCCTGAGATCATGACCTGAGCCAAAGGCAGATGCTTAACGACTGAGCCACCCAGGCGCCCCTGTATGCTATTTTCTAATAGCAATATATTCAGATGCTCTGAGGGTCTTTAATTATGATTGGCACTGCTAAAACTATTGGAAGCATGCTGCCTACATAAAAACAGTCATTTAGCCTCGAATATGAACAGACCAGCCTTGATGTAGCATTAAAAAATTCAGCTACTTTAATCGAACATACCGTTAAAAAATGAGAAGATGTTGACAATTTAGTCAAAAAAGAGTGGTCACTCATCACTTCTTTGAATTTATAAACTGGGGTTGCAAGTCCAGGACTGTTGACCAGCCAAGTAGTTCTAGGTGTGGGTCTGTGGGCCCATCAATTACCTTCTTTTTCTTCAGTAGTAAAAAAATCAAAAAGGTAAAATCATCATGTTTCTACTGTTTAGGAATACCATGAGGTTAGAGAAGTTAGAGAATCTTTTTGAAACTCAGAGACCTCAAGTGTCAATAAGTTTCAAAATAAAAACTTTCATATTTGAGTTAGTAACAAAAACTGTGCTCATAGTATACTGAAAACTTTACTTTTAGATGTACGTCAGGTAAAGCCAGAATCAAGAAAATAGTTTCAGCTTCAAATAAAAATGGATACTTTTTAGAAGTTCAAAAATAGAAATTTTGACTGGTCTAGATTCCAAATTAGTAGCTGAAAAGATGTTTGGGAATCTGACAGTCGAGCAGTGGTTACATTTTAAAAGATTTCATATTATCGAGAAGCTATAAAAAGAGAAACAGCTACACAAAATCTTCCTATGGCTCTTTTGATCTCACAAAAAGAAATCCAGAATATTTCCTTTTGTCACGTTTAGCTTTAGGATGCAGTCTTTAAGAAATTTGGTATATGCACTAGGAAATTTCACTGTCTTTTCCCATCACCGAACTCTCCTTGCTTCATATAAAGACTTTCAGTGGGGTTAGTTTCAAAATTAATCCAGGCATTTGAGGGCGGTTGGGCCCTCTGCGCTTGAATAATTAAGTGAGTACCATTAAAGAAAAGGCTACACATTAGTAACTTAGAAGAATCAGAGTGGATGAACCACTTTTCAGAACCTGCATGACAATTTTGAAAATTAAACCCAGTTAATAGAAAAAAATGCTAAATCAATGGCCATAAAATTTAATGGGTTTATAGCAGCCTTAACACAGTAGGACTGAATTATCATGTTAATTTAATTTCCATTTCTAAATGAACCAGAAGGCACAATAAAGGTCAATTAACCAGCTACCTTCCCTGTCTTCTTTTTCTTTTACTGCTGGTTTTAAATCACATTCAGCCCCAAAGCACTCACACTGCTTCTGGAAACTCATTAGTTTTTCTCGAAATTAAAACAAAAAAGAAAAAAAAAAAAAAGAAGAAACAAAAACTAATAACTAACCATGTGCTGAGAACAACCACTGAGAATGTGCCACAATTACGGGGATATATGTATTCATTGAAAAAGCTTTACTCTTGTCACATTGAGGCTAAAACAGTCACACCAAGCCTAGGGAAACATACAAGTTAAAGGTCTCAATTATAGTGTTTACCAAGTGTTCATCTACAGTGAAAAAGCTGTGTGTGCTACTCTTAACATTTATGAGGCCAATAAGGAAAGGAACTCCATCTGTGTAATGTGGGTCTGTTGTTAGTACAGTGAGAAGCTCAAGCTTTGCACAGCCTGCATTTTTCACATTGAAATGTGTCACTTTATATTAATAGGCCTTTATTATTATTTTTTATTTAATAAAAAGAGAAAAAAAAGGAGTCCATTTCCTCCTCCTCACCTGCAAGAAAATTCAGTCCTTGTTTTTGGTGTAATTAATTTGTGGTGTATTACCTGTAATTTGATACAGTGTGGATCAAAAGCTTCAAACATTCTGGTGTTTTGAGAGATTAAAAACAACATCATGGGCACTAGATTGGTGAACAAAATATATTTTTATTTTTCACAATCTTTATAGTCACTAATACTGGTTTCTAACCCCAATGTTTGCCAGAATTGAAACAGTGATGTGTAAATATTGCAAAATGATCATACTTTTCATTCCAATAGGAACATCTTTAAAATAAAATAAATATTTGTTGTAAAGTATCGGGTAGCTTTCAGTGAACGTTAGCCTTCTTTCCATTCTACCTCTTCAGTATAAAGTAGAAAATTGAAATATTCATTATTTAAAGTTTAGTTGTTTGGAATTATTTCTTAGGATTATAGAACTTTAAGACAACAATGACTTCCATACCTTTGCTTATCAAATTCTTATGTCAAAGATACTGAATTTAAGTGTAATTTATTTTTTATTATTTTTTTAAAGATTTATTTATTTATTTGAGAGAGAGCGAGAGCACTTGCACTTGTGCCCAGGGCAGGAGGAGCAGAGGGAGAGGGAAAGAGAGAATCTCAAGCAGACTCTCCAATGAGCACGGGAGCCTGAGCTCAATCTCACAACCCTGAGATCATGACCTGAGCCAAAATCAAGAGTCAGATGCTTAACTGACTGAGCCACCCAGACGCCCGTAAGTATAATTTAGATCAGGAATGTAAGAGTTTTAGTTTATGGCTAACATCTATTTTTTTTCAAATAAAAACATTTAGTTCACGTTTCATTTAATAAAAACCTGCCCCGTTGCCTCCCCTTCACACCAAAGATCAGTCGATCTCTATTTGTCTACCTGTCTGTCCATGTTTATCATCTAGCTATCATTTCTAGAAACTGTAAGTAGGATTTAATGATCTCACAACAATTTCTGGACTAAAGTGAAACACATTGCATGCAGAATGTTGATGTAGGAGTATGTGTTCACAATGTACAGATTTGACAAATAATATATATGCCTAGATGTGACTGGTTTTGAGAGGCATCTTTTTTTTTTTTCCTCTCTGAAAACTTGTAGGCTAGCAACAGAATCCAACCTTTTAATTGGAACCTGCTTAATCCACTTTTAGAGTTCCTCTAATAGAAGAGAAAAAAAGATTGAAGTTTTGCACCTGAAATTCTTTAAACTTTAAATACATTTAAATGATTTTGTTAATTACATATGTATAATAAGCAGTGCTTTTATGAGATGGAGGGATTTCTTGTGCTGTTTTACTCCTAGTCTTTCTTCCGATTGACATTGGGGTTCACCTGTAAAGCACCCATTCGGTCCTCTGTGCAAGGTAGCTCTGCAGTGAATACTCTCTTCCCCTCTGCTCTCCTCTTGCCCTCTATTCCCTCAGAGCTCTCAGTGAGCTCCAGAATGCGGCCCTAGGAGCAAGTGAGAGCCGAGTGCCTGCGGTGGCCCCCTGCCACTTGCTGTTTTCTACGATTGATGAGGATGCCCTATTACAGTGGAGTATCAAAAATTATTGCTGATTAACTGAACGATATCATATCCTATGATGTAATGACCCTGCCCTGCCCCACCTTGCTTTGAGACTGCAGGGGCTGCCTTTAACCATTAGGGACTGTGTCATGAATTATATCATGGAACTGTTGATGTGATTTAGTTGTGTTGGAGTCACGGAAGTCACTAGACTGGGACTGACCATGTGCAGACGGGGTGTAGAGGAAGCAGTGTAGGTACATGGTAGGATAATAGGAAAAGAAAGAAGAAAGATGGCAGCAAGAGGAAGGGTGTAAGAAGAGAACAGGAAAAAGTGTGGCAAGGCATGCCCTTCATGACCACGTTCACAAGGCAGGATTCCCATTCCCGCATTTGCACAGCTGTGCCCCCCCCCCCCCCCCCCCTGCTTATTGACCCCTGCTAGCATTACTGCTGGTCTTACTTACAATGTCATGGTCAGGTCCAAGGATGATTGAGTTTGGAACTTTCTGTCTTTATGGTTTTAAGGAACTTTCTTCCAGGTGAGGGTCTAACTGGTGTCTCTTCAAGCCATTACCCGGTATTTCATAAGCCCATGTCTCCCAGGAGTTGTCTTATCAGTATAAGAATGCATTTCACAGCTCTTCTGCCATCTGGCTGTGTGGTTTTGGGAAGTCACTTTACTTTTCTAGGCCCTGGTTTCCTCAGTGGTGAAAGGAGTTTGCCCTTTGATCCCGAAGGAACTTCTGGCTCCTATAGTCTGTGTTTCTCTGAAGCCCCATTTCAAGTGTGGGGTATGAATGCAAAGCAGGACCAAAATTCCCTGGTTTCCCCCTTTTCCTTCAGTTTACCTATCTAGTACAGAGATGAAAGGAAATGAACTGATTTTTGCTGGAATATTACACGTGTGCATATATATGCATGCAGAAAACATGCATATAGAGATACACGTGTATGTTCATATATGAACATATATGTATATATAACATATGTTTTTGTTCATCATATATATATAGATAGATACGTATTCTATAGTAGTTTGAAATTTTATTATGGTAGTAAGTGACTTGGAGGCAAAATTTAGATGTTGCCTAAATAAAGGGACAATAAAAAGAGGGAAAAAAGTCCGTTTTTTGACTTCTAAAATTTTTTGACTGTTACATTCTTTTACTGAAATGGGTTTAGTGTACGTGCAGTCGTATGTTTGGTTTTAATCAGCCTGTTAGGAAAACTGGAGAAAAGTGATACTTATTACTCACTTAAGAAACATCTGTCCATTTTTGTATTATGGTGTATATATTTTTTAGTGACAATATTTTATATTACACTTAGACCTCGCCCAGAAACCTGAAGATATCATGCGAGGAGAGGGAGGCTGATGCCTCGCGTGAAATGGGCCAGGTGGCCGACTGGTAAAGGAAGATGTAAGTTTGTTAGCTAGCAGGACTTACTTTATCTTCTTAAAAACATGTTTGCTAAGAATGTAGATTGGAAGGAAAAATCTTGGGATTGTGTACTTTGTTTTACATTTGGAATGAATGAATAAATACGTGATGTGAATGCAGCTTGGGCGCCCTTCCCTCCCACTGCAGAGCCACGGTCAGGAGAAGATGATGGTGACTATGGAAAACTGGGCCAGGATGGCTGTGGAGGGGCTGCTCCCCGCAGCCAGGAGAGCCATTTGGCTCCCTCGGAGCTCCCTCCCTTGGAGAAGCAGAGAGGAGAGGGACACAGGTGACAACTCTGGGCCTAATGGCCCTCTCTCTCTTTATTTCTCAGCTGGGGGCTGAATGTTCTCATATACAGGCACTTGTCCCTTCCAGCTCTGAGAATAGAGATAGTTTCTCCCTCCCTAACTCTGTCATCTCTATCTCTTATTCTTTGTTCCAGAAAGAAAAGAAAAACAAAGCGCTAGGATGATTTCCTCGAGAAGTTTCTTACTTTCGGAAAACTACACAAATGTAGCTGAGTGCTGTGCGAAGTAGTACAGTCTGCCCCTCCTGCCCAGCGTCTAGAGAGGCTGCCGAGGGCACCTGAGAAACAAGTAAATAATCATTAAACCCTGTGGGCACCACTAGGATCTCCACTGTAATCAATGAAAGGGCAGCTGGTGCTGTCATTCATCCATCAACTTGTCCATGTTCATGGACACTTGACTCACTATGCACTTGATGAGCTTCTTCTCTGTGTCAGGCACAGATGCCCTGTATGTAAACCAGAATAAGTCTTCTAAGGGAAGACACCTGAAATAATGACAACTTTGATTTTGAGTTTACAATTTGCCACGCATTGTGTTAAGCACTTTATATGCATCATTTTATTTAATCTTTTTATGACCCCATTTTTCAGATTAGGAAACCAAGACTTTGAGACTCTCAGGGGCTTGCCCAAGACCACATAGCTAGTAAGTGACACAGTCAGATTTGAACTTGAGACTGTTTTACTCGGGAACTTCCTACAAAGAGGTCATTGCACTAGAAAGTGGTAAATGCAATGATGGAGGCCTGCCTGGAGACTGAGGAAACAGCAGAGGGATTCGACCCACCGTTGGGAGTTCAGTTAAGGTATTTGGAGATAGTGGTTCTTGAGTGTAACGTTAAATTATGGACCTGAAAGCAGATTGAAGTATATTTGTGATTTGAGACAGAAGGGATAACTTATGAAAAGGAGTGTGTGAGGAATTGCAAGGGCTTTGGTGTTTCTGAAAGATCACGTATAAGGCAAGGAGCTGTGGGAGATGAGCCTGGAGAGGTGGGTGGGGCCAGTTCCTGGTGGATCTTTTAGAATCTATCATGTAGCCGATGCCAAATGAGCTGGGAGCCTGTGCAGCGGTCTGGGAGAAATGTGATGGGGGCCGGTCATGGCCGATGCCACGGAAGGATGGAAGGAGGGGAGGGAGAGAAAACTTGGCCAGATGGGTGGACAGAGGGAATGAGAGAGATGGAGAAGGTGTAGGAAACCTCTCAGACTTCTAGCTTGGTGGATGGATGGATGGAAATGCCAGCAATATAGACACAGAGGATCCAGGAGGAGAACACATTTCAGAAGGGTGCTGAGCAGTTTTATTTTTCACCAGTCTATAGTTATAACCACATATTATTATTATTAAGTTTTTCTCTAGTAGGTTAAATTGGTAATGCATAGATTTCAAATTTACTATAATTTATAGTTAATTATTATGTTTTATAATTTCACAAATAAGAGCTATTTTTCTTGCCTGGGGGAAATTAAATACATTTGTTTTAATCTAAAAAAAAAAAAACAGAATTAGGTCAGCGGTAATTTTATGGATACTAACCATAACAACAACCGCCCACTGAGCATGGCACATGGTCCAGGTCTTATTCTATGGATTTGACCTCCATCAGTTCCATTCATCTTGCCTTCAGTGATTTTAGTCTGAAAACCTAAGTTGTACCACTCTGGAGTTCATTCATACCCTGTTATGGAGGCCAAGTGGGGTGGCTCTGTCAGGGGTGAGTTTGAGCATGGCCCCATCCCCATCGCCTGGTCACTAAGACCCAGGAAGACAGCTTTGTGGAAGTAAGTCAGAGCAAGCTGTTTCGCCATAAGCTGCACAAGGATGGAATGTGTACTCTCTTCAGACTGAGTTTGTATTCTGATAATCCCAGTTAGAAGCTGTGTGACTCGTGGATGTTCATAGCATTATTCATAATAGCTGAAACTGGGAACAACCTACATTTCCATTTACTGGTGAATGGACAGACAAAATTGATAGAAACCCCACTGAATACTATTCAACAATAAAAACAAACTACTGACACATGCAAGCTGACTATGGATGTGCCTCAGAAACGTCACACTAAGGGAAAGAAGCCAAGCACAGGAGACCACATATTGTATGATTCCATTTATATGAAATGTCCAGAAAAGGTCATTTTCTAGAGAAAGAAAGATTAGTGGTGGCTTGAGTTTGGAGGTAAGATAGATTTAATGTATGTATGAGGAATTTTATTGGTATAAAAATGTTCTTTAATTATGGTAATGGTTGCAACCACTTGTTAAGTTACTAAAAATCATTTAATTGCACGCACGAAATGGATGAATTTTATGATATGTAAAATAGACTTCAACAAGGTTGTTAAAAAACGAAAAAGAAGCTGTGTGACCTTGGCCAAGTTCTTGAATCACTTTTTGTTTCACCGTCCTTTTCTGTACAGCGGGGTGGTAAATTTTTAGTCCTTATTTCATCTCTGGCAGCATTTGGCTCAGGTTATCATTTACTGCTCCCCCTATTGCTGGCCCCCATTTATGTGCTGGGATACTTTTCTGACTTGATTTCTCTGATACTGAACCCTCTTGATTTTTTTTTTTACAACAAAGGCTGGAACTGGGTTCTATGACAGTGTGGGGACTGGTTTAATTGCTTCACTCTGCAATTAATTATCCAACTCAATGCCTGGGGTATGCATCCCCATTCAGCCTCTGCTACTTCTGATGTTGGGATTGTTCTGGGTTCTGCCTGAGATATTTCGGCATTTGTTTGAGAGATTTTTTTCTGACACCTGATATCACTTCAGGTTCCTTAGCTCTATGGGTATTTTTATCAATCATTTCCCGTCAATTTCTAGGAAGTCTTCCATGTTCAGTTTTGCTAGAGACACCTCTCCTGATATTCTAAATTCATTACAAATTCACTTTTGTTTTTATATTTTGCTTGTTTTGTCAATAAGATTTTGTGAGGGGGTACATAGAGGATATGCTGTGTGTGCTACTGAGATCACATTCAGGACTGAAGGGCTTATTCATCCAGCTGCCCACCGTCGGCTTCTTCCCTGGGAGAGCCTTCATCCAATGACTCATCTACTCAAGGCTTACCCTTCTCACCCAATTTGCTACGACTCTGAAGGACCACCCAGGTTCAGAGCTTCCTGGAGTTGACAGCAGCTTTCATTGAGAATCTGTCCAGCCTAGCTTCTCCCTCTATTTTTATTTTCTTCCTTTCTTTTCCATGGAACTGATCCCAGGAATACCCCCTAATCAACCTTCTCTATGCTAATCTCCATCTCAGAGTCTGCTTCCTGGAGAGCCCAACCTGTGACAGAAGAGATGTGAATATATCTGTCTGTTCAGCCTTTGGGAATGCTTTTTACAGGGCTGATTTTGAGATCAGGAGCCTTTTCAAATAAGATATTGAAATGCACGAATTCTTTCTATCCAGAAGGTGAGGTTAATTTTTTTCTCTAATGCCAACTCACTTCTTTTGACTTTTGATAGAGACATCAGGCTCAGCGGCGTTCCCAAGTTCTCTCTTCCCCTTCTCCCCACAGCTAAGACCAGGTGACCCTTACTTGTGAGCTCAGCCTGCCACTTCTCAGGGCTAACCTAAGTCTAAGTGGAAAAACCTTAGCATTTGTCTTAAGTCAGGCTTTCCTCAAGCAGATCCTAAGATGAAGGTTTGCATGTAAGTGCTTTACTAAGGAAGTGTCCCTGGAAGAATGGGGAAGGAGAAGCAGGGCAGGGAAGGGGGAGGAAGTCAAGCAAGACTAAGGTCTCGTGGAGAGTTCTTTGGAGGTAACGTGATGGTTAATTTTATGTGGCAACATGACCGGCCACAGGGGGCTGAGAGTAAACATTATTTCTGCGTGTGTCTGTAAGGATGTTTCCAGATGAGATTAGCATCTGAATCAGTGAACTTGGTAAAGTAGGTTGCCCTCCCCAAGATGGTGCAACTTGGGCATCACCCAATCACCTAAGGGTCTGGATGAACAAAAGGCAGAAGGAGAGGAATTTGGCTTTTTGTTCCTGCCTCATGGCTGAATGTGGACCCATCTCATTCTCTCTGCCCCGAAACTGGGATTTACACCACCAGCTCCTCCATTTCTTGGGCCTTCAGACTTGGACTGAATGATACTGCTGGCTTTCCTGGTCTCCAGCTTGCAGATAGCAGACTGTGGGACTTCTTAGCCTCAATAATTGTGTGACCCAATTCCTCATAATAAATCTTTATCCATCCATCCATCCATCCCTCCATCCCTCCATCCTGTAGGTTCTGCTTCTTTAAAGAACCCTGACTAATATAGATAGTGTTGTTTGATCCTCAAAAGAACTCTGTGATGTAATTTATGCCTCAGAAATTTTTCCTCCTGAGGCAGAAGAGTTGGGCTTTTGTACTCCTGCACCCAATATTCAGATTGATTGACAATGACTCCTTGTGGTGGGGCTGGGAGCTGGGAGGAAAACTCTCAGGCACTTCTGGCTCTCTGCCCATGCAGAGCAAAGCCACTCCAGTACCATGAGGTTGTCCTCCAAGAACATAGATGAGTGCTGGATATTGGGAGCCAAAGCACACAGAAGCTAGGGAAGGGGCATCCAGAAGGGTCTCAGGGTATCTTGGTGGAGCAATGATATCATCTGCTGCGTGGTTCAATCACCAGCATCCTTATCAGATTAGCTTTGGTGCCAGGCTCCAATTTTGATAGTGGGTCAGGACAGGAGACTTTTGAAAACTGACCTTATAAGTAGTCTGTCTCTAGGCTAGTAGAACTTATAGAATATTTAATTTTGTATTGGACTGCATTCCAGTGAGCCTGTTTGAGTGAGTTAGTTGCAAAATGCTCCATTAAATAATGAAAATGAGTTAATCTTTTTATGGAATTGCTCTGTATTTGCTAACAAAATGCAACAAGTGTTTGCCAAAATCAGCAATCCTAGTATTGGTCTAATTGATATTGAGCTGTTCCTCATAGTTGTAATTGCCCACTAAGCTCAGTGGCTCCTTGAGGCCACTCTGAGAATGATAATAGGACTATGTCATCAGCATGAAGGAGGATGCTATGACAGGAGGTCATGTATCCAGGTTATCAAAGGATGTATCAAATGGTTGGGTGAAAATTAAAGAGGTAGACTAGGACATTTGTACCATTTAGGGCTGTAAGCTGCTCTGTCAAGAGCCCATTTCTCATCCATTTTGATCCTTTTTTGATATTACAGTAAAGGCTCTGAAGGACTATTAAAAGCCAGGGATCAATATCAAGATTATGCAACTTGGCCCATAAATGGTTTCTGTCTATAAAATCAAAGGCTGACAATAGAGTAATAAATGCCACAAGTCTCAAATTATTTTTAACCATTTTCCCTAGTAGAGGAAATCGAGTATAGTAATAGTCCATAATAGAAAAGCTATCTCTCAAGCATTTGTGCTCTTTCTGTAGTATATCATATTGAGACACCCAGACAGGCAGTGTGGAAGAATAAAGACTTTTTAAATTTATTTTTTATTTTTTATTTTTTTTAAAGATTTTATTTATTTATTTGACAGAGATAGACACAGTGAGAGAGGGAACACAAGTAGGGGGAGTGGGAGAGGGAGAAGCAGGCTTCCCGCGGAGCAGGGAGCCCGATGCGGGGCTCGATCCCAGGACCCTGGGATCATGACCTGAGCTGAAGGCAGACGCTTAACCGACTGAGCCACCCAGGCGCCCCAAGACTTTTTTTAAAAGGATATTCTGAAGATTGCTGGGTGGTAAGCAAAGATGAAAGAAGGCTGCTTCTCCTCCCCATCCCCCCCCCCTTTATTTAATACTAACAGCAGACTATTCTCTTGGTCTATTTTATAGAAATTATACTGTTGGTGATTATGTCAATAATTCTGCATGGATTAACACTTGCAATGTAGAATAGGATCTGTGGTGGGAAAACTCTCCCTGCTACAGAGTTCAAAATAGTCATTTTGTAGCCGAACCAATGTGAGTGTGCTCCTTGGTGAGTCACAGATACACCAGGTGGAGTTGTTGCACAAAGTAAAGTTTATTTGCAGCAAATAAGGAGATCACAAGAAGTAACTTCCAAAGCCATGACTCCCTGAGCAAGGCTGAATGAGTTCCTTTTATTTAGGGTTAGAATGAACATTTAGATAAGGAAGCCTTGTCATCGTATGTAGAGGCAGGCATCAGGCTACACATGTGCCTTAAGGAACATGCCTATATGTATATTGTATGTGATGTAAATGAAGCTTGTGCTTCTCCTTGGGTGGAGATTTTAGTAGTAGAATGAGGTAAAGGTAGTTTTCCATCATTCTCCATGATCCATCTGCATAGGCGCAAGTGGGGGGTTACACTCAAGCTGGGCTGGTGGGAGGTCTTGTCAAAGTAGTCACTATCACTTTTAATAGTCCTTCAGCCTATCTCTTAATTCATTTACCTGAGTTAAGAGATAATCTGGAAAGAAGAGCTTACAGACAGATACAGGACAAAGGTTGGAGAACACAAGCAGGTGGGCAGTAAAGGTCAGGTCTTAGGGTCTAGCAGGTGACAGGTTTTTTTTTTTTTTAGCTACTTATATATATATTTTATTTTAATTCAGTTAATTAACATTTAATGTATTATTGGTTTCAGAGGTACAGATGTGTGATTCATCAGTCTTATATAATACCAAGGGCTCATTATATCACATGACCTCCTTAATGTCCAACACCCAGTTACCCCATCCCTCCATCCCCCTCACCTCCAGCGACCCGCAGTTTGATAGCTGGTGACAATTTTTTTAAGATTTTATTTATTTATTTGAAAGAGAGAGAGAGGATGAGTGGGAGGAGGGGAGAGGGAGAAGCAGACTCCCCGCTGAGCAGGGAGCCTGACACAGGGCTCGATCCCAGGACCCTGAGATCATGACCCAAGCTTAAGGCAGATGCTTATCTGACTGAGCCACCCAGGCACCCTGCTGGTGACAATTTTTAAGTGAAGTTTAATGAGTAGGGGAACGGATTTGAGCTAGAGAAAGTTCTAGTGTTCTTAAACTATGAGGTGAATATAAGAATTCTAAAAAATAACTCTGAAACTGCCTACCCACATCCCTAGCCAAGATAGTAAACAAAAAACAATGTAACATTATGGGAGAATGGTGAAGATTAGCATCACTTTTAAGGATCTCAAAGATGTGGGGTGGTGGTCCCCATCATATCTCTATTTAATTTACCAATCTAGCCCCTGCAAAAGCTGGATGGATCCTGGAGAATGACTGTAGACTCCAGAAGCTCAATCAAATAGTAACTTGATCACAGAGAATGTGGCAGAGTGGATCTAGTATGCTAGAGCAGGTTAACATGCCTTTGTTATATAATATGCAGCCATTAATTTGCTAACGGAGCTCTTTTCTTTCTCTTTAGGTAAGAGGTTAGAAATAATTTGCCTTCACAAGGAGGGAAAACCATATACATTTATAGTTTTGTCCAGGATGATGTTAAGTCTCCTGCCCTCTGCCAGAATATAGTCTGAACATATCTAGACCGTTGGGGTACCCTGCAGAATACCAATTGATTACATTGTTGGCATCATGCGGATCGGCAGGGTGTGCCAGAGGGGGTGGCATGCTGCAGGCAGTGGTGCTCAATCCAGAGGGTGGGAGATAAATTCTACAAAGGCTTTAGGACTTGTCACTTCGGTAGTTTTCAGGAGTCCAGTGGTTCGAGGGGCATGCTGGGACATCTCCAAAACACAAGAGAACTTGCTTCAGCCTTCATCCACTATCACAAAGAAGTCAGCACAAGACCTGTTCAGGTATTGGAGGAACACATTCTACATCTAAGAATACTGCTCCAGCCCATATATCACGTGACTCAAAGGCTATCAGTTTTGAGAAGGGCCTGGAACAGGAAAGGGCTCTGCAAGAGGTTCAGATTGTGATATAAGAAGCTCTGTCATCTGGGCTATAAATCAACAAACCTAAGTGGCTATGCATCAAGAACTTATGAGTTGGGTTCTGTTGGACACATTAAGTCATAAAGTTGAGTGGACCCAGCAGCAGTTTGTCATAAGAGGGACACGGTACGTTTAAGATTGAGGACCAGAGGTCATGAGTAGCCATGACCCCCATGTCACACATGCCCCTGTCTTGCAGCTCAGAGCTGGCAGGAGGTTGAGATGGGGAGGGCATGCATGCAACCAGTTAAAGGAGGATCAATCTGAGCTTGGTTTGTGGGTGGGTTGGCTTGGTAGGTGGGTCCAGGCCAAAAATGGATGGCAGAAGCACTGTAGCCACAGGCAGGGGCAACTTTGAAAGATAATGTTGAGAAAAACCTTTCCGCAGTAGAGCTCTGAGCAGTGTGCCTAGTCATCCACTTTATGAGCACGAAGAAATAGTCCATTCACCTGGGCCATGCATGCTGAGTGGCCTGACCAGTTTGGTTAGTGGCCTAGAAGGACAAAGACGAGAAGATCAGAGATAAAGTCTGGGGTCGAGGTAGTATGAATGGACATATGCGGTTGGCAGGAAGGGAGAATTCTGGATCTTGTATTAATTAGTGCTTCCCAGAAAGCATGTATCATTGAAGTAGCCACAGTCAAGTGGATGACACAGCTCAGACAGCTGACAGCAGCCATGCTTTGTCATCAGCTCCTTCAGGACTGCACGCTGGGCATGTGAATGAAGAGGCCACAGAGGCAGAGATGAGAGCCACACATGGGCCTAACAGCAGGGAGTGCCCCTCATGAAGGCAGGCATCGCTATGCCAGCTCTGAGTGTCCAGCCTGCTAGCAGAAAATTTCAAGGCTGAGCCACCACCACGGAGCCCTTCCTCACAAGTAGCTGAGACCCACTAGCTAACTGGTAACAAGTTGACTACACTGGGCCCTTTTTGTCCTGGAAGTGCCAGTGATTTGCTCTAAGAGGAATCAATACCTATTCCAAATGAGTTTGCCCACAGAAGTGCAGCCAGCACTGCTGTCTGGAGGCTTACCTAATCCTTAGCATTCATACAATGAAGGAAATGGAGGAATGGGCCCATCATCATGAAATTCATTGGCAGGATCACGTGCTGCACTATCCGGACTCTGTCAATCTAATACAGTAGTGGATTGGCCCATTGAAGGTGCAGCTAAAGTGCCATGTTGGGGGCAATACTCTGCAAATATAAGGCCTCTTGATGAGAAATATAAGGGAAGATTCTCAGGTTGCCATTTAACAGTAGACTAGATTTTTGATGTTCTTAAAGGATATAACCTCATTATTACTCCTCTGGAATATGATTTCCCTTATAAAATGTAATACAGTATAACTCCACAATAATCTGTTCGCATTCAATGATAAGAAAACAACAAAGCCAAGCTCAGTGCCCTTGTGCCCCATCAAAGCTCTTCTTTCCATCTGATGGCTCACCCTTCTCTGCCGTTACTGTTCTGGGTAAGACCATGTTGCATTACATGCAGTTCAAATGAACTATCCCCAAGGTTACAAATGATGACACGTTTTGGAATTTTAGGGTCACTCAGAAGGGCTCAAAACCATAAATGTTATATTTGCCAAAGTTAGGGTTCATCTGAAATTATTGTGATTGCAAATTAATTTGATTAAACGCTGGCCTTTTCAAGTGCATGGCTTTTCTTAGAGTTAAAGCAGTCTTCTACTCCGAGAAACAAACTGAGGGTTTTAGAGGGGAGGGGGGTCGGGGGATGGGTTAGCCCGGTGATGGGTATTAAGGAGGGCACGTACTGCATGGAGCACTGGGTGTTATACGAAAACAATGAATCATGGATCACTACATCACAAACTAATGATGTATTGTATGGTGACTAACATAACATAATAAAATAAAATTAAATTAAAAAATAAAGCAGTCTTCTAGCTCAGGTCTTATGTGAATTCCACTTGGAAAAATAATTTTGATCCTTGTATTCAGGTCTCTTGTAATATTATTTCCTTTAAAGGGTAAAACAAATATGTGTAATGCAAATAATAGGAAGTGGGACAAAGTATCTCATACATAGAAACATAATTTGATGGTGTAATATATGTATCTAAGGCATGCTTGGTCTCTCTTATTAAGGAGCAGAACCATTTATTGTGTGATAAAAGGTCCCATTTCCAGTATTCATTTAGTCCTAAAAATCTTAGAAATACATTCTGTCTTACAAAATGATTGCCTTATTTTGAACCCAGCTGCATGTGAGTTATTATTAACCACAAATCCAAAGGAAACACTTCTCTTTACATATGTGGTTATTTATTCGAAATAGATAGAATCAGTATCAGATGGTTTTTAAAGAGAATGGTTATATTCTTAATGCAAGCTGGAAGACTATGATACTGCAAAGAGATATACACACTATATAAGGAAAATGATATATTAACTAGTTAAATTAGTACTTAAAAAAAGGTAAAGAGGCTTACTTTTCCTCTTACCTTTTAAACATATGTTTTTTTTTCTCTATAGATTCTATTGAACAACCATGGTGTATTTTATTTTTTAGTGCTAATTTTTTCATTTGAGTTTGTAAAGAAACTTAACATTTCCAAATTATGCTATCATTCTGCAAAAGAAGTCAGTGAACCAAATAATTCTGTAAATATATTTCCACACAAAGGCAGAAAACATGCACAAGAAGAGTCAGAATTTGTCTTGGGGAACACAGTGTTGAGTGCGTGGAATAAGACTTCTATTCATTAAGAACTGCTTCAGAACCACCTATGGAATACAGAAAATGGTCTACTTAAGGTTTAATGTCAGATGCCAGGAAAGAACCGCAGAGCGCTAGCTTGAGAAAAGTTGTAAAGCCTCATTTTCGGAGGAGGCAAGAAGGAAGATCATCTCAGAGAATATCCATGGTAAAGGAGATAAGAAGTTTCCCAAGGTGGCTAAGTAAACACTGCTTTCTATCTTAAGATGGGGAGATAAATTCTCTATTGAGAATTGCTGCCTTTACAGGAGACTTTCTTGACAGAGAGGGTCAGGTAGACCAAACAAAATACGCTTAGTAATCTAGGGAGTACGATCCATTTCCTATAAGCTGAGTAGCTGAGTACCTACTATGTGCTAGGTACCCTTCTCAGTGTTGTGGAGCTTACAAAGTTAAGTAAAGGGAAAACTGATTTTTCTTTGAGCTCCTACTTTGTGCCTAGCACTTGACAGGAATTCTGTGAAATGGGTATTATGGTTACTATTTTTATACATAGGTAAATGGGAATTTGGAGATTAAATAATATGCTACAAATTACAAAGCTAGTAAATGATAACCATAATATCCACTTTGCAGAGTGGTGGTTAAGTCCTTGGTGCAAAGTACAAGCTCAAAAAAGAATTAACTTTTTGGGCAGATGGTAAGTATGTATTTGGGAGTTATTTTAACTTAATGTTGTTTTCAAACTCTATCATTCAAGTATCGCTTAATTATAACATGTTCACCTTAAGTAATGTTCTAGAATTCTTTCTTATGTATTAGTTTATGCTATTATGGCAATCTGTAAGCTTCTGAGACTGATTTAATCAAACTTTCACTGCTCCACAAATTTCCCCCTTGCTCACTGGATGCTGCTTAGTGAAGATCTAGGTTTCACTCTTTTGCCCATCATTCATTGGTTCCTACTGATGGCAGTAGGGGTGAAGGATGAAAGACATGCAAAATCAGAATTTTACTTTATATTGGTATGGCTTTAAAACAGAGGCTTCAGATTTTTATCTGAAATCTACAGCAAGAAATGTATTTTTCACTGGACCTAGCTTGTGTGTATGCATACACACTCCAGTCAAAAGTTTTATGAAATAATACTTACCTCATGGATGATAGACTCTGATACTTTCTATTTAATTCAATTCAATTCGATTCGATTCGATTCCATTCTACTCTGTTCTGTGCTGTTCTTTTCTGCCATTCCATTCCACTCCATCCCATTAAAAAATGGTGATCACAATCCACTGAACTGATTGAGTAGCCCACTAATGGGTCATGGACCACATTTTGAAAAAAGTTTTCTTGAAGACATTGACAATGCAGGGCACTATATGAATTTTGAACCTCCTACAGTGACTAGCATGGTACTAAAATAAGATGGGTAATCTAATGTGTGAGGTTGCCAGTGTGCTCCAGTTCTTTATCCCCTCCCTATGTCTGCATTTTTTGCTGTGTAACTTTGTAGTGTATACCCATTTTGATGCTGGCCTGGGCAGCATTTGACTTGTTTTGGCCAATGGGAAGCTAGTAAAAGGATGCAATCAAAAGCTTGAAAAGTGCACTTGTGCTTGGTTGGGCCTGTTTGCTCTTGCCCCTATGTCTTGGTTATGAGAACATGCCTTTTTTTTTTTTAAAGATTTTATTTATTTATTTATTTATTTGACAGAGAGAGAGACAGTGAGAGCAGGAACACAAGCAGGGGGAGTGGGAGAGGGAGAAGCAGGCTTCCCACGGAGCAGGGAGCCCAATGCGGGGCTTGCTCGATCCCAGGACCTTGGGACCATGACCTGAGCCAAAGGCAGACGCTCAATGACCTGAGCCACCCAGGCGCCGTGAGAACATGCTTGACCAGCTACACAGGGATAGGATCAGAGATGTGATCACGGCTGACTTGTTCCAGGTGTACCAGCTGAGGTTATCCTAGATCAGCTCACAGCCAGCCAGCACTGACACATGAGTGAGCCCAGCCAAGATAAGCAGAGGCATCTAGCCATCTAGCCAACTACTCCAGACATGTGAGCAATAAACATTTATTGTTAAATGCCACTGAGGTTTTTTGGTTTGTTACACATTCTTACTGTGGCAATAGATAACATGCACCTGATTGCACCTGCCCAATCCTGTACTGTTCATGTTTGAGTACATGAAGTAGATCTATGTAACTTGAAACCTCGCAGAATCCAAAACACCATTCTGCCTTACTAATGCTTATGTGTCAGAATTTATCCAGCTTGTTGATTGGGGTCAGCTAGTTACAGGTATTTCCACTTGAAAAAAACAAACAAACTGTTGTTCTCAAATTTTAGTGTCCATCAGATCATCTGATCTATCTGAATTAGAACCTAATGTTTGCTAAAGTTTGAGAACTGCTGACTTGGTGAGTTTATGTATTTATTTATTTATTTTTGGACTTGGAAGCAAAGGGATTAATTGATAAAGACTGGTGGGTAAAATCCAAATGGTTTGCTTATGCAATTCGTTTAAGTATATTTATCTTATATACAACCAATGACAACATATATAACCCACATCTTCCTTGCTTAACTGTTTAGTCTTTGCACATTAGGCAATTAAAAGTGAAACCTCAATTCTGGTCCTGATTTTTTAGTGTAGTATCTCTCCAAAGGTTCTGCCTATTATAGCTGCCAGAACATCCTTAAGTGGTTGTCAAGTTCTTAGAACTGTGTTGGATACCAAGTTACCTAAGATTCCCTTTTCTTTTAACAAAATTCAATTTCTAATGTGTAACACATTCTACCATTGCTGCTGTTTATTTATATTTTTCATTTTCTCTTTTCCTTGTATTTACCAACTGTCAAACTTCACTGACCTGTGCTGGACCTGGTTTCTTGGTGTTGGACAAATTTGGGAGCACCTTGAAAATCTACTACTTTCTCTTTGATCACCTTAACCACAAGGATGGTCCTTAGTATGTTTGATTTCCTCAGGAGGTTGTTCACAACCTCTCAGAGACCACATTTGGGCTTCTGGTTGTAGGGCCATTGATATTGTGGTCCCAAGTTGCCTAAGTCTTACACAGAAGGAACAAGGAATATGGGTACCTACTTGGGGAGTAATGAAATGCTTAAGGAAATAAGACAAGGGTAAGTATCAGAGAAGTCCTAAAACAAAAAGCTGGAAAACTAGAAAGAACAGTTAGAAAGGGTAGACTGTCATGCTATTATGCATTAAAACAACTGTCAAATTCCTAACACTGGCATGCCAAAGTATTTCTGTGCACCTATATAATGTACTTCATTCTAACTAACATCATACCTTTATAAGTGACATTTGATAAAGGGTTAGAATCCAAAATCTATAAAGAACTTATCAAACTCAACACCCAAAAAACAAATAACCCAGTTGAGAAATGGGCAGAAGACATGAATAGACATTCTTCCAAAGAAGATACACAAATGGCTAACAGACACATGAAAAGTGGCTCAACATCACTCGGCATTAGGGAAATCCAAATCAAAACCTCAATGAGATACCACCTCACACCAGTCAGAATGGCTAAAATTAACCAGTCAGGAAATGACAGATGTTGGCGAGGATGCGGAGAAAGGAGAACCCTCTTACACTGTTGGTGGGAATGCAAGCTGGTGCGGTCACTCTGGAAAACAGTATGGAGGTCGCTCAAAAAGTTAAAAATAGAACTACCCTATGACCCAGCAATTGCACTACTAGATATTTACCCAAAGGATACAAAAATACAGATTCAAAGGGGGGCATGCACCCTATGTTTGTAGCAGCACTGTCAACAATGGCCAAACTATGGAAAGAGCCCAAATGTCCATTGACTGATGAATGGATAAATGAGGAGTGGTATATATATACAATGGGATATTATTCAGCCATCAAAAAGAATGAAATCTTGCCATTTGCAACAACATGGATGGAGCTAGAGTGTGCTATGCTAAGCAAAGTAAGTGAGTCAGACAAATACCATATGATTTCACTCATATGTGGAATTTAAGAAACAAAACAGATGAACATATGGGAGGGGGAAAAAAGAGAGAGAGGGAAGCAAGCCATAAAAACCTCTTAATGATAGAGAACAAGTTGAGCGTTGATGGAGGGAGGTGGGTGGGGGATGGGCTAGACGGGGGATGGTAATGAAGGAGGGCACTTGTTGGGATGAGCACTGGGTGTTGTATGTAAGTGATGAACCACTGAATTCTACTCTTGAAACCAATATTGCACTGTATGTTCACTAATTAGAATTTCAATAAAAATTTGAAAAAGAAAGAAAAAAGCTCTCAGAGTAGTTTCATTGTGTAGCAAAGTGGAAAGCGGTTAGTCAATTTCTTAGATCACATTTCAAACTCTACTTTCAGTAAGTTGGGATGTGCTGAGCTTTCATGCCTCTCTGATTTTGGGGTTGAAAGGACTAGATTATCCACACAGTGCCAACAAGAAGACTGTCCAGATCTTCTTTTTCTTTTCTACTTTTCCTGTTTGTGAGAAAACTCATTTCTCCCCCCACATGGCTGTCAATCAAAAAATAAAGTAGTTCTGCTTAAAATGTAAAGTATGTGGTTCATATTCAAACCACTGCTACCCCAGCAGAAAGTCCTCTGTCCTGGCATGAAATTCTTATGTCTTTCAAACATAGTATATGGTGTGAGGTAAATACATAGTTAGTTGTTAAATGAAATTGAAACATGAATTTTTTTATTCACTCATAGCAAGTACATTATTCTATGGTGTCTCTGAAATTCTCAGGTAAGTTTGTGAATTGCTGGAACTAAACAGATCATTCCTTCTTTCCAGACAGTCTAGCTCCAAGTACTCACTGCCATGATGTTAAATCTTCTGTGAATTCTTAAACTTGAAGGATATTTGCAAGATGAACACAATATAATCTTGGCAGAGAATCGTGTGTGTATGTGGGTAGGGGGTGATAGTTGTTCCTATATATCTCTTTAACATAAAAGAAGCTTGGTCTAGTTTGCTCCTATTTTATTCTCCTAGAATCCAGGAAAAATACTCAAGAGGAAAAAGGATATTATTTTCACTCTAAGAGCTAACAGTGGTGGAAACTTGGAAATGAAAGCAAGTATGCATAGGTACATAGGTCATGAATTTTAAATGTCTGAATTACCTCTGGTTTATTCATCTAAAATGAAAATATTCTTTAACCATCAAAATCATGTTTATAGCTTATTTGGGAAAATTTATCTTAAAACCAGATATAGATTTTGGAAGAGAACCAGGAGCTTGGACAGTACAATTCACTTGGGGTCAAAAGCACAATTGCTGGGAGATCAAAGTTTTTTTTTATTAAGCCTACAATATTAAGATTTGAGGAATATAAAAGAAATAACTTAAAATATCTTCCTAGAAGTAACCGTATATCATCAGCTTTAGACGAAAAAGCTGGGAACTGGCTTCATTTGAAGGAATAATTGCTGAGCTCTCTAGAGTTTGATTAAATGACTTCAAGGACCATATTTACAGCTTATATCACAAACTGTTAAATCCTTTTTTGCAGAACCTTTCAAGCTAGAGTACTTACTAGGTTTCTGCTTATCTATTCATTTGGCATGTGCTTATTGAGTGTCTAGTATATGTCAAGTTCTGCTAGGTCCTGGAAATACAGGCATGAACACGATGGTCCTTATCCTCATGGAACTTAGAGTTTAGTAAGGAAGATAGTAATTGAACAAATAAATGACATGTATAGTGATTTAATTACAGTTGTGGTAGGTGGAACAAGAAGAAAATTACAGTGTGCATTGGAAGTCATTAGTATGGGAAGTGCCTCGTCTTGGGGGTTAGAGATTTTTTTTTTTTTTTTTTTTTTTTTAAGAGAGAGAGCGTGAGCCGAGAGGGGCAGAGGGAGAGAGAGAATCTTAAGCAGTTTCCATGCCCAGCATGGAGCCTGGCACGGGGCTCGATCTTACAACCCTGAGATCATGACCTGAGCTGAAATCAAGAGTCGGACACTTAACCCACTGAGCCACCCAGGTGCCCCTAGAGACAGTTTTCTTTAGGAAATGATATTTTAGCTGGCATTGGTAGGATTAGTAGGTGTTAGCTCACATGTTGTTCTGAGATACGTTTTAATTGAATCATTGAAATCAGGTATTTATTAGTACAAGAACCGATTCTATGTGATCAGGCATCTAGTGGGCTCCCATAAAATTTAATTTAGGAAATCAATAACTCTGTATATTCGTAGAAGCCAAGGGTTAACAAAGTGGCAGGAATGACTCAGAAGATCGTATCCATTCACTCAACAAGTATTTGTGCTGGGGACGTAGCAGGGAACAAAACAGAAAAAATCCCTGCCCTCATGGGGCTTGTGCTGTAGTAGAACAGACAGTCAGTAAACAAGGTAAATGAGTAACGTACAGTGCGTGCTAGTTATTGATAACTGCTATGGAAGAGAAAAAAAAAGAAGCAGAAAGGGGGCTAGGGAGTGTGGGGGTTGCAAATTTACCATAGCCCACTTTTACATAATGCTTTAGGAAGAAAATGTACTCCAATTCTATCACAGATGGGCTGCTGGGGTTGCAGTTGGCTCGAGCTGGTACCATATTTGAACACTCAAGGGTATTCTTTAGAGCTGTCATCCCTGAACTGTTGTGAGGAGGCCCTAATGCCGTTTTTCTCATGACTTGCGATTGGCCGACTTCAGAGGGAAAGGTGCTGCTGGAGAAACCTTGACTGCGGGAAAGCGAGAGCCTCCTCTGTTGGCTGAGGGCTTTGTATGTCTGCAGAATCAAGGTGGATATGGCTCTAACATCCATACGCCATGTGACCTTGAAAAATGAACCCACTCCTTGATCTTCGCTTTTCTTATTTGTAAAATAAATGGCTTGGACCAGATCCCTCAAACTCCTTAAACCTGAAGACTTTCTTCTCTTCAAGGCTCTTTACCTTTCCTAGGGGGATCTTTATTTTCTGGGACATCTGTCTGAGCCTTTGAAAGCACCTTGTATACAGTGCTTTGCTTGTGTTGGTGAGTGATCTTTCCATCAGGCAGGTAAAGAGCATGTTGCTCTTGTATTAGTATCATTTTGATAATAACAACAAACATTTGTGTGTTACTAGCTAGGTGCCAGGTGCATTTCTCAACCTCTTACCTGTAGTCGTTATGGGAGTTTTACAAGGTGAATATTATTATCATTCCCATTTTGCAAATGGCAAATTCAGAAAGATGAAATTGCCCAAGGTCACACATGTAGAACAAGGCAGAATTAGGAATCAATTCCAGGCAGACTATGTCATGGTCTCAAAACATTTTTTGAACACATATCCCATTAATAAAATAATTTGGAGCATTAATCCCAAGATATGTGTATTTATTGATTTAAGATTATATGTATAAGTAAATGTAATAATAGGGTGTGAATTTTGAAACATCCATAAAAAAGAAAGTAAAAGTGAAAAGCTAAAGAAGTATTTAAAAATTCACTTTAAAGTTTTATTAACAGTTCAAAATATTTTTGCTTTCATAAATGGGATTGAATATGCTTCATTATTATTTTTTTTTAAAGATTTTATTTATTTATTTGAGACAGAGAGAATGAGAGAGAGAGAGAGCACATGAGAGGGGGGAGGATCAGAGGGAGAAGCAGACTCCCTGCTGAGCAGGGAGCCCGATGCGGGACTCGATCCCGGGACTCCAGGATCATGACCTGAGCCGAAGGCAGTCGCTTAACCGACTGAGCCACCCAGGCGCCCCGCTTCATTATTTTTTATACTTTGTGATTCAACTATTCAAAGATTTGTCTCTACGAACCATGAGAGATGATGGACTCTGAAAAACAAACAGGGTTCTAGAGGGGAGGGGGGTGGGAGGATGGGTTAGCCTGGTGGTGGGTATTGAGGAGGGCACATTCTGCATGGAGCACTGGGTGTTATGCACAAACAATGAATCATGGAACACTTCATCTAAAACTAATGATGTAATGTATGGGGATTAACATAAGAATTAAAAAAAAAGATTTGTCTCTAAATTCTTAGCTGAAAAAGATGCCTCACAAATAATTCTTGGGTCTTTATGGAAGATGTACATCATTAGCTGCCCTTAATTATGATATTTATTTATCAATCATCCACCCTTTATACAAAGGCTTTTTAAATTGTGATTGTTTAGATTGTACAGAAAAATTCCTATTGTTTCTGATTTTATCAACTTGCTCTGGCAAATTCCTTGGAAGAGAGTGCCTTTTCACATTTTAACAAATGAGATTAAGACCAATTAATACATTATTTTGGGGATGTTGAAACTGGTTATAATATTGTTTCTACAGATTTATTTTTATATAGATAAGGGAGACTGTACAGGGACCATCCTGCCATTGTCTGGTTTTCCTGGAAAGCAGAACCTGGTTTATTTAGAAGTGTACAATCCCAGGGAGCAAGAAGGAGGGACAAAGGGAGGGAAAGCCTGTCCAGGATTTATTATTGAGTTGGCCACTGTCTTGTATGGAGCATGACTGATTGTTCAATATTGAGAGATGGTTTTCCTAAAGGCTGTGTAAATGACTGCTTCCCAGGACAGTCCCTCTGGGGAATGGGAAAGGAATGGGAAAATGTATTCTCTAGCTCCCATCTTCCGTAGTTCAACGGTTCACTTTTGGATTGCCCTTGGGTGGGGTACTCAGCAGGGTCCTGTAGCCTTTCAGTCCTCCATGTCCACAGGAAAAACCTGGAGTGGGAGGCAAGAAAGCAGCATCCCAAGCAGGTAGGAGGCTGGGTGCCGTCAGCTTGTGTCTGCCTGATGGAGGTCAGAGCCCATGCACCTTGGAGGGGCTGGACAGGAGAGGGGCCAGGCAGAGAGAGGTGAAGTGACACCAGGAAGGTGATTTATAGACACACTTAAATTATGTCTTTGGTAATCAAAACCATCCAACCATGCAAACATTTTCAAATAACCAGTTTCAAAATGCTCCCCTAAGCACTCTTTTAATTTTTTTTTCAAAAGCACTTACTTTTTATTCATTGTTAAAACATCACCTGTATCTACCTAGGTAAATTGCCTACCAGGTAAACTACAACATCCTGCAATCTATAGATGTAAAAGAACAAGGGAAGGCTCCATTATGAACTGCTGAAGTGGGATGCTCACATGCCTTTTGTGAGAGCTAGCAAACAGACTAATGTATGTGTGCACCGGGCTCTACCTGTATACTAAATATTGGCGCAACAATTTCTTATTTTTTGATTGGAAATGAATAGAAAAAGATGTTCTAATGTTTTCTAAGGAAGTTCTCATATTTTCTCATTTCCTAATTGCGGGCTCCCGGCAGGCAGTGGCAGTACCCCCCCCCCACCACTTTGTGTCTGGGTGTCCCCATTAGGCTGTGACCTGTATCTGAGACAGGAAGATGGAGAGTTGGTACTTGGAATCACCCAGCTTCTGGGGAGCATTGGGAAGGGTAGGTTTTCTGGCAACATGCTTCTGGTCAGTGTCTCCAGTTATTTTATGGCCGTCACTAATTGTAATCGTGTGTATGTGTGTGAGTAAGAGGGGGTGGGGAGAGGGAGAGAAAAAAAAGAAAGAGAGAGAGGGTGCAGGAGGGAGACTCAAAAAGGGAGGGAGTGGGGGAGAGAGCGAGAGATCTTAGAAGGATGGGAGAGGCTGCTGCCTACCAACAGTGGAGGGGGGCATTGGGGGTAGTGTTGAATAGGTATGGGGAGAAGGGTTGCTGTACATTTTTGACTTTGACTAGATGGGGACTGAACCCTTTCCCCTTGGGAATTGTATGGACTCTGGTTGAATTTCTTTTGGTATCAGAAAGCTGTTAAAATTTTCTTCTGTCGAAGACATAAAATCCATCCATCCATCCATCCATCCATCCATCCATCCTTCTGTGCATCTACCCCCTCATCCATCCATACCAAAACTTCAAAAATCAGCTCTCACAGGAAGTTTAAAATTATTTAGATGACATCACTTTTCCAGAAAGATCTCTTATAGGCAGTGTAGCCCCCCCTAATGCCACAGTACTCTGTTTTTTACTCTTTATCTGCATGTTTTCTTAGATGTCTTTGCTGCCAGTCTGTAAGCTACCGGTTCACCTGGACGCCTCTGGGGCCAGCACCGCACTGGTCAGTCAGTCTGGATGCAGCAGTTTGGCTGAATATAAACAGTACTTTCATTTGCTTGCCAAATGCTGAGAAAGTTCTCTAGTCTTCTTCCTCAAAAATGGCCCTCATACGTATTTCTTTTATTTAATGACGCTATCCTTAATATCTTGCATCTGTAAGAATGTGCAAACATAGACCTAGATCCACACTGCACATTCTTCACTTCCCTGACTGCCGTCCCAAGAAACGTAACAAGAAGGTATATTGATTTTTATTCCTTCTGGGCCTCAGCCACACACATTCCCACATAGTTTCAGACATTAACAACTGAGGCAGGCACTGGCATTATAGTTTTGGGAGTCTTAACGACAGCTCTGGCCTACATAGCTCATTCATCTTAGGACATGTGTCTCCATCTGCCAGGCGGAGGTGCTTTTTCCAAGAAGCACTCACATCCACGGAGGGTATGTTTGGTGCAGGGGATTTTGTGTGTCAGAGGAAGCCTCCAAGCTGACGCCTCGGCAGCAAGGAGGGCTGAGCAGAGCTCGAAGGCAGATGCTGCAGAAGTAATACACTCTCTGGAGAGGAGCCGTGACACTTTTGTGAAGGAAAACAAATTTCACACATGCCTAGCAGCTTCTCCTTTGGGAAATCCAGATCTTAGTAAGAGCCAAAGAAAGGGTTGAGGGTTGAGAGCCATGCCTGCCTAGGTCTATGGAGATGAACAGGGTAGACCCCAGTGAATAATCTTCCTGAACCTTCCATCGCATTTGAGCATTTGCTGTCTCTTTTCTGGCATGGAGCCAGTTGTCTGGCCTGATCTGAGAACCAGGGAGTGCATTTCTCGAAGGATATACATTTGGCTACACATACACTGGAGGGCTGTTAGATATAATTGCTTCCTGTTTTCTTCATATTCCCTCCATATTAATTCTTTCCTTTTCATTCCATCTGATGAAGAGAAGGCCACAGAAAGCAAAACTACCCTTTCCCATTTGGTCTTCACCAACAATGTGTTAATGAAACCACTTGTTTAGCGGCTGGGGTCACAGTTGATGGCGTCGGGAGATTAGAGCTAGAGTTTACCCGGCTCTGAAAGTAGCACAATTTTAAACTCAGAGAGAAAATATCTTTTGTTTCAAACCCCCATAGGAGATAGGCAAATGGATTATCTGCTTTAGACCTTGCTTAAATATTCACTGTTGTGGTTGACTGCAGCATCGATTGGAAGTCTACCTTAGACTGTTTACATGCCAATATTTTAAGAGAATCAGAGCAGGGAGGTTAGCCTGGGAAACTCATTTTACCACATGATGGATGCAGAACACACACACTGTGCTCAGACCACTGCTTTGAGCCTCAGTTTGTTTGCACAAATCATCTAAACTTGAAGTCCCCATGCAGGACATGAGAAGTATCTTGGAAAGTGATTTACATTCTTCAGCTTGAAATTGGATTATAATCTAATTTAATATAGTTTTTTTTTTCTCTTTAATTCTTAAATTTTTTTTATTGTGGTAAAATATAACACAAAATTTACTATCTTAACCATTTTTAAATGTACAGTTCAGTGGTATTAAATACATTCATAATACAACCATCACCACCATTCATCTCCATAACTCTTTTCATCTTGTAAAACTGGAATTCTTTACATTGTCCTCTGCCCCCAGTCTCTGGCAGCCACCTTTCTGTCTACCTTCTGTCTCTGTGATTTTGACTACCAAGTACCTAATATAAGTGGAATCATACAATATTTGTCTTTCTGTGACTGGATTATTTCACTTAGCATCATGTCCTCTAGGTTCATCCGAAAAAGAATTCCCTTTCTTTTTAAGGCTGAGTAATATTCCATTGTGTGAATATACCACATTTTGCTTATTCATTCATCCATTGATGAACACTTGGGTTGCTTTACGTTTTAGCTTTTCTGAATAATGCTGCTATGAACCTGTGTGTACAAATATATCTTTGAGACCCTGCTTTCAATTCTTCTGGGTGTAAACCCAGAAGTGGAATTCTGGGTCATATGGTAATTATATTTTTAATTTTTTGAGAAACTGCCACTGTTTTATTTTTCTCCATTTCTCACTCGTCTCCATATGGGAAGATAAATCTGAAAGTGTACTGTGGCCTTGTCTTTTAACCATTTTCTCTATTTGTTCAGTCTCCTATATATCTTGGGGGCATATATTGCCTCTAGTAATGCTAAAGTGGATTAGACAATGTGAAGTGGGGTGATCAAAGGGTGTGGTTTGTAAGTAGTGAGTCACTGTATTGTACATCTGAAGCTAATATTACACTGAATGTTAGCTAACTGAATTTTAAATAAAAACCTAAAAAATATATGTGAGAAAATTTAAGGACTTTATGGCTGTGTTTAGGCTACACAATAATCACTATTATTTACTGAATGTCTTCTACATGTCAAGAACTTTATTAAGCACTGAGACTACATAGTAGAAAAGACTCAGTCTCTGCCCTGAAATAACTCACTGTTTGATGGGGGAGAGATACATACACAGGGATTTCAATATCACAGTTATTATTATGGAAATATAATTGTGTATCAGGCACAATTGGGAATGTGAAGAAGGAGCTTTAAAGTTTGCTGGGGGGAAACCAAGAGATAAGCTTTTAGTTGAAAATTTCATTAAAAGTTTGTCAACTAGAGAGGGGCCAAGGGCATTCAATGAAAAGGGGATTCAGGTACAAAGGGAAATACCAGAAGTTTAGTGTGGATAGAGTGGGTGAGTCATGAGACTGGAAAAGGGCAAGAGATGAATAAGTTGGTAGGAGCAAGATCACAATAGATGTTGTACATCACAGTTCTTCCCTTGGGTAACAGGAAGCCACAGAAGGGTTCTAAGCAGTGAATAGATAGTGTCTGAGTTGAGTTTTAGAATGTTCCATTTGTAAGATTGAGTGGGAAAGAGTTATTCTGGGAGCAGGGAGAACATTTAGGGGATGTGACAGTGGCCCCAGCAAGAAATAATTGAACTTATACCAAGGCAGTATTTTGATAAAGAGAAAGGTATAGTTTTGGGAAAAATTTAAGAGAATAAAATGTATAGGGCTTATTAAATTACTGGAAATAGAATGTGTCTTCCAGGAAAACCCAGGATTTTGGTTTGAGTGATGCATAGACCATGGTTTTATTCATTCAAAATATTTATTATATATCTATAGATCCCAAGAAATATGGTGAGTGCTGAGGATATTTAAGTGAAAAGACGTTAAGATCTGCCTTTGGGGAGTTTCAACTTTAGTAGGAGAGAGAGACTTCACAACTGACAAGTGAAATATGGCCATTGCATAATGAAATTGTGACTGTTACCTTCAATAAGGACCCCAGCATCCTGAGCTTAAGGAACTTGCAAGACTTCCAATGGACATGCAGTAGACACTGGGTTATATGGGACCGGGACTACAAAGGCACATACTTAGGAGTAATCAGGGTTGAAGTCTCAGCCAAGGTCTTGTGAGTGATGATATCATGAGGGAGAACGGGGGTGTCATAAGAGAAAATGGTTAAGGAGAAAAGCAAATTTTAAAGGAGTAACAGAGGAAGAGTTGCCAGGAAATAAGACTAAGAAGGAACTGTTAGGCAAGAGGGAGGCACTTACATCTTACCTCCCATCGCTCTCGAAAGTCCTGCTTCGGTGGTAACATAGGAGAAAAGTAACCCTATTATTTCCAATACCTATTTGGTGTCTAGTACAGAGCAGTCTTTAAAAAATGTTGATTTAGTTAAATGTAATAAGGATTAGGAAATTAATTCTATCCTAATAATATGATGAAAGGAATGGAGAAGTAATGTAACACACAAAATTTGAAAAGAATTGAATTTGCTATTTATTGAATTTGTGATCAGGGAAACTTCAGTTTACAACTGACTTCATCACCAACTGCGGGGCAAGTTTTTTGTCCTTCAATATTGCATGTACTTCAGTGTCCTCCTTAGTAAGTCAGGGGATTGAGATAAGAGGCAAAGTCCTGTTGGTTCTAAAATTCTGATTTTGGAAACATTATTAGCAGGGCAAGCTAAAGAGGTGATATATTATCAAATGGAGGTATCCTGTCGGCTTTCAGTGATATATTATCTTATAAAACATGGGGACATTAAGTATTTGATAGTGGAACTCTCGATATCGATTTTTCCCCCAGTCATAAGTGGCCTTTGCCTCTGAAGAATGGTAGGCCTTGCAGAGTTGTTTATACCAATAGATTGTGTCCCTGCAAAACGAATGTCAAACAGTACATCTGGGTATTGTCTTGATAAATTACATGACTCTGTGATCACTGACCCACATTTTGTAATATGATTTTCTAAAAGCCATGTGACAACACTAATGGAGATAGATGCACTATGGTTCTCAGACAGTAGAGGCCAACAGTGTTCTTGGAAGAAAATGAACATAGGAAGTGTAATTACAGATTTGCTATGATAAGATTTCATCTGAAGAAAGAATGTTAGGTGGGTGGGTATTCTTTACAGGGAAGTTGTTAGAATTTCAAGCAAATTTACTGCATGCCAGCCAGTAATACTGCTTTGTCAAAATAAGTGTTTATTTCTGCACTTCGAGAATCCGCCCTGGCCTGGCACCGGGTGTGGAATAATAGGCTTGCACTCTGTGCATGTGCTGGGGTGCACGGTGCTTTGGCGTATGTAGTCTTGGTCTGGGATCTCCTTTTTATGACTTCATTTTTGTTACGGCAGCTTCCATCTGAGGATTCATTCGCAGCAGAAGAAAAGACACTGACCTTATCAGTGAAGATTTTAGCCTCAGTCCTGAAAGGAGAAAGAGTACTTCCGCCAACAAATTCGCTTGTGTTTACAGAGAAAGCATTAGGAGCATTTTAAAGACTTTTTTCTCGAAACACAGCAGCTTATATGGTTTTGTCATGTCAGCTGCCAAGAGAGAAGCAGGAATTTAGTGAGCTTCGGTGTACCAGACTTGTTTACAAAAATCCTTTTTTTCAAATGGAGCATTCATTTGAATTCTCAAATTCTCTTGTGTGTGTGTTTCGGTTTGGAGTTTGAGTTTTTGCTTATTGAAAAATTGCAACTACGGACTGGCGACTGCATGTGATTATAGCTACCCTTGCGATTTCATTTCTTTCGTAATGATAGGAATCTAAGGAAACACTAACTTGGTTTTTGATCACTTTTTGAGATCAGGGTTTCTACTCTCTATTTGCCGAGTGTTCTCGATATGCTATTATTTTGCAACTTAGTAATTCATTGCCGGAATTAAAATGGTGGTGGAAAGGTGAAGCCGAATAAGAAGACAAGATAGTTTAGGTTTACAAAAGGATTTTTCCCGTCAATTTTTTTGATGGGCTGGGGACAAGGAAAATGATGAGGTCAGCTTTGGTCAGTTTGAAGTCATAAGCTTACGGCATATGCAAGTAGAGATGTGAGCCTCGAGGTCAGATGTCCCTCGTCTGTAGCATTAGTTGAAGTTTGTGCATGGAAGAGATTACCCAAGGGAGAGTATGAGGAATGAGATAAGTAAAGTGCTGAGAGTAAAATCTTGGTAAAGATCAATTTTTAAGTGGCTGTTGAAGAGAGACAAGGAAACTCAAAAAGAGGAGTCGGTCAGTCACTAGGAAAATCTTGAAGGTTACGGCAGAAGAGAATTTTAAAAAGAAGGGCATGGTCAGAAACGACAAATGCTGCAGGAAGATAAAGTAATAATTGAACTGGAACGTGTCCATTGTATTTGTCAACCAGTAGGATTAAACGGACCGTTGTGAGAACCAGTTGGGTGGAACAGTTGTGGCAGAAACCCAGATTGAAACAGATTCAGGAGTAAATAGGACAAGAACGAATAGAACAAATACTATTTTCCTTTTAAAGAAACTAGTTTTTCTTCAGTGAAATTGCAGTATGGCGTGTGTATGTGGAGTGGGGAGTGGTTGTAAATTAAGATTTCAAGGAGAAAGTAGGGTTTAAAAATGTTGTAATGATGGAAAGAAAAGTCTGTTGGGGCCAGTTTTTTTTTTTTTTTTTTTTTTTTTTTGTCAAGACAATATAATTTGACAGGACATAGTGATGGGTAGATTAGATGCAGGATTATTTAATAAACTTTCTCGGAAGAACATGGAGTGCAAGCAAGGAAACAGAAGGAGAAAAGTGAGGGGCTGGAGGTTGGACCGAGGTTATGGAGTGAAGCTCTTTAAAAATAGTTGTAGATGGTAGTCGTATCACAGTGGGATCATAGGTATGGGAAGATCATTCTCAGAGCCCAAAATAATGTTGGTAGCCTTGAGTACTGAAACATTTGCAAAGGAGGGAGACTCTGGAGGCAATGGGCTATAGACGTGGCCCAGGTAGAGTTGGAAATAGTGGGGGTGAGGTTGTAGGAAATGGGCAGCCCTGACAAATTTGTGGAGGATACCTGTGGCTGCACTTGAAATTGCTGTACCTGTGAGAGGTTCGAAGTGACTGGAGAACCACTTTCAGACTTGTTTCTCAAAAAGTATATAACACTTTGGGGCGCCTGGGTGGCTCAGTCCATGAAGCACCTGACTCTTGATTTCAGCTCAGGTCGATTTCAGGGTCATGAGATTGAGTCCTGTGTCGGGTTCCACACAGCATGGATCTACTTGTCCCTCTCCCTCTGCTCCTCTACCCCCCCACTGGTGCTCTCTCTCTCCCTCTCAAATAAATAAATAAGATCTTAAAAGAAAAGTATATAACACTTTTAAGAAGTATGGGTAAGAGGCATGGGTCTTGTGAAGTGAAGGCTACCCATGGCTCATGACTAAGACGGACAAAAAGGAATGACCGGGTCTTACCTTAGAATGCCTTAGGAGGAACTCATCCAAAAAGCTTTGATATCCTTGTTTATTTATACCACTACATCTGTGACAATGGAAGTATCTGACATTTTAGGAAAACATAAAAAGTGATGAAGAGATGTTTGGGACCCTTTAAAAGAATGTCCAATAGAAAGAGGAATCAATTCCCCAAACTGTAGGATAACTATTGAATCAAAGGTGAGGATGAATCTAAAGTGGCAAAATTGGCATAGGGTAAAGTTATTCCCTTTTAGTCCTTTAGTGACACAGAAGTCTGTGTGGTTATCATCAACTGTTTAATAGAATCTCAGAGTGGGAAGAATCCAACCTTTCCTCCGATTAAAAAAATTCTCTTTCAAGTATTCCTAACAAATTGGGTAAATGTCTCCAGTATCTCAGGTTTACTAGCCATGATCATCTTCAGTGTACATCTCTGAGAGATGGTGCGCTCATCTCTAGCAGTAGGAAGATAACAGGCTGTAAGGCTGCCCATTCCATTTACAAATTCTAAATTCTTTGTCAGCCAATGCTCTACAATCCTCCCAATGCCCAAGATTATTTTTTCTAAAAATGTCTTCCTTATGTAGAGATTTCCCTCAGTAATCCTATTTTAAGTGCTCTGGAGTTAGTCTTTTAGGAGTTTAGGGACCTCTATCGTTTTTCACATATATCTTGCTACCATTTTTCTATATCATATAGCTTCCAGGTCTTCAAGTACGTTGTCAGTGGATGTGAGGATCTAGAACCAGACACAGTTCTCCAGATGGGAGCTGGTGGTGTTAATAGAGCCATTGCCTATCGTGATTCAAATACAATGACATCACCAACAGAGTCTTGTTTTTTCTTTTCATTTTTTTTTCAGATCTTAGCAAGGAGGTCATAGGGCTCTCTGATACAGCAGGTATTTGACCTTAGAGTTTATATTTTTACATTAAGTGCTCTAAGTTGGGGATTATGCATTTTATCCTTCAACAGTGGATTATATTTAATTAATTAATTAATTAATTAATTAATTAATTTGTGAGAGAGCGAGCACAAGCAGGGGGAGCGGCAGACAGAGGGAGAAGCAGGCTTCCCGTGGAGCAGGGAGCCCGATGCAGGGCTCGATCCCAGGATCCTGGGATCATGACCTGAGCCGAAGGCAGCCACTTAACCGACTGAGTCACCCAGGCATCCCATACAGAAGATTATATTTTAAACATAAATGTAGTTTAAAATTTTATCTTGCTGTCTTCATTCTACCTTTGAGAGCTTCTTGAATCCTGATAATGCTGAACAATACATTTGCCTTCTTTCCAGATTTGTGGCATCTGTAAAGAGGTTTTGCCCCAATTCTTGATGCATTCGTTGAATAAAAAGAGAATAAAAAAACAGCGTATAAAAAAATGCCAACAGAGCTCTTTCTGCTTGCTAATAGTTTAATGCCCTGATATGTCACAGGACAATTTCCTAAATAGTTACAAATCCACCCATGTCATTACTACCCTATCCACAGGGCTCCACTGTATCCACAAGAGCTTTATGAAAGACTGCCGCATGTCTTGGTGAAATCAATGTGCATTTTCTGCCTTAAAGATCTTTCAAAGGTTCTCCATGCCTCTCAGAATGAAGTCTAAACTCCTCAACATGGCTTTCAGTTCTGATTTTGCCTGTTTCTCCTGCCTTTCTCTTTTCATTCCTCACTCTCCACTCTGAATTCTGTTTCAGTCTTTCTGAACTACTTGCAGCTCCATAAGCCATCAAGCCCTCTGTCAACTCAAAGCCTTTCACCTCTTATTCTCTTCCACTGGCATGTTCGTGGTCCCTAGTCCCCAGCTCTTTCTGCCTGGCTTATTTCTCTTTGTGCTTCTCACCTACAATGAGATGTCAATCTCTTAGCCTGTTTCCCTCATCTAACAGCTTCCCTTCATCTTTCTCCATTACACCCATGTTTAACCCCATAAAGACTGGCCTTGTTTTCTTTTCCATCTCTCCCTCTAGACCGAAATGCCCTTAAAGGCAATGACTAGACTCTTTATCTCCAAGGCCTATGTGGTACTCAGCACATGGTAGGGACTCAGTACACTTTGTTTTTTTTGGTACTCAATTCTGACTGGTGTTTGCATAAATTTTACCTGTGATATTCTTTCCTTTTACTCTCCTAATATAGTAACTGTATAAAAATAGTCTGCACTGAATTATTTTTGGCAATCTCCTGCTGGCCTCCGGTGATCACCTCTTTCCCTACTAAGTGCATATAAATTAATCTAGTGAAGAATACACTTTAGAATGTTGCTGGCTATGAAAGTCAAACTCTTCTGGCTTTAGAGTATGAAATCCCCCTTTTTGAAATCTGAGGCATTTGCTTAGCTCTGATCTTCTGGCAATTTTCCCATTCTCTCTGATTTTTTTTTCCCAGGACACTAGCAGCTGCGATAACAGCTGCAAATTGTTTTAATTGTCTTAGATGTAATGCATCTGGACTCGAACACATTTTAAAGCTGCTAGACACTCTCTTACTATCTCCCCTCCTAAGATTTGTGTTCCATCCATTGCAACCTGAATGTTATTCTCTTTCGAGGAGGAAAAATGGAAGCAGACCAAAGAGAGAACTTTTCTGCTTTTTTTCTTTCATCATCTTCATCAAGCTGTTGACTTATCATTCCTTTGTCTTATTATTATTAAAAACATAACTTTAAAACAACAACAACATTCTTATTTTGGTCTCATCCCAGTTATAATCTGGAAGGTTTTACCAGCCAGGTAGTTGGGGGCAGGAGGAATACAAGTGGATAGACAGGTGATAGCACTTGTATATTTCTTCAATCTCTCTCTCTCTCTCTCCAAGACCTGCTTGGTAGCAGACATTGTGATGGACCAAGATCTTGCCACAAATATGATTTATTCTCTGTTCTTAGGGAGTTCATGGTCAAGTAGAGAGTGTTAAAGACCATAGCATTATATCTCAGTCATCAACCTTGGCAAAAAAGAGGTGCTGATAATTATTTCGCATGATTTAGTTTTATATCCATCCATCCATGTATCTTTTAAGTCATGGTTCTCAACCATAGTTATATGTTAGAATCAGCCAGGGATTCTGGACTGAGTAGGTGGACTTGTAACCATTTGAAAACTTTTATAACACAACAGACCAACTTAATCAGGATCTCTGAGGAATGAAGTCTAGGGGCAGTATCTATAGAAAGCTCCCTTGGGGAGTCCATATTCAGAGAATGGAGAATCATGCGTTTTGGTAGCGCTGTGCCAGAGACTGAGGAAGAGATACATGCTTATGTAATACCAAGTCCTTGCCAGAGGTAACACTTGGAGTAGACAAGTCATTCTCATAGAAAAGAGCAAAGTAAAAATGCAGGGTAGTGTATTGTATGATTAAGAGCCAGAGTGAGGACTAAAAGTAAAAAAAAAAATACCATGGAAGTTACAGGTGAAAGGAGACAAATCATGGGCCAGAGCAGAAGAGTTGGGGTAGATGGGCTAAGGTGAACTTTGAAGGATGCATGGGATGGGACGGGTGATAGGACAGAGACATGCAGTTCTGATCAGGACTGTATAATAAACAAAGGTTTGGTGGCAGGAATGAACATGGAGTATTCTGGGCATTTTGCGGACCAGATCAGTCAAAATGGGGCAGAAGTTTGGAGGAGTAATCAGACTAGGGTTATGGAAGTAAGACCCAAACATGGAGAGCTTTGTGTGCTCTTTTGAGGCATTTTTCTTTAAAATATAGGCAGTGCTTTTTCTTTTTCTTTTTTTTTAAAGAACATAACCACAGTCTTTCTACATTTCTCAAAGCTCTTTCAAATGAGAAAGTATTTTATGGCATCGATCAGCCTCAGCTCTGGTACTGAGTTTAGAATCTGTGATACAAACTTGGGAAAGGAGAGAGAAAGCTAGATCTCACGGCCCAATGGAAGTATTTTCTCTACTGCTCACATTCACTTGTGTCAGTGGCGTTCTGAGAAGTGTGTAACTACCAATTGTCTAGGGGGAGAAAGCCCTGATCTATAGTGTTTGCTGATTTCCGTGGTGTAAATACTACTACTGTGACCAATATCAAGATACCATCGGTTTAAAAATCACTTTGCAAAACTCCTGGAAACTCGACACTGACTCTCACAAGCTCGTATGAGCTGGCTTCTACCCGCCGCTGCTCGCGTTTACTACATCAATTCTCTCATGATAACGGTTTGTCTCTGGGAAGATGTGCCTTTGAAGTGTAATATTCAGTTTAGTCTAAACTTATGTAACTCATTGAAAAATGGGGATGGCGGCAGTGGAGGAGGAGAAACTCCCTGACACTTTCGCTAAAGCAAAACTGAAAGAGCATGTGCACATCCATGTCTTAGGAAATGTGATTCCAGAAGCTTCTTCAGCTGACAGAGGCCCCTCCCCCCAGTGCTTGGTGGTTAGGCGGGGCTCTTCACCTTAATTCATGGAGTTTCCAGCAGAGCAGCTAAGGGGTTAGAAAGGTTGGGCAAAAATACAAATATGTTGAATAAATCCCATTTCCATGCAAGGGTGGTCTGTGTGCCCCCGGAGGAATCATAGTTGTACTTGCATATTTCATGAAGCTGAACTCCTGCCCTTTCAACTTTGGATTCTGAACCTATGCCCCCCCCCCCCCCCCCCCCCCCCCCCCCCCCGCCCTCCCCCAGCGCCCCCCCACCCCCCCG
>NW_023270415.1:40569758-40660753 GCF_011800145.1 Mirounga leonina | reverse complement strand
CCCCCCCCCCCCCCCCCCCCCAGTTCCCAGGTAAAAGCGGCCCAACAGCACCAGCAGTGCCTGTGAGGTCTGTTTTGGAGACCTGAAGCGCCGCCAGACCTGGTCTGACCGCAGTTGCCTCTCCCCAGCACCCCGTCCCTCCCAGCGCCGGTTAACTCTGGCCTTCAGTGATGCGACGAGGCCGCGTGGGGGTGAGAGCGCAGGGGTCCACTCTGAGCATCGGCAGCCACCTGGGTCCTGTGCCTGGTCCGGGCGAACCTTACATGGGCAAAACCCCCACAAAGCCCTCCGCTCAATCCACATTTCCTTTTTCCTGCCCCCCTTCTAACCCAACTCCAGTGTGGGTAAGAAAGCCATTTAGTCAAAAATAAAGACTGAAATGTTTTTTCCTTCTGACAACGTTCCCGGTTCCATCACTCGGCATTATGCTCTGTAATGTGCCGCGTGCAGCCATTTTGTCATCGCTTTGGGTCATCCTTGCTCACAATTGGTTATTTACTCAGGGGCTTTTGAAATTATTGAGTTGACACATCTGTCAGACGGCAAAAGCAGAAATGCTAAAAGGTCAGTTGGAGAGAAACCAGCTGCTCCAGACAAACCTTTCTGCCTCCAAATAGCACAATCATTACAGCCTGGCAGATGGGGCCCCTGCTTTCATTTCAGCGATCCCCTTGCCTTCAGGTATTTAGCTACACTACCTCATTGCCAGGTCAGCCAGGCCTCCTTGTAATTACCCACACAATAGGCATCTCTCTGCTTAAGAATAACAGCTCCGTTTTCTCTAAATAGGAAACCAGTTTCCTCACAGATATGAGGTACCCAACGCATGCCACAAACTTTCCTATTAACAGATCAGTTTTGACAGTGGTAAGTATGTTCCTATTACTTCTGCAGCCTTCAGTACACCTAGAAACATGAGGTTTGGTCTGATTTAACACTCTGGAGGGCTTTCGAGGGTCTGAGTAGATGGCCTCTAGAGAATAGGTCTGGGATTCCCTTTCCCCTCCATCTAATCCTTCCTCCTCCTCACCTCGTTCACCTCTGTGCGCCCTGGAGAGCTTGTGTCATGTCGGGAGGAACAGGCAAAAGGTGATGCCTATTAGTGCCGCTCCATGGGGAGGTTTCACTTAGACGACCTTCAGTCAGCCTGGCTCCCCTGAAGTCACAGAGTCTGAAAGGTGTAGGTGCACATGAGCGCCTGTGTTTATGGCAGTGAGAGATCATGTGAAATAAAAATTAAAAATAAAAACAAGCTGATACTGAACCTCAAGTGTGTATAGGGAGGAGAACCTTCCAGAAAGCAGATTCTTATAAACTCTACTTTGGGGGACAGTTAATATGTCAGCAGCTACAATAACAACATCTTAACCTTTCAGAGTAATAGCAAATAAATTCATAAATATAAGGCAGTGTGTCTCAGACTTAGTGGCCCTGGTGGTGGTTTTCAGAAACCCCAGTTTAAACATGGTTATTTTCCCCAAAGTAGTAATATCAACAGTAAGGTTAAAGTTTGCCCTCTGTCATTAAGGACACTTGATTGAGAAGTTCAGAAAGCACCACGTTGAGGTATGTGCACGAGGCAGAGAGTGGAAAGGGGAGTGGGAATTGCCTTGTAATTACAATTAGAATTCTGAAATCATCACATATTGAGTAGACCGTACGACCTCAATATCCCCTTTCAGCCTGATGGGGCTTCACACATAAACGGACGTGAACCTTGAGACTTCGCTTGGGAAATGCTATCAAAGAGCTTCAAGCAGAAGAACAATAACAAAACCTTTGACAACCCAGTATCATGACAATCATGGCTGATGCCGTGGACGTTTCCCCTTGATCTACTTACTACCTTGCCCACCAGTCTTCCCTTCCCACCTTGCATTGTCTTCCATCTTTTATTTTGGGGGCTAAACAGTAACTTCACGGTTGGCTTTAGGGTCTGTGAGCACGAAGAGTAATTGCTATTAGCAGCAAAAGGGGGGCTCTGCATTGTACCTCCATTATCCCATTAAGAGTTAAAAAATGTTCTATTATACACCATAGCCTGAGACTAGTGGTAAATCAGGAAATGGTGAAGGGTTTGGAAATTAGACTGTGGTGAACAACCAACTTGTTCTAGGTAATTCTTCTGTAATAAGATAAAACTATAAACTAGTAAATAACTTTACTGTTTGCTTCAGTGAATTCTTGCAAATTAGTTTATCTGGGCAAAGAGTTTGGTTGCATGGGTAAACAGTTCTATCAGGATGAGGGATTGCTCATTTAGGCAACAGTTCACTTATCAGACGATATTTATCACCATTTGCTTCAAGACATGAGTGTTTCTATATTCATCAATCCTAAATTACTGTGTCATAAACTTTGTCTAATCTCAATTAATTTCTTGCCTTAAAAGATTCCCCCCTTAAACCGGATCCCCAAATCCTAGAAATGTCCTCTTCTGATCTCTCTCATGAGATATTATTAAGATGCTGTCAAAGTGTTGTTCTCCATTACTGCAGTAAGCCTGATAAACTTAGTTTTGCTCAATCAGCAGTTTTTCTGGTGGTCTTTCTGGGGAAGTTGATAGTCAACGAAATGGATTGGTGTCTAGTCTTGGACCAAATCACTACAGAAAGAGAGAACACCCTGCAGATCCCCAGGAGAGTTCTGATGTAGCAGTAATTCAGAACATGGGTGATGGGGCAGGTCACAAGATAGATTTGGGGCATGTATGTATTCTGTAGGGGTTCCCAGAAGTTATATATGGAGAGAAACTAGTGGAAAAATAGACATCCTGTGATTCATGGGACAAAATTCAAGTCATTGTAAGTTTAATACTAAAGAATAAATGGTGGGGTGCATGGCTGGCTTTGTTGGTAGAGTATGTAACTCTTGATCTTAGGGTTTTGAGTTCAAGCCCCACATTGGTCTTAGAACTTACTTAAAAAAATTAATAAATGGTCTTACTTTGAGATCACCAGCTATTGAAACTTGGGGGCATATTGGATCCTTACACAGAAAGGACATATTCTAGAGCTGTGGGAGAGGGGGGTGACTAGGGAAAACTTGATGCAGGAGGTAGCTTGCATTTGAGATGGGTCTTGAACAATGGGTAGAATTTCTGTGTGCGTGTGTGCATGCGTGCGTGTTTATGTGGAGGTGGGGTGTGAGGACATTTGGAATAGAGCAAGATGAAGGAGGCAGTAAAATGAAGCAGTTAAGGGAATGGGCATATGATTCAGAGGTCTGCATTTGAAGTCTAATTCCACCGCTTAGAATTGTATGGATGGGGGTGCCTGGGTGGCTCAGCTGTTGGGCGTCTGCCTTTGGCTCAGGTCATGGTCCCGGGATCCTGGGATCGAGCCCCGCATCGGGCTCCCAGCTTGGCAGGAAGCCTGCTTCTCCCTCCCCTCCCTGATCGTGCTCTCTCTCACTATCTCTGTCTCTCTCTCAAATAGATAAATAAAATCTTAAAAAAAAAAAGAGAATTGTATGGATGATCATGCACAAGTTGCTTAACTTCTCCGTCTCATCTATAAAATGGGGATACGATACCTACTGTATTAGGGTTATTATGAGGACAAAATGAGATACTGTATGTAAAGTAGTTAGAAAATTATGTGGATAGAGTAAAGGCTCAATAGATGATGGTTATTATGATCATTCATTGTTATTATTATAGACTAACACAACAGAGAAGTGAATGGAAAGAAAGCTCAGGGCTTATTTTGGGAGAGACTGAAACTTAAACCATGCATGCAAAAGTAGTAGAAAGCAGTTTAGTAAGAGTCAGGGCCAATTGTAAAAAAACCCCTTGAATTTATTTAAAAAAAAATTATTGAGTAGGTGGAGGGGGGCCTGTAAAGGATTTTTATGCAGGAGAGTGACAGGATTACCAGCTGGGCTGATAATACGTAAGTTGGATGAAAGGAGAGCCCAGTGAGCTAGGAGGCTGTAGTAAAGTCACAAGTATGGCGTTTCTAACACTGGATGAAAAAACAACTGCAAGGGAGAGTTTTGGAAGGGTTTGGGGGTTAAAATTTCCTTTTGTCCATTTAATTTAGGTTAAAGAAATCAGTATAGAGCTCTAAGCCCCTAGTCTGAAACACATCAAATGAATTTTAGCCACAAGTTTCAAACTAGCTCAGGCTAGTGTTGTTGTTTATGCTCTGAGCCTCCTGCTATCTGACACCTGAGCCCTCTAACCCTGGGCATGTGGAATGAATGCATAGCAAAAGCAGTGAACTAATGCATCTGATCTCTGTCCAGTTTATATTTATGTTACCTAAGAACTTACCATGGGATTAGAGCCCTTTGAATAGTAGAGTGTGTTGCTTAGTTTTATCTGAGTTCTGCAAATTCTAACCTACTCTAACTTTTTATCATATAGGATGCTAAATTTGATGCCCTTCCCTTCCTTTTGAGTTCTAATCAATTTAGGAAGGAAGCATTAACAAATCCACTGAATATAGTATTTTCTGAATCAATTCTTGCCCTGCTTCATCTATTGGCATTCAAATTTATTTAATTAGGAGGCTTTAATTTGCACTAAACAGAAAAGCCAGGATTCAGAGCAAGCATCAGGTGACACTAATGTTAGCCTAATTGGTCGATCTGTGTTAATTATCAGGTAACTTGGCTAAATAATAAAGCCATTCACAGACAAGGACAAAGTGATTTTAAAAGTCTCTCTTTAACAAGGGCTCACTTCCCTAGAACAGTCTAGCAGCTTTTAGAGCCACAATGTGTTATTTATAATGCCTCTTGTTAGAGATTCTATTTTTAGATGGAGGATGAGTATCAAGGATTGGGATTTAAGGCCAGGAGATACAAATCAGAATTAGTGGAAGCCACAAAAGGGAGGGAGATCAGCTTCAAGGGTTGGGATATTTAGAAAGAAAATGAAGAACGTAACGTGTTTTATTCTTAAATAATTATTAAACTTCTGAAACGACTGAGAACAATCTAGATAAAATCCAAACTAGCTTCAACAAAAGGTAACTCTCCCCTCCCAGGATTGGGATCATATTGTGTATACGGTGGGGTTTTCTGATACTTTTACTTAACAATCTGAGGGCATTTTCTCCCATAGTATTATTTCTCAAAAACACTCGTCTAACTTCACAATTAAACTGGATAAATCATAGGTCACATAACCTTATATGAGGAGTGAGGTAGGGAATAAGCTCAGAGTAGAGAGGTTATTTGTAGAGTCCAAAAGGTTAAGAGGAAGTGTCTCATGTAGAGAGGAGGGAGGTGGCTCCTTTCTTTCATTCATTCTGGGAAGTTAAAGTAAGATGATGCTGGGATGGTGTGAAGCCAGACTAGCCTAATTGACTGGCCTACATTTCTTTTTCTTTTCTTTCTTTTTTTTTTTTATTATGTTCAGTTAGCCACTGTAGAGTACATAGTTTTTGGTGTAGTGTTCAGTGATTCATTAGTTAGGTATAATACCCAGTGCTCATCACAGCACGTGCCCTCCTCAATACTATCACCCTGTTACCCCTCCCCCCACCCTTCTCCCCTCTGAAGCACCCAGATTGTTTCTCGGGGTCCATAGTCCCTCATGGTTCGTCTCCCTCTCTGATTTCTCCCCCTTTGGATTCCCCTCCCTTCCCCAACGGTCCTCTGTGCTATTGCTTATGTGCAACATATGAGTGAAACCATATGATAATTGTCTTTCTCTGCTTGACTTACTTGCCTACATTTCTTACTCCACAGCAAAACTCATTCAACCACCCTTTCTAAGTTTAGGTTTCAGAATTGTTGAAATGGGAAAATATGGCCCATAGGCCAATTTTGTCTCCTTGCATGTTTTTAGACAGTCCATGAGCTAAGAATATATATATATATTTAAAATGTTTTATTTATTTGTTTGAAAGAGAGAGAGACAGAGATAGCAAGAGAGAGCATGAACGAACAGGGAGGAGAGGGAGAAGAAGGCTCCCCGCCGAGCAGGGAGCCCAACAACCTGGGGCTCGATTCGAGGGCCCTGGGATCATGACCTGAGCCAAAGGCAGATGCTTAACTGACTGAGCCACCAAGGCGCCCGTGTTTTTATATTTTTAAATGATTGTAAAATATCAAAAGGAAATTAATGCTGTGACACATTAAAGTTATGAAATCCAAATTTCCGTGTCCTTAAAGGTTTATTGGAACCCAGCCATGCCCGTTCATTTGCGTGTGGCCTCTGGCTGTTGTCTGTGACAGCTTTCGTAATATAGGGGCAGGGCTGAGTAGGTGTGATGGAGACTGGCCTGCAAAGCCTACAGTATTGGTTGTCTGGCTTTGGTAGCCCAAGTTTGTCCACCATTTGCTCTAGAAGATGAATTTTTATGCTCATTTCGATGTGTCTTCCTAGAATTTTGAAAGGAATTCTAAGCCCTTAATTATACCTCCCTGGGGCGCCTGGGTGGCTCAGTTGGTTAAGCGACTGCCTTCGGCTCAGGTCATGATCCTGGAGTCCCAGGATCGAGTCCCGCATCGGGCTCCCTGCTCAGCGGGGAGTCTGCTTCTCCCTCTGATCCTCCCCCTTCTCATGTGCTCTCTCTCTCTCTCAAATAAATAAATAAAATCTTAAAAAAAAAAAATTATACCTCCCTGACATCACAACCTCATATCCACTTGTTACTGAGCATATTTGTTTCAAATAATTAATCCTTACTAACAAGAACATTACAGCCTGCACTAACTTTCCACGGCAGTGCTAACACCTTAGAGTCTTCTGCCTCACTTCTCACTTGTTCAGACTTCATATTATCACACAATTAGAATCATTCATTAAGAAAAAAAAAAAGACTTTTATTAGTTTTTTCATTAAGCCGAGAAAGAAATTTTAAATGTTATGTTAACATAAAAGTGATAGGATGTTAATGACTTTGCAAAGCACCTTGAGAGATCTTGGATGATAATGAGAACTAAATGTGTACTGGGTGAAACGACCTGCCAGTCAGCTGCTTGTTGAAACACACATTTACACATTGGAGGATAAAATTACCTGGAGTTTGTATCATTTCCTCTCTCTCTCTCTCTCTCTCTCACACACACACACACACACTCAATGACTGAAGTCCAAACTGGCTCCTCTATAGAAAGTAGCAATGTTGTGCACATAATATCGTATGGATTTTCATGAGTCTGTTGAATTGTGAATTGTATAGCAGCTCTTACCTTTACTGACTGTTCTTTATTTATGAAATGTGGGGAGAGCAACGATTTTATGTTTAGCATGTAATCAGCACTTAATAAAAGTTACCTATTACTATTATTAGTAGTGGAAACTTGATTAACCTGAGTATATGTCCAGAAAGTATTTTGGGGGATAGTTAATCGAGTGCTATTTGTGACTCTCAGTGGCCCAACCAGGGAGTGTATTAGAGATTAGAACTCAGACTGTGAATTTTGCTGTATGTAAGACCAAAAGTAAGGTGTTTCCATGGCTCATTTAGAGCAACTGAGATAATAGAGGAATATGATGTGCTTCTACATGGAGTCTTGGCAGAAGTTAGTTGTGGAGATCACACACTGGGGCCCCATAGTTGAACGTGGCTAGCAGTAGCTTTAATTAGCAAAATAAGTATTGGTAAGAAATAAATCTGAATATTCTTAGGCAGGGCATGTACTCTCAGCTTTGCTGTAGTCTTCACTACTGCATATTGTTTAACATTGTACCTGTCTTTTCCCTAGAGGCGTTTGAATTTGTAACTCTTGATTAGAAACACTGTTGAGGAATCAATTACAGGGGTGTTTTAAGGGACTTGGATATGCACATGTGTGTGTATGCATGTATCCATATATAGGTAAGTAATTAGTTTTTGTGTTGCTGCTAGGGTCCAGATTTCAAAATCATATAGTTTAATAAAGCTTCCCAACTAAAAAGAACTTAAGGCAAATTCTGTAGGACATTTCTCTGTGTCTGGTAGTGGGAAAAAAAATCCTTCCTGTCCTTTTTTAAAATAATGTAGTCTTCTTACTACTTACTATGTTCAACAATACAAGTCGTAGGGCATCAGCTCACAGAAAGCTGGCACTCTCTGAAAATGTGCACATTCTTGGGTTACATGAATTTGCTCTTCTGATCTGAGGGTACTATAAAACCCTTAGGGAAAGAGCAGAATGCTTTCCTGTCCAGAGAATTTTGAACACTAGCCAGAGTGAATGAATGTCCTCTGGCTGAATGATGAGGCTCAGACTTATTATGTAGACACCTGTCCATTAAATACTTGTTAGACACAGTCCTTTTGCTCTCTAGCAGCCCTGGGTAAGTCTGATTTCTTTTCCAATCACATATTAGGGGATATTCTGAGAAAACGACTTGGTTATCTTGGAGTTCCTAATGGTAAAGGGAAAAAATGTTAGATAGAGCCGGCCATGGTACTAAGGTTTGGGAGAGAATTTTTAAGAGTTTACATAATGGTTTCTGTTGCCAGAAACCATAGAAAGAAATAGTACTCGAGAGGGGAAGGATGCTGTAAAAATGAACTATGGAGCATGACCATGGTAGGGCAATGCAGGAACACATCTGCTCTTTGTGGGGAGGTGACCCTTTTATGGCAAGAACGTTCCTGACCAAAAGTCAATTGGTGCCACTTGCCTCTATGTGCAGACTTGAACTTTTGCTTCTGACCTTGGTTCAGCACCTACCCACTTGCCTTCAGGTCTCCAGCCTTAGTCAGGGCTTGTTGAACATCCATCTGCCTGTTCTTTAGTCTGCCTGCCATGCTGTTGCTGCCTGGTCTCTTTCCTCTCTGCCCTATAGGGCAGAGAACCAACTTTTGGATCCCATACTGTGCAAATATTGAAGTAGATAAAAAGATTGCAACTCTGACTTTTTTGAGGTTTGTAGTGAAAGAGCCAGATGTAGGTACTAAAATAGAGATACATGCAAAGAGCTATGGGAAAGTGAAGGACTCTGTCCCTGATATTTTTCATAGCACAATGTATTCACAAACATTTTCTCACTTAATCTCCCCATTGCCCTGTGAGGCAGACAATTTTCTCACTATAAGGTAAGGACACGGAAGCTTAGAAGGAAAGAAGAAACAATGTGTGAAAGATTACAAAGCTCTAAATGCAGTAAGGTTGGGGGAAGAAAGTGCTAAAGAAAACAAAACAAAAAAGGATTCTCTTCTGTGTTTAGAACAAAAGGGAGAACAAATACACCCATTACAGAGCATTTAATGTTAAAATGATAGAAAACAGAAATTATTACAGTCTTGTTTGGCTTCTGTATTCTTTAGCAAGAATAAAAATCCATTGACTGTCAAATTTCCTGAAAAGACACCAAAAGACGTGATTGATAAAACAGTACGGGAGACAAGCATTTTAGAAGAAAGAGGGCAAAAGTGGGATATTTATGAGGTTTGTAGGGGTATGGCTTAAGGTCTTTCAGTATGGGGACCTGACTGGGATTAAGCAAAGTTCATGATGTGACTGTTTAGGATTAGCAAGTGGATTTTAAAGGATAAACAGTTGTACAATGAGTCTAGTTGGGAGGCCTATTGTCTGGGGAAGGAGCTATTAACTCTGATGAAGGTCATAGAGTCTCTCATTTTATGGAGAAATGGATTTTCAGAATGTTCCTGAAACAAAAACAATGCAACTTTATTTTCTTGGAAAACTTCCTGGCAAAATTTTCATGGAATCTTAAAGTCGAATGAATGCAGACAGGTGGATAGTAAAGTCATGTTAATATAGACAGTGTTGCAGATGGTTTCCATTCTCAAGACAAGCAAGCAAAGTAAAAAATTACTACTTAATCACACAATTTGGTCCATAGCATTCTTCCCTGGCCCTCCAATGTTCATGTCCTTTTCTCATACAAAATACAATATTCTATGCCAACAGCCCCAAGTCTTAACGCATCCTAGCATCAACTCTAAAGTCAAAAGTCTCCCCTAAATAGCATAAATCAGATGTGGGTGAGACCCAGGTTATGATTCATCTTGAGGCAAAATTCCATAGCAGAGGCAGAAAGGGGGAAGGATGTATCCACAGGCTCCAAAATTTTACCCTGAGGCTACAAACTCTTCTGAACTTCTGGATTGTGCAGTCCTGGATGCCCAGTAGGGCCTGCCACCATCAGAAGGGAAGACATGGGTATAAGGTGGGAGACCCACATTGTGGTCTAAGGCAAGGCTCTGTCTTAGTTGTTTGGACCCATGAAGAGTTGGTTGCGGCAGTGGTGGGTGGAATGGGGACTGTAAGAGAAAGGGTTCTAAAATGATGCCTAACAGGGCAGGATGATTTAGGAGAGAGACTCTCTCCATTGACTTTCTTATCCCTTAGCCAACATAAAATGCGTATGTTTGAGAAAATTTCTGAATGTTTGTTGATGATGCTGGAATTTATTTTAATATGGAACAAAATTTATTCCACAATTAGAAATAAATTTGGAACTATAAATTTATATGTCAAGGTATAATGATCCAAATTCTTCATCACACTGAAGAGTAATTAAGCAATGATGGTACAATTATCTGATAGTAGATCGCTTCCTGATCTGATGGAAGGAACCGGAAGTTACAAGGCATGGACCTTGGAAAGGGGAGAAACATTTACTAAAGAAGACACAGAGTAGAAAAGAGAGCTGGAATTCCATCAGCAAATATTGAACACTCTATATTTGCTATGGGCACTCTCCTAGGTACTGGTTGTGGAACAGGTTGCAAAACAGACTAAATCTCTGCGCTCTAGGACCAGGGTTGGAGGAAGCAAGCAATCAAATGAAAGGTTGATTAAGCAAGCAATCAAATGAAAAATATGTCAGTGAGGACAAGTCCTACAAAGAAATATAAAGGAGGATAGAAATAAAGAGAATAATGGAAGGGTGTTATTTAAAATAACTGGACAGGGAATCTTCTAAAATAAGGTGAAGGTTTTTTTTTTTCAAATTTAAATTCAATTGGCCAACATATAAGGTGAGGTTTTAATCGAGGTATAAAGCAATTGAAGGGGGATGCCATGCCAGTGGCTGGACAAAGAAGCTTCTACACAGAGAGAATAGCTTGTGCAAAGGCCCTGAGTCAGGAGCATGCTTATCATACTCAGGGACTAACGAGAAGACCAGTGTGTTTGGAACAGAGTGAGGTAGGAAAAAAATGGTGGAGTGAAAAAGGACAGATTTTTTTTTTTTCTAGGCTGACAATTTTTGAGAGTAATCCTTATTTACTTCACTTGAGCAAAACTACATAGAAGGTATGAGAAAATAGTCTATTATTCAAGAGTTTGTCTACTCCCAGTTTAATGGAGCATCGCCCTGAAGCACCACGTGCAGCTTGGCTTCCCTGCCTCATACCTACCTTTCATGCTCTACAGGGGACAAAAACTTTTACTGCAGAGAGAAAAGAATCTAACAGGACTGGCACCCACTGCCCATGATTCTATTGTGTCAGCTCTAATGAATCCTCCTTTTTTTATTCCTCAAGGAAACATTTGTCCTTCTTCCTGCCTGTCTGGCCTCTGGGTCCCATCCTCCAACTGTTCTTGTTTCTAAATCACCCACTTCCTCTCTTTATTGTCAACTTCCCCACTTCCCTTGGTTCTTTGTCTTCAGCTTTGAGAAAGGCTTAGGTCTTGCCCATCTCAAAACAACTCCCCCTAAACCTGACGACAAACTCTAGTTCTTGCCAATGTCTTTCTTCTCCTTCATAAGCCAGATCTCACTCATGTCTCTACTCATGCTCTGTCCTTCTCCCGTCACTTCCATTCCTTACCCCCCTGAAGTCATGACTTCATACCACCTCTCCACAAAATCCCTTTCTTGTAGTTCATCAGCGACCTACTCTTTGCCCAACCTGGCTCATACCTTTTCAGTTTTCATTCTATGCAAACTCTCTCAAGTTCCTTTTAACAATTCTTTCCCCTTCTGTGGCTACTTCTTGGTTTCCTTTGTTATTTTCCAGCTGCCTAAATGTATTTATTCCATAGGACTGAGCTTCCCAACCAGCATGAAACAGTGACCCCCTTTGTCCTTGCTGTGGCCGGAGCCCCCAGGCTAGTTGCCTGCAGACTTGAGCCGTCTTGTTTGTTTGCCCCAGTGGGTTGCACAAATACCTACATGTACTGACGTGAAAAAGCAAAAGCGCAAGGGAAGTATTGCCCTGGGGGTCCCTCCTCAGCCCTCCCTATTTTATATTCTAGATACTTGTACTGATCTCGTGCACTCAACTATGTCCTGTGGGGAGATGAATTCTAAATCTATCTCTAGCTGTCATTTCTCTGTTGAGTTCTAGATCAGTGTAATCGAACCAAGCATCTCTTCTTGGATGATCCTCAAATTAACATGTTCAGTATTAAACTTTTTCTCTCCAATGCTGTTCCACTCAGTGAGTGATATCAGCAACTACCTGCAAATGTGGGTGATTCTTACTTCAACTGCACTACTCTCATGTCGAATCAAGCATCTCATCTTCTTGACTTTGGTTTTATTCTATCATATCTAGTCTTTCCTGTCATCACTCTGATGTTGCTTTAGTTCATGTCTTTTTAATTCTTTACCCAACCTATTGTGGTAGATCTTACTGTTCAAAGCATTTACAGCTCTTCCGTACTGCTCCCTTGCCTGTGGATGACCCTTCTTGGGGGAGAGTTCTGTATTCCTCCCTCAGTGAATTCAGACAGTGTGGTCTAGGGTTTGCTTTGGCTGAGGAAACATGAGTGGAAGTTACTCAAAGTTAGCCAAGCTGCAAAGTTTGAGGGCACAGTCCTCCAGACTACCAATTCTGCTCAAGACTTCTGTCACCAACTACAAGGAGGTAGGGTCCAACTACAATCGAGGGAAAAGTCCATTCAAGACCACCTTCACTTCTGACACCAAATGCAAGCTTAGGGGTTCCCCAAACCACTCTCAGGTTTGATATTTGCTAGAAAGACTCAAAGAACTCACTGAAAGCGATTGTATGCATGGTTACAGTTTATTATAGGAAAAATATACAGATGAAAAATTAGCCAAAGGAAGACATGCTAGAGCAAGGTCTGGGAGGGTTCCAAATGCAAAGTGTCCACTATACTTAGGACATTTCACCCTCCCAGCATTAATGTGAGACAATATGCATGGAGCATTGCCAACCAGGGAAGGTCATCTGAGCTTTGAGTTCAGAGTTTTCATTGGGGCTCCATTATATCAGCATGTTTAATTGATTGCACATGTCATTGCCCCCAAATACCTACATCTTTGGGCAAACCAAGTTATTTACTACACAGAGGTGAACTGGATCACCTCTGAGCGGCAGCTTTAAACACCAGGGTGGGATCTGCTATGTTCCTTTCCCTCTGCCATCTGACTAACAGTGTCCCAGATAAACAAATCTGGAGTGAAGATGGTGAGGAGCTGAGTTGCAGCTAACCCAACATGGCCATGTAACATGAGCAAGATATCGATCTTGGTGCCGTCTTGTTTGTTTGCCCCAGTGGGTTGCACAAATACCTACGTGTACTGACGTGAAAAAGCGCAAGGGAAGTATTGCCCTGGGGGTCCCTCCTCAGCCCTCCCTATTTTATATTCTAGATACTTGTACTGATCTCGTGCACTCAACTATGTCCTGTGGGGAGATGAATTCTAAATCTATCTCTAGCTGTCATTTCTCTGTTGAGTTCTAGATCAGTGTAATCGAACCAAGCATCTCTTCTTGGATGATCCTCAAATTAACACGTTCAGTATTAACAAATCTTAGGTTAAATCTTAGGTGTCCTAAGATTTGGGAATTGTTTGTGACCGCAGCATGACTTCTAGGGTGAAATTATCTTACAGATGAAGCAGATGGCATCTGCCTCCTGCTTTTTTTTTTTTTTTTTTTTTGTACTTTGATCTGCTGGACCTGCCTGAGCCCAGGCATCATGGAAACCTGTGCTTCCAGTCTCCAGTGGTAAACCAACCAAGAAGAACAGATTTACATCAGGCCGAACTACATTTCTACTCACTTTGTTCCAGTTTCTCCAGTTAGTCATAGGCTGCTTAGGGGAAGATAGGACCCACTTTTCAGGGAGGGAGGAGAGAAGCCTAGCAACATTTTCCAATCCAGCTTTTGAAATAATAAATCCAATCAGGGATTTTGATTCTCCTCTGGCCACTATTGTCTGCTCTGAAAGGGTTAGAACCCAGAAAGGGAAAAATGGTTGCTCAGACAACCCCAACATTGGGTGCCAGCAAAGGCTAAATCTGCTGACTTCAGTACTTGCTGCTGGGGGTGGGGTGGGGCAGGACTGGAGCAGGTAGAAATTGATAGTTCGAGGAGATATCATTGGTAGTCCATTTTTAGTACCAAAGACTATTCTAAGGACAGAAAATGGACAACAGTCCACCTGCTCTTAAGGCAGACAGGAAGGAGTTGGTGAGGTGTTCCAGGAAAGAATAAACATTTTAGTTTAATCAGTTTGGGTCATCTTCTAGGATCGACTCAGTTAATGGTGAGGTGGTTGAGTCTGAGGCTGTCATACGCACAGGCAGGAAAGCCAGAAAGCAGCTGAAGGGCTGGCCATAGCGCAGTCTGTCAAGAGGGCGAGAGAGTCTCTGAAAGAGGAGCTGGAGTGGTGGGTGGCTCTGAAGAGGAGGCCAAGAATCTATATTTGATCTAGGAGGCAAAAGGACAAAGTGGTTGAAGCAGTTCACATAAGAATTAATTTCCAGGGAAACAGGATACTTAGCAAATTGTCTCTTTTCCTGAATTGACAGATATGATAGGAACTATAGCAATACATCTCAGAGGATGAGCAGTTTACTCCCAGGGGTACTTGATTTGCTGAAAAGTAAATCTCACTGAGAACCCGGCTGGAAATATCTTTTCATTTACTATGCTCTCTGCCTGCCTTGCCCTTAATAGAAAACAAGCCAAGAATGTTCTCAAATATAACTAAAGACCATACAGCCACTAGTGAGTTCCAGAGGAACATTTATAACAATAATTGCAGACAGAGGATCATTCTTTCAGGGATTGCAGTTCGCAGGCCTCCTTGAGTAGTCCTGTGCAACCCTGGGACCGAGGCTTCCTATAAAGCTCAGAGACCGTCAACTGGGACTCAAAGGAAAGGGAATGTGAATGGAAAGAAAACATCTGAGAGAATGATTTTTTTTTTTTAAAGGATAAGGTGACCTTACAGGAAGCATGTTGAGCTATTCATTAACTCATGAAGAGCTACAACTTACTTCTTTACTTTTTCTTCTTTCTCTCCTTCTTCAGCTACAAACCTTCTCCTGCATCTGTCTCTCCAATCCCAGTAACCCCAGTAGCAATCCTGGCAGAGACTAAAACCAGAACTGTTTCCGGGGCGCCTGGGTGGCTCAGACGGTTAAACGTCTGCCTTCGGCTCAGGTCATGATCTCAGGGTCCTGGGATCGAGTCCCGCATCGGGCTCCCTGCTCCGCGGGGAGCCTGCTTCTCCCTCTGCCTCTCTCTCTGTCTCTCATGAATAAATAAATAAAATCTTAAAAAAAAAAAAGAACTGTTTCTAGGAGCACTGATAGGTTTGGAAAATGAACAGGGGAATGACAACGATGAAGGCAGGACAGCCATAATGAAAGAACACATATGTGCAGTGGCTGTCTTCTCTTCATGTGATAATCTTCATCGACATGTTTGAGACTTGGCACAGAAAGCAAATGTTTCGTCCTTTTTTTTTTTTTTTTTAACTGAAAGGCAGAGAGAACAGCTCCTCAGGTGGTTGTGGTGGGTTTGAAGCGATCAAATGGCTCACATGCCCCCAAATATCCCCTCTCTAGGTTTGTTCTTGGAATTTGAAAGACACTTTTCATGCCATTAAAATTAATTCTTGGGAGCCTGCTGAAGGCATGCATCTTTGACGAAGCCAAGCCACAGGGCCATGGCCTTCTCTGGTGGGAGTTTTCTACAATGCTGTTCGAATACTTCTTTCTGTTCAGTCATCTCTGTGAGAAGAGCAGTTCTGGGGAGGTGGGGCAAGGCTGGGTAGGTTTTGATGGGTAAGCTGAGGTCTGGAATACGGATGGACTCCTGTCAGGACCTGGTGAGGAGGACGGAAGTTGCTGGTCAAGCACAGGGCTGCATGAGCGTGCTGTGTGTGCGTGCATGTGCGTATGGGGAATACAGACGGGACACAGAGTGATAGATGCAAAGATGAGACAGATGTTTTCTACTTCACCATGTCTAAATTTCTTACCTGGAAGTACACTTATTTCTTAATTATGCCACCTTAATTTATGAACTTTATTTCTAGTGGTTCTTTGTGTGTGTGTGTGTGTGTTCAACTAATAAACTTTATTTTTTAGGACAGTTTTTAATTTACAGAAAAATTGATCAGGTATCAGGTGGTATAGAGATTCACACACACACAACCTTCCGCCCCCAAATAGAGTTTCCTTATTATTAACATTTTGTATTAGTGAGGTCTATCTGTTACAATTACTGCACTGATACCAGTACATTATTAGCTAAAGTCTATGGTTTATATTAAGTTTCACTCTTTGTTTTGCACAGTTCTGTGGATTTTGGCAAACGCATAATGTCATGTATTCACTATTAGTGTATCATAGAGAATAGTTTTACTGCCTCAAAAATCCCTGTGCTTCACCTGTTCTGCCCTCCCCCGGGATTCATTCTTTAATTGAATAGAATGATGAATGAAATAGTTAATTAAATGTACATATGTGCATATAATATATGAATATGTAAGTGTCTAAGTATACGTGTGTGTATAACCTCACGTACACGCACAATCTTATATTTAAGTGATGTAATTTCTTTATGGTTGCTTATGCACAAACTCCAATAAAATAAGGAGCTGAATATATGTAAAACCTTTATGCTTCAACCTTGTGCCTGAGGTGTTTCCAATGGGGTAGTCATCTATCATTAAACCCCCGGAAGGTCAAACTTATCACCTGACACTAGCATCATGATCCTTAAGATGTCCTTGTAAAGCCTGGGTGTCATGGCAACCAGTATTATATATCAGGATCCAGTGCTCCTGAACTTCTCTTAATAAATTAGACATAATTGGCATATATGCACTATAATTAATTAAAAGTTATTCAAGTGGAATGATTTTATATCGTGCAACATTAAGTCATTAAATTTACTTGTGCTGATCTTCCTTCAGTGTTGGTATGCTTGTTTAGCTTAAAAAAAAACCCAAACCTTACATTTTAGCATCAAGTGCATTAAAAATAGCTATTTATGGATGTTATATTGTAAGATAGATCAATGCATTATTTATTTGTTTGCTTTTGATATGTTACAGTTAAATTCTGGTGGGTTCAGGTCAGAGAAGAAAGAGTCCTAACACTTTCTCTCCATTCCTTAAGTGGATTGAAGCTGCTTGCCTGTCAGCTCCGTGCGGTCAGTCATGGGGCTTGTCAGCCCTGTGGTCAGTAACTGTTGCATGGGCTGGAGTGCATGTACCAGAAATGGTTAACCCACCCACCATGCCCTCAAGTTATATCCTTGGTGTGTGCCAAATCTGGAGGCTGGGGAACCGAAAAGAACTAGTATTTCAAAGCCTGAAGGCAAGGAAGAATTTAGGAAGGGCAAATGGCATCATCCCTTGCTACTAAAGAGTCATCAGAGGGCCAGCAGATCCACCTGGGAACTTGTTAGAAATGTAGGACTTTAGGTCCCAGTTCAGATCGACTGAGTCAGGATCTGTTTTTAATCATGATCCACAGATGATCTGTGTGCACAACAAAGTTTGAGAAGCACTGGCTTAGTGGTTAAGGGCATGCACTGTGGGGCAGGAGAGCCATGGGCTTGAATTGCAGCTCTCCTACTTTTTAGTGGTAGGCATGGGGCATGTTTCTCAGTTTTAGTTCCTGGATCCTTTAATGTGGGAATCACAGTGTATTCACCTCTTAGAGGTAGAATGACATAACAGATATGAAGTGCCCAGCACAGTGCCTCATATGTAGTAGTGCTGTGTCGGCTGTGAGTGAAACTTGGTGGAGAGTCAGTGTGACCAAAGAATGCCAGCTTAAGTGAGAGAGAAAGAGCCCCAGCTGGGAAGTGTGAAAGAGAGTCTAAGTCGAAGTCAGTGAAAAAATGATGAGCAACCTTAGAATTTAGGAGATGTCAAGGGAGAGAGGAGACAGTCTAACCCAGTTTTCTGGGTGAGCGATAGGGCCAGGAGCTACCTTACAAGTACATTTTAGCTTCCCTAGTATTTCAGAACATCTCAGGGATTAAAAAATTCAGTGTCATTGCCTCGGCAGTTCTCACAAAGTAGTCAGAAGGTAAGTGAGCAGATGAGAAAGGAGCATCCTGCATTAGAATCACAGGAGGTCATGTTTGGAAGGAACCCGCAAGGTTATCTAGCCAGATTATCTGTTTCATGTGTCAGGTCCCACCAAGTTGTCACCCAGTCTGTGGCAGAATGCCGTCTGTGACTGAAAGCTCACCATTTCCACTGACTTCACTGTGACATGGCTGTTGTCTGCTGGTGGAGACGTGTTTTAGAAGTCAGCTGCCTCAGATATTTAGCATCCAGCACACAGACAGAACAACTGGAGAATTTCAAACACGTTATCCTGTTTGCAACCACACTTACTGGAGCATCTACTATGTTCTAGGCATCGGGTTAGGTGCTTGGGATAAGAATCTGAATAAGACACAGAGCCCATACGTTTGCTGAGTTCGTAGTCTGGATAAGTGACTGCCATATAAACAATAATTATAATGCAATAAAGGCAATGAGAGAAGAATGAACAAGTGGGTTGGTAACAGAGAAAAGGGCCATTCATTCTGTTGGAGCATATTTGGGATTTGTTAAGAAGATGGTTTTTGATATGAGTCTTGATTATAGGCCACTAGCTTTTGCTGGATGGGTATATGAATTGTATGCATGTGTCTGTGTGTGCATGAGTGTGCACGCATGTACTTCGGAGGGTACATAGTGGATGTGTAGTGTCTTGCAGTCCTGAGATTGGCTTCTACTCCATCCCTTCTTTGCTACGTGGTGTTGGAAATGTTAATTCTCATCTATGAATGTCAAGTCTAAACAAGGGCAGGTCTTAGTGTTTTCTAATAATACTGCTCTGCAAAGTCCTCTTTATTTATTTATATTTATATATTTATTTATGTTTCAAGTTTTTATTTAAATTGTAGTTAGTTGATATATAGTGTATTGGTTTTAGGAGTAGAATTTAGTGATTCATCACTTATTTACAACACCCAGTGCTCATCACAACAAGGGCCCTCCTTTTTTTTTTTTTAAAGATTTTATTTATTTATTTGACAGAGAGCAACACAGCGAGAGAGGGAACACAAGCAGGGGGAGTGGGAGAGGGAGAAGCAGGCTTCCCGCTGAGCAGAGAACCCGATGTGGGGCTTGATCCCAGGACCCTGGGATCATGACCTGAGCCGAAGGCAGACGCTTAACGACTGAGCCACCCAGGCGCCCCAACAAGGGCCCTCCTTAATACCCATCATCCATTTAGCCCATTCCTTACCCATGTCCCCTCCAGCAACCCTCAGTTTGTTCTCTATCATTAATAGCCTCTTGTGGTTTGCCTCCCTCTCTTTTTTTTCTTCCTTTCCCTATGTTCATCTGTTTTGTTTCTTAAATTCTGCAAATAAGTGAAATCATATGGTATTTGTCTTTCTCTGACTGACTCACGTTGCTTAGCATAGTACTCTAGCTCCATTCACTTCATTGCAAATGGCAAGATGTCATTTTTTTTTTATGTCTGAATAATATCCCATTGTATATATATACCACATCTTCTTTATCCATTCATCAGTTGATGGACATTTGGGCTCTTTCCATAATTTGGCTATTGTTGATGATGCTGCTATAAACATTGGGATATATGTGCCCCTTCAAATCAGTATTTTTGTATCCTTTGGGTAGATACCTGGTGGTGCAATTGCTGGGTCGTAGGGTAGTTCTATTTTTAACTTTTTAAAAAAAATTATTTATTTGAGGGAGAGAGAGAAATCAGGAGGGAGGGAGAGAGGCAGGGGAAGAGGGAGAGAGAGTCTTAAGCAGACTCCCCGCTGAGCACAGAGCCCCACATGGGGCTTGATCTCACAACCCTGAGATGATCACCTGAGCCAAAACCAAGAGTTGGCCACTCAACTGACTGTGCCCCCAGGTGCCCCTATTTTTAACTTTTTGAGGAACCTCCATACTGTTTTCCAGAGTGGCTGCACCAGTTTGCATTCCCACCAACAGTGTAAGAGGGTTTCCCTTTTTCCATGTCCTCGCCAACATCTGTTGTTTCCTGACTTGCTAATTTTAGCCATTCTGACTGGTGTGAGGTGGTATCTCATTGTAGTTTTGATTTGTATTTCCCTAATGAAGTGTGATGTTGAGCATCTTTTCATGTGTCTCATAGCCATTTGTATGTCTTCTTTGGAAGAATGCCTATTCATGTCTTCTGCCCATTTCTTAACTGGATTATTTGGGGTTTTTTGGGTTTTGAGTAAGTTTTTAATAAATTTTGGATACTAACCCTTTATCAGAAATGTCATTTCCAAATATCTTCTTCCATTTTGTAGGCTGCCTTTTAGTTTTGTTGGTTGTTTCCTTCACTGTGCAGAAGCTTTTTATTTTGATGAGGTCCCAGTAGTTCATCTTTGCTTCTGTTTCCTTTGTCTCAAATGACATGTCTAGGAAGAAGTTGTTATGGCCGAGGTCAAAGAGGTTGCTGGCTGAGTTCTCCTCTAGGATTTGTGGTTTCCTGTCTCACATTCAGGTCTTTCATCCATTTTGAATTTATTTTTGTGTATGGTGTAAGAAAGTGGTCCAGTTTCTTTTCTTTTCTTTTTCTTTTTTTAAAGATTTTATTTATTTGAGAGAGAGAGAGAGAGAGCATAAGCAGGGGGAGGGGCAGAGGGAGAGGGAGAAGCAGACTCCCCACTGAGCAAGGAGCCCGACTGATCATGATCTGAGTGGAAGGCAGATGCTTAACCTACTGAGCTACCCAGGTGCCCTGAAATTGGTCCAGTTTCATTCTTCCATATGCTGCTGTCTAGTTTCCCCAATACTGTTTGTTGAAGAGACTATTTTTTTTTCCATTGGATAATCTTTCCTGCTTTGTTGAAGATTAGTTGACCATAGAGTTGTGGGTCCATTTCTGGGTTTTCTATTCTGTTCCATTTACCTGTGTGTCTGATTTTGTGTCAGTACCATACTGTCTTGATGACTACGACTTCGAAATATAGCTTGAAGTCCAGAATTGTGATGCCTCCAGTTTTGCTTTCCCTTTCAAAATACCACCAACATTTTTCACAGAGCTAGAGCAAATAATTCTAAAATTTGTAGGGGACCACAGAAGGCCCCAAAATAGCCGAAGTGATTTTGAAAAAGAAAAGCAAAGTTGGAGGCATCAGAATTCAAAATTCTCTTTAAACACATATAATGTGTGATAACAGAGATTTATAAAACATAAATAAGGTTGTGATTAGACACATAAAATCATTCTTCATTTTATAGAAGGATTTGTTTTCAGAATGTTTATAATTTCTCTTTAGCATATTTCAAATGTAATTTGACTTAATATTTTGCTATATCTTACTTTTTAAAGCAATGTATATCTCCATTTAGATGGTATTGATCATAAAATACATATTTGAAATAATAGAGAAAAATAATTTGTGTTTGGAATGCATAGATCATGGAAGCAATTGGAAAAAATATACTGAAAAAATTTTTTTTAAAGATTTTATTTATTTATTTGACAGAGAGAGATCACAAGTAGGCAGAGAGGCAGGCAGAGAGAGGGGAGAAGCAAGCTCCCTGCTTAGCAGAGAGCCCGATGTGGGGCTCGATTCCAGAACCCTGAGATTATGACCTGAGGCGAAGGCAGATGCTTAACCAACTGAGCCACCCAGGTACCCCCCAAATATGCTGAATTTTAAAAATTCTAAGGATATCCCTTCTGTTGAACCATTCATCCATCCATCAAACCCATTAACCCATTCATATTCCAAGTCAAGAGTTATTATTTTTTTCTAAAGTTGTAATGATATAGAGTACAGCAAACTTAAAAATTAATCTTGAGTGTGAAAAGTATAAGGTACCGTAGTTGTTCCTGCATTTTTCTCAAAAATAAAATTTGGGTTACTCATATACTTATAGCTGTGGTAAACCATCAAGTAGCACAACAGATTATTTCTTTTTGGTTCATTTTTAGGTAGAAATTTGAATCTTAGTGTTGGCCTGAAATGAGTGTTACTCTCCAATATTTCAAATCTCTGTAAATTATTCTTTGATATGCCTACTACTTGGACCTCAAATATTTTATAATGCATTTGATACATTTCACCATGTTTACCTGAGAAAAACTTCTAAACATTTGAACCACTTATAAGGATGTCTTTGGCTTTTTGGACATCAACTTGGTATAAAACAACAGTTTGTTACAAAAGATGTAAGTGAATTAGAAACAGATGGATTGTATTTGTGTGAATAAATAAAGGTTTAAAAGCTTGCAGAAATAGGCACTAAAACCAATGGTTCCTAGAACAGTTCGTCTAGGAGCTATGACTAACCTTAATTAGGTCAGGATTCCCTTCCAAGTCCATCTCAAAGTGTTGTGTGGATTACTTGTATCTGTTTCTCCACACATTCGGCCAGTGTTTGTGACTAACTTGGAACTGTCAGAGTTAGACTACCTAGCACGCACATGAAAGGAAGTGTGCTTTAAGCCACTTCATCAGAACTTCGACATACCAACTACGGCAGTTAGTAATCATGTTATCTTTTCTGCTGGAAACGTACACCTGTTGCATCCAGTAATTGCTTGCATTGCATCTCTGGAGTAGGCATTATAGAGTCATGTCCAGGGTTTGCTCAATTAGGAACCAATAAACTGAATTCAAAAGCCGATCTGATGTTTGAGATCCAGAAGAGGGCAGTAGGACACAGAGATTAAACCCCAGTCCGCCAGACACTACAGCAATGGCTGCTAACAAGTACTCAGAGTTAGATATAATACTTACCTTCCCTTTGGCATACCATGAGCAGCATGATGTAGCTAAGAAAAGAAACTAACCCTTCTGCACCCCTACTATGTGTCAGGCACTAACTAGGTATTATTCACTCGTGTTAAGTCATAACAATCTTGAGATGTATGTAACATACTATTATCGTTTGTAATAATCAATGCTCAGAGAGCTTAAGCAACTTGCCAGAGGTCACACAGCAAGTAGTAAAACCAAAATTAAAATCCAGATCTGACCCCATAGTCTCTGTTCAACCCTATCAGGATTTGATTACTGACCCCACTGCTCATAAACTTACTGACCTTGGTCAGGCAAGTAATTAAACTGTTTAGAAGGCCAGTTTCTTCATATTTAAGGTACCTTCATATTTAAGGTAAGACTACCCTCTTAGCTTTTACATGCTAGTGTCTGAATCAACTTTTCCATGATCAGTTGTGTCCAAGTGGGTAGGTTTTGTCCAGTGATAATGTTTTAAATTAGAATAAAAAATTATAGAAAATTAAATCTAGAAGGGAAATTAGCTTATCCAACACTTTCATCTTAGAGATGGTGAAAAGAAGTGACTTGTCTACTATCAGGAAGCTTGATAGTGACAGACATTAACAACTTTTGTCCAGCTTTCTTCTCTCTGTATCATTTGCTAGGGATATAGACACATGGAGATTTTGATGTTGATAATGCTATTGAAGGGGGTGAGGATAACAGTAAACGTGCCTGAAGGAATTATTGAAGTTATTTCATTTTATAAGGAACTTATTTTATTAGGAAGTCCTGCTTCCCTTGCTCTGCTTCTGAGGGAGGCCAGTATATGGCTAACACTCTGTATAAGATTTGTCTAAGACTGCGGGTTGATAGGAGGGTGGGAAGGGTCAGGGTATGCACATTTAAGATAGTCTTCAAATGAGAAATGTTAAAATGCAGACTCCAATCAGTGCTAATGTTGGATTTATGTGTTTCAGTCAATCTTACTAGTTGACCCCAAGGACCTGTGTTGGAGAAGCCGGCTACTTGGAAACAGTGGAGACTGATCTAATGTAGCAGTGCCTCCTTTGTGAAATTTTTGGGTTACTAACTGTATTTTATTACATTTCTTCTGACTTCTCCCTTTCTGAGTTTGATATGATCCTTCTAGTCCTCAAAGTACATTCGTAAGGAATCAGGTAAGAGGAAGAGAAAAGGGAGAAAGAAAAAAAGGAAGAACGGGAGGGAGAAATGCTTCAGTCTTCATCACCAAGAGGGGAAGAGGCCCAAGCACCTTGTTTATGTGTTTGAGGAATCCCCCAGGTTTCATTGGCCTGTGGATTTATGGACTGCAGCTAGGAAAGCTGATAGTTATACAGATGTAGAGACCTTCCTATTTAAAGTACATGCAGTCAGAACTACTGCATGTAGTTTCCCTAATTTACTCAAAGTTGGCTTTTTGTGTTAAAAAATTGTTTGAATATAGAGGTTTCTAATAGTTTAAATGATCTATCCCATTGCTCACCTTTGGGATGGTTTCCCAGATCTCATTCATGTCTCTTATTTCATCATATCCTTAGGGCTCTTCCTTTCCCTTTCAGTGCTGGAAAAGGAATGTCTCAGGGGTCTGGAGAAAGGCAGCTGAGGGGGTGAATCATGAACACACGTTCTAGGAACTATAGCGCGGGTGTCCTGGAGGCCGACGGAAAGGACAGGTGGAGACCAGTGATGTTATTGCTTCTGAACTCAGCACTTGAACATCTGTATTGTTCTTTGACCATTAGTCCTGTAGTACCTGTTCCAGTTTTCTGTTATCACTGGCCAAAGCTTACACTTTATTTGAGCTTTGTGATTTGATATCTTATCTCCATTATAGGTATGCCCAATCTCAGCTCTAGAATGGTGTCCTAACTGCAAGGTTAGGATAATACTTGTTGGTCTTTTTGAATGACCCTCTGAATAGGACAAAACTTATGACTTTTGGTCCAGTCTAGAGGGAATGATTGGAAAGATGGATTTGGGGAGGTGAAATATAAAGAAATAGGGGAAAAAAAAAAACAACCCACGCTGGGTTGGTAATGTAATCTGGTATCTTTGGCTGCAGAGCTTAGCATATTCACAAATGACAATATTGCCTGTGAAGCGCTGAAATAATTCCTGATACGTTGCCTGCTGAATGGTATATGGGGTGTGAGAGATGATAGGCTCTGGAGGATGGAGCCTGCCCATTCCATGTTGTATGGAGGGCCTCTTGCCTCAGGACACTATTGTTTCAGCATGATAGATGTTTGATGCAAGTTATAATGATTTCGTCTCCCACAGCATTCCTGGAAGACAATTGATAGGTTACACACACACACAATTGTGTGTGTGTGTGTAATTTTAAAAACCTTTAGTTACCCATGGGGATATTATAATTTCTTATAGAATGACATAGAAAATAAAAGATAATACAGTTTGAGAGTGAAATGATCACAATAAGTATTAAATGGTTGTATTGTCTATGATAATAAATAAGGAGCTGTTGCTCCTTAAAACATGGTCAGTTATATAAAAGGTTAACATGGTCAATAGTGTTTAATACAGGTTAGTGGTGTGTTGAGTTATGAGAAGAACAAAGGTCTGACTTTGCCCTTTGTACAGTAGGTCCAATGATGGATATTCAGAATATCTTGTATCTCATCATTCTGTAACACCACTATCATTTTTATCATAAAAGAATTTTGTTACTCCATATATGAAAAATGCATTCTTGAACCACTGTGAATTAGTTTTTAATGTACTGTGACCTTGGATTGCCCTGGGATATTAATGCTAAATGATTACTTCTGAATGCTTTTTGAATAGCTGCATAGTGCAATTAAATGTGCAATACATCATGGATGACATAGCTAAATGCCTCTTCTGGTCAAGGAACCCAAAGAGGTCTTGGGAATGATGGTAATTCTGCATTGCCGAGGATGGGAGAGAAAAGGATCTCTTGTTAGTAGTGAAATAAGTACAGACTGAAGTAGATGATAACCTTTTCCTGGGGTTAGTCAATGGGAAATAAATTTTTGATTAGGAACCATAAAAGAAGATGATTTTTGATCACTGCCAAAGTAGTGTCCTGTTATATCTGCCAACTGTGCAAAGTGAATAATTATCATTAGTCTTTCTGAGTGACAAGTTGCCAAACAGTATGTGTGGGTATGTGTGTACATGCGTGTGTGTGTGTGTGTATGTGTGTGTGAATGTAGAGATGTAGATAAAGGAATAGAGAATTTTGTTCATACTCTAGCCCTCTTTCTAGAACGGGCTTCTATTGAATTACCATTTGTCTCAGTGTGGAATATCATAAATCTTGTACTTAATCAAATCCTTTTTTATCAAATTATTGGGCCTGGGGAAATGATGACAGATGAAACGGTGGTGTGGAAGAGCCAAGATCAAGTAGAGGGCCTTTTACCTATGGGTCAATGGTTTAAATCCAACCTTGTTGGCCGGTGGCTGAGGGTGGTCACTGTCCTACTGGTTGTGGGCTGGTGGCCAGAGCCCAGTTGTCAGCAGACTCCACAATCTGCAGAAAAGCTGTGAGTCCAGTGGGACCCCCGGTGGGACCTGGGCTCAGCTCTCTAGCGACACTCTTTACCTTTAGGTGACAGGAGCTACAAGCTGCTGCAGAAAGGCCTGGCACTGACGCCGTTGGGTGAGTGATCTGGAACTTCGATCTTCTAGCTATCAACAAAGAGAACTCAGGACTAAGGCAGAACTCACTGAATTTCTCTTTAACTGGTAACATTTTAAAAAGAAAGCTTTAATAAGGATTTTGGTTCTGTTTCAGGAAAATGAGCCGCAGTTGTGCAAGTCAGTCTAACTTCAGAACTCAGCCCTAAGTGTATCACCTTTACCCAGTCTCACCATGACCTCTTGCGAGACCTGTTGGAGATGCTCAGTCAATACCGAAGTAAGTGCTCCAGTGAGCCCCTTGCAGAGATCCCCTGAGGCTTTATGGCCTCAGTGAGCCCAGAGATGGAAAGGGCTAGAGTTCCCTATTCCCAACCTCCCACTCCTGCCCCTTCAATTGGAGGCCTTGCTTGCTCTTTGGAGAATGTGACCTTGTATTTTAAATGCTAGTGTTTTGGGGTAATAGCACCAGCCTAGAAGTACCAATAATTTTTTTTCTAGAATGATACTGATATAAAATAAATGTAAATATATTAATGCCTACATCTCAACTGATTGACTTTTTGGGTGAGCCTTCCAGGACATTTCTATGAGTATACATGTACAGCTGCTATTCTTGATTTGGCATTCTGTTACTGTTCGTTCAAAGAGATCTGCATTTTGTAATTATTTATGTATTTATATATTTATGATGTAGGCTGCCAGTTCCATGAGGCAAGGACTTTGTTTTGTTTTTCTTATCTGCCCGTCACCTAGAACAGTGCCTTCTACATAATGGGTAGTCAGTAAACATTTGTGGGATGAATGAATGAATGAATGAACACATTTGTTAGGAACATATTTACAAGTGTGAATGGAGAAAGGGGCCTCGAAAGAGGAAAAGAGTAGGAGAATAATTTTATAACTAATCAAGTTGTGAGTTTGGAACTTAATTGCAAAAGCTACAATATGAATGTAAAAAATTCAGAGCTCTTCACTGAGGCAGAGTGGAACAGAAAAGCTTGGGTGCTTCCTTGCTGGCCTTGCGGTTCACCAGTTATGAGCTAATTTCCTCCTTAAATGTCTTTGAGAATCTCTATTTCCTTCATATTTCAGGGCAGCAAACAGGTCCTGTCTCAGTTCAGAGCCTCTCAGTTTCTCACCTGGATTATAGAAAGAGCTTTCTACCTAACTTCCCTGATCCAAGAGCCGCCAGCCCCTCTCACATCCTTCCTGGAGCTGCCAGGGAAATCTTTTCAAAATGCAAGTCTGACCATGCCGCAGCCCAGCTTTCTGACTGGCTATGGGATAAAATCCAGACTTCTTCATGTGGCTTATAAGGCCTTTCTCAATCTTCCCTTCTCTTTGCCCCACCCTCCTGTCTCACTGTCTGTCCAGACAGGGCAGCTCTCTGGAAGCCAAGCCCCACTGCTCTGCACTTTTGCAAGTGGTGGTTCCTACCTCCCTTTGTCTGGTTAACTCTTTTTCTTCCGAGTTCAGATTTCACTTCATCCAGGAAGTAGTTCCTGATAACCACTCCTCCATCCTCCCATGGCCGGGTCCCCGAGATCTCTCTCTTTCATGTGCCATGTGCCCTTTGCTAGCCCAGAGTACCCAGGTAAGTCCACTGGGATTGAGTGGCTCCGGGCTGAGCTTTCACTAGATGTGGAGAAGCTTCGGGGACTCTTTTTCCATCTCTGAGTCTCTGGTGCTCATGCAGCCTGCACGGGGCAGGTGTTCAGTGACAGTGCGCGGAGTGAATGAGTGGCTTACTCACTGCCTTGCAGCACTTCCGCTGGTCCTTGACAACAGACCTTTAAAGTGTGTGGGGACTGAGGGTCAGGTGCAAAGGAGAGAACGAGGGAAGGATAGTTGGTGTGCTCAGCCCAGCTGATTAGTCAGTTGTCAGGCCTCAGTTTTACTCAGTGCTAAATGTAAAGCAAAGTCAAGCGAAACAAAACAAAACCACACACAGTTAAACATTTTTTTCTTGTGATGAGAACTTTCAAATATACAATACAGAATTATTATCTATAGTCATCATGCTGTATATTACATCTCCAGGGCTTATTTATTTTATAACTAGGAAGTCTGTGTCTTTCGGCCACCTTTACCCATTTTGCTGCCTCTCCCCTAACCCTTGCCCCTGGGGCAACCACCAGTATTCTGTTTCCTGTGTCTCAGTTCATTTTTGTTTGTTTGTTTGTTTAAGATTCCACATGTAAGTGTGATCACATTTGGCTTTAATGCTTCTGCCTAGAAACACTGTTTCTACCTATAGCCAAAGTAGTCCTAAGTGGAGATATATTATATTCCGATGGGAAGGAGGGGCAGCAAATATTGTGAGCAACAATGTAGCCTATCACATTCCCCTGTAGTCCTGTAACTCCTGGAGGGCAGGGATGTTGGTGTTTTCTGACTCACAACCCTGGCTCCTGGCCAAAGCACATCACTTGTTTTCTTTGGAATCAAGAGCAGAGGTGGTTTGCTCCAGAAATAACAGAAGACTTATTTGGAGTATCACTCTTTATTGACATCAATTATGTTGCAGTTTGTGTGATACTAATTATTTAAAAGCCCCTAGGATTTTCCCCGTCCAATAGTTAATGCCTGATATTAGCTTGAATATGTTGATCGGTTGCTTGCAGCAGAACTCTGGTCAACAGAGGTATGTCCCGTTTCCCCAGCTAATCTTGACCAGTTGCTTGAAGCTAGCTCTCCACTTCTTCTGCCATAGCAATCGCTGCGATCTGGCACCAAGTGATGCTCCTGGGGCTGACCTGCACATCTGGCTACCCTGAGCCTTCCCTTCCATGTGTTCCATGCATTCCCACCTTAGTGTCTTTGCTGTGGTCGTTCCTTCTGCCTGCGATGACCCCCTGGACCATCGGCATAAATTCCATTCCGTCTCAGTCCTCACAGGCTCGATTAAGTCCTTCTACTCTCACACAGTCTTCCCTATCACTGAGAGGATGTTGTCCATGCTCTCGTGCCACGCCCTTTCCTCTTCTTCCTCTGGCAACTAAATTGTTTTATTCTATCAAGGAAGTTAGGACCCCGAGTTTTGTATAGTTAGAATTTGAACTAAAGTATTGCCACTGAACTACTACTTTTCAAAACTTGGGTGAATTTCTCATCTCCTGAGTCTCAACTACCTCATTTGTAAGTAGGCGGTAATAATAACTATCTCACAGGACATATTTGTTAAGTTATGTAATGTGATTTACCAGCATCCCTGGCATATAGGAAGTGCACAGTAAATGACAGTCATTACCTAATAGAGTTATGTAGTATTGGGTAGGATTTCTTGGTTCTACCCTCTGTCTGTCTCAGTGACATTGCACAGCATAAAATGAAGGTGTTTGTTGAGTGAATTAATGGATAATAGGCTGATGCTAGAAAGATGATCCTGAGGCTCACCTTTCAGTGCAGTTAATGTGGCTAGACTGAGTCTGCTTTTTACCCCTGATACTGAGTTTTTCTAGATTTTTAATGACTTAGGTCCAGTGGTGGCCATCCCGAGTCCAGTGATAGGGCAGGGAAAGATGGAAACTGTTAGAGAAAAACTTGGAAGGTGTTCCCTGGTGGAGGATCAAAGAGAGAGGAACAAAAAATTCTCTTAACACATTTGTAATAAAAAATTACTGTCCGGAGACCCCAGATAAAACCGTTTTATGTATCATTCCCATAGTTTATCTAAAGTATCTTATTTCTTCTTCCTCTCATTATGGCAGACCAAATAAATAACTATTTCAAAAACTGGGTCTAAAATTTGCACTGTAAATCCTTGACATCCTGCAAACATTTATTGAATGGTAAGTGGCAACTACAAAGCAATCATTTTACCTGATCAAGAGAATGCTGTTTGGAAAAGTCACAAGCTATATATTTCAGAAACCTCTTAATAAATTAATGTTTTCAAATAAATGCAATCTCTCTTCTATAAGCCATAAATAATATCACAGTTCATTTTAAAGCACTACATTTATTCAACTCCTCAAAACGTGACTTTTAAATCAAGCTCAATGTTAAAAAAAATCGGCAACATTGTCGAGTTGTTGGATTACTGTTCCCTAAAGAGGACAGCTGTAGGAACTGCCTAAGTGCCAGCAAAGGAGGAGTCCAGGTCCTGATGAAGCTGGCAGCCTCGATGCCAAGCCAGAGTGGGGGTCAGACCCTTGGTTTGTCCTCAGTACAAAGATAACTTAATCTTGGGGTGGACTTTGTAGTGGATCAAACTTGTGTGTGTTTCCTGTTGCCACTGTAACAGATTATCAGAAACTTTGTGGCTTAATACAGCACAAATATGTTCTCTTGTACTTCTGAAAATGAGTCTTATGGGGCTAACGTCAAGGTGTCAGCCTTTCTGGAGGTCCTTTCTGGAGGCTCCACGGGAGACTCTATGTCTTTCTTCTTCCAGTTCTAGAAGCTGCCGACATTCCTTGGCTCCTGACTGCTTCTGTGATCACATGGTCTTCTCCTCTACTGTAGTCAAGACTTCCTCTACCTGCCTATTGTAAAGACATTTGAGATTACATTTAGGGCCTGCCCAGATAATCCAGGATCATCTCCCTATCTCAAAAATTCTTAAATTAACCCCATCTGCAAAGTCCCTTTGCCGTATAATGCAACATTCACAGGTTTTGGGGATTGGGACGCGGGGAACTTGGGATGCCATTATTTGCCTTTCAAAAGCTTTTCTGTATCTAGACTATCATATTGACTTTTTAAAAACAATGAATAAAGTCCTGGCTTTCCCAGAAAGGAAAAGGCTATAGGTCGCAGAATGGGGGGTAGGTTGGGAAGATTCTGATTTTGCCTAAAGCATGACTCATGCAGTTTGGTTCCCAACAGCACAGTTTGTCCCTGTCATGGTGTGAGTTTGTGTTTGTTTCTATACCCAAATCCAAGTGATGAAAACCCATGGATGTGATTTTGAAGAATGAGAACCATCATAGGACTCACTTCATCTTGCATAAAATAGATGTGTAGGCACTTAGCGGTCTGTCGAGTATTTACGTAATCCTTCCACCATACCGCCTATGGTCGCTATGTAATCCTGGGAGCTTAGGGTCACACTGCTAACCTAATAAGTTACCATTCGAAGTGGAATTGATTCTAAATCTGCTTGAAATTAGAAATGGAAAAATTCATCTCCACCTTCTCCAATTATTGTATCTTTCTTTATAACTCTGGGTAAAGAACAGTTTAAACCTTAATTCTGATGGTCCTTAATTTTATGAGTTTCATTAAAACCCCTGAGAGTCATTTAATTTTATGGAGTTCAATGCTAATATCAAAATGCATTCCTTCTAGAATAGATTTTTACCTTATATTATAGAGATTGAGCTTCCATTTTTAACACATATGTTCTTAGTGCTTATGCTAATTTCACTACTTATCTTTAAAATTGGCATATCATTGTTATTGTTATTATTATTATTGTGTATTGACCAAGTTGAATGCTTCATTCTCAAGGGATTGCTGTCAGAGTTATATAATACAAGAACAATGGGTGAATGTTGTTCATTTTAAATGTGAAATTATAAATCAATTACAGTGGTGGCTAAAACCCCTTCATGACATGCCACAATTTACTTCCAATGACATTTAAACCTATCTCACATGCTGAACAATCTGTAATAAATTATGATTTTTTTTTTTTTTTGCTTCTGAAATGAAGCTATAATTATGACAGTTGAATTCTTGTTCTGGGAAATAAGGTGGCATTTAATTCCTTGAGAACAAATGACACTCACAAAAGAACAGTTAATTATTCTCAGCTGCAAAGGAAGGGAGGAGGGGAGAGAAAAATTATGAAAAAGAACATGGTAGCACTTTATGTGAAGTATCTATTAACTAATCCTTAACTAAAGCTGAACTACAATTGAACTTCTGGGGCCGCCCCTGAGCCCAGGCAACACTTTGCATTATTTCAATTCTCAATAAAACCCAAACAGAAGGAATTAGCAACCTGAAAATTTCTCTGTTCCTTGTACATGGTAATTCAAATGTTCTCCCCATTAGCCTTGGTTCCAAGAATGTAGATCTACACTGTAACCTGTTAAATCAGACTCAGGGGGGTAGCATGGTATTAGATTTCCATCACAGCTATCCTAATAAAGGTCTTTAACTGCTCTAGTCATTCAATCAATATTGCAAATAAGGAGAAAGGAAGGCATTGTACCCCCAGATTTTTTTATCTTGTTGTTTGTTTCTAGTTTAAACAGCAACTATACTTTTCTATTGGCTTTTCTCTGACGGCCCTTTCCTGTTCATTCTGGCAAGAAGCCCCAGTGCAATTGAATATGCCAGCAAACACGAGGCCACTCTTCAGAGCTAGTCCTGACACCATCAGCTGTGATGTTAGCAGCCTGCTATTAGAGATGCCTCTTTCTTTGCCTTCCCTTTCTTCCTTGGGAGGAATAGATACTCCAGAGAAGGGCCCTGCTGAGTGGAATTCCCCATTTTGACTGCAATTAGGGATTGTGACTTGATTGATTTGGGGGCTCTCTGAAATGTAGCAGGATCAACACAGTTGCACACAAAACAAGGCATAATCCACTGGGTTAAATTAACGTTAAATCAGAGATGATTGGATTAATTGCTATTACATTTTATCTTCTGTGCACATGTGCTGTTGGCAGGCTTTCAGAGCCTTTTAAAAATTAGCTTAGAACTGGATGGAAATGGTACAGGTGCAAATGATTTGTGCACTGGGTCTTTCAAGTACACAGTGGGCTCATAAGAAGGTGCATTTTTTTCCTGAAATCATATTTTGGACGTGATTTATGAAAACTGCACCAAGACTAAACTTGGCATCACAATACAGAAGCTAGATGTGTTAAATGGCAAAAGGACCCTGTTGGCCAGAAGATGACTTGGAAAGTGGATCTCCTTTGTATTGTGGCCTTGGTACTGTCCCTCTGTTCAGTTTGCTTCCCTTACACGCTTTTCTGTCCTCATGGGAGTCTGTAGGGTCCTGGGGATTGATACAACCGAGCACTTAGTATGACATCTGATACCCCGGAATATTTTCTTCAAAAGCCACATCCCTTCAACAGATTTTAAAGGTAAAATGTTGACATGATGGTTGTTAACAGGATGAATCTGTTTAACAGAAATAGTGTGGAATATGCAATTGAAATATGGAATGTCCAGATGAGGGACACAAAGCAAAGAAAATCAAAGGCTAATATCTTTTTATGTCCTCATTTGCCCATCAGCCAGTGGCCTAGGTTCACTGCCAGGTTGACAATATGAAAACCTGCTAAACCACTTGGAAGAAAGTGTTTTTATGTTTTAGGAAATGGGGTGAATCAACAGCTCCTTTTTAAGACCACTGTGTGTACAGCACTATAAACAGGTATTGTGGAGGAAAGATTTCATTCTGGGGCTGATCATATTTTTGGATCGATACAAATAAATGGGTACATAAGTAAAGAGCATGGTATCTTATCCTTGCCAGCAATACCAGGCCCTTGAGAGCAAGCAGTGACTATCAAAAGGATTTTCCCCTCCTGGGCAGTCTTCCTTCTGCAGGTCTATTGCATCTTATGCCTTTGCTTCTGTCTAGTGTCTGTGACTTGGACATCTTGGCTTCTTCTTTGGCTTTATCAACCCTGCCACTGGCCCTGTTCAGACTGTGCCTTCTACACTTGCCCTGGCTTCTTCTTCTTCTTCTTCTTTTTTTAAAGATTTTATTTATTTATTTGACAGAGAGAGAGGGAACACAACCAGGGGGAGTGGGAGAGGGAGAAGCAGGTTTCCTGCTGAGCAGGGAGTCTGATGCGGGGCTCGATCCCAGGACCTTGGGATCATGACCTGAGCAGAAGGCAGACCACTTAACGACTGAGCCACCCAGGTACCCCTGCCCTGGCTTCTTGAACCTGTCTCTGCTTTGCCCCTTGTCTTTTGGCCTCATGGGTACTTGTTTCCCTGCCTCTACTCCAGGCCATGTCAGTTCCCAAAAGAAAGGGCATTACGATATATACAATGTCCAAATGCAACAATTAGGAACTGGGCTCATCAAATTATTTCAACTTATTACATATATATATGTATGTAAGTATGCATCACCTTTTAATTTATTCTTTTGAAAAGGTAACATATATGTGATTAAAACATGATCCCAATAGTTACACTGAAAAGAAAGTTTCTTTCCCATCCACGACCACTAGTGTTCCAATTCCCCATTTCAGAGACAACCCCTGTTACTGGGTTTTATATTTTACTCATTCTTCTAGAAATATTATATGCATATATAAACACATATCCATGTATGCTCTACCTTATTTTTACACACAATGAAATGATAGCATCTCTGCACTCTTCTATATTTCCTGCTTAAGATTTGCTTAAATATATGTTGGAGATTGTCCCATATTAGTACACATAGAGACACCTTATTTTTTTTAAAGTTTCCATAGTGTTCCTGGGTGTGTTATAATTTATTGAGCCAGTCATCTACTGATGAGCACTTAAGCTGTTTTTCAATCTTCTGTTTTCATAAATGGTGCTTGAACCTAACTTTTTTTTATGCATTATAGCTAGAAAATAAAATTCCTAGAAATAAAATTTTATGGATATTATTTCAAAATTTCAATTTCTTTTTATGTGAAGTAAGCACACTTAAGAAAGGGGCACAGACGTATATGTGCAGCTCATACCCTGGAATTGCCAGTGGAATGTTTGTGTAATCACTGCTTGGGTCAAGAAAGAGACTGTTGCCAACCCCCAAGAGAGCCTCTTCCTGGACGCTTCCATTTCTTACCTGTTTCCTTCTTCCATTTCCTTTTCATACTATAGTTTTTCTTCCTTTTGAACTTTTTTTTTTCTTTAAGATTTTATTTATTTATTTGAGACAGAGAGAATGAGAGAGAGAGAGCACATGAGAGGGGGGAGGGTCAGAGGCAGAAGCAGACCCCCTGCTGAGCAGGGAGCCGGATGCGGGACTTGATCCAGGGACTCCAGGACCATGACCTGAGCCGAAGGCAGTCGCTTAACCAACTGAGCCACCCAGGCGCCCGCTTTTGAACTTTGTATAATTGATTTACACAGTGCTATAGACTGAATGTTTGTGTTCCCCCCAGATTCATATGTTGACACCTAACACCTCCAATGTGATGGTGTTAGAAGGTGGGGCCTATGGGAGGTTATGAGGTCATGAGGGTGGAGTCCTCATGATGGGATTAGTGCCTTTATAAAAGAGACCTTGGGGAGCTGCCTGCCGCCCCCCCTGCCCCATGTGAATAGACAAGAAGGTTGATTTGTGTGAACCAGGAAGAGGGCCCTCACCGGACACTGAATGTTCTAGCATCTTCCCAGACTCCAGAACTGTGGGAAATAAATGTTTGTTGTACAAGCTGTCCAGTCTATGATACTCTGTTACAGCAGCCTGAGTGGATTAAGACACACAGTATGCAATTTTTGTGTCTGACTTTTTTACTCATTGTGTTTGTGAAGGCTGTCCATATTGTTTCATTGTAACTGTAGATTGGTCATTTTTATTGGTATATATTATTTCATTGAATGAATACATCACAGTTCATTTATCCATTCTTCTGTTGGTGGACCTTTGGGTTCTTCGGCTATTTTGAATAATGTGGCTATGCATACATTACTATTGGGTACATACCCTAGGAGTGGGATTGTAGCATCATGGGTTTGATGTATGTTTAACTCTAGTATGTAATGCCAGAATGTTTTGTCAAATCATATTCATATCAGCATGTATAAGAATTCTCATTGCTCCATATATTGCAAATAATGGTAATGGCACTTTTTTTTAGGCATTCTAGTAATTATATAGTAGTATATCATTGGGGCTTTAATTTGTATTTTCCTGATTACTAAAGGACTCTTAAGTATGTTTCCTTATTTAGATACTCTCTTTGTGAAGTGTCTGTCAAAGGCTCTTGCCCATTTTTCTTTCAGGCTGTAAAGAGCTCTTAGAGCATTTTATATATTCTTGACATAAGCCTATTGCTATATATATTTTAGCAAACATTTTATCCTAATCTATAGTTTGCCTTTTCACTTTCTTAATGTTATCTTTTGATGAAAAAATTCCTAGTATTAATGTAATCCAATTCAAAGATTTTCCCTTGGTGGTGATTTGTCTTTCCTTGTGGTATATGTGTTGCTTAAAATATATTTCCTTAGTTCAATCTAATGAAGGTATTCTCCTATATCATATACCAAAAAGTCATTGTTTGTCTTTATTTATTGGAAATTGATTTTCATGCATGGCAGGAAGGAGGAGTGAAGTTTCTTTTTTCCCATAAGGATACCCAACTGATTCATTTATTGAAAAGATTATCCTTTTACCTCTAAATTGCATTGTTGTGTTGTCATAAAGTAAGTGTCCATATACTTGTGGATCTAGTTCTAGACTTTCTATTTTATTCCATTGGTCTATTTGTTATACTTTTACCAACATCACATTTCTAAATTATAATAACTTTATAATAAGTCTTGCTATCTAATGGAACAAATTCTCTCATGTTGTTCTTCAAGAGAGCTTGCATATCCTTAAACACTTGCATTTTCTTTCTTTCTTTCTTTCTTTCTTTCTTTCTTTCTTTCTTTCTTTCTTTCTTTCTTTCTTCTTTCTTTCTTTCTTTCTTTTTTTTTTTTTAGAGGGAGAGAGAGAGCGAAAGCAGGGGGGAGCAAATGACAGGCTCCCCACTGAGCAGGGAGCCTGATGCAAGGCTCAATCCCACGACCCTGGGATCATGACCTGAGCCAGCAGACGCTTAACTGACTGAGCCACCCAGGGGCCCCAGCCACTTGCATTTTTATATAATTTGAGAAAACGCTTTTCAGTTTCTTTAGAAATAAATAGTGGGTATTTTTTTTTTAATTTTTTAAATTTTATTTTATTATGTTATGTTAGTCACCATACAATACATCATTAGTTTTTGGTGTAGTGATCCATGATTCACTGTTTGCATATAACACCCAGTGCTCCATGCAATACGTGCCCGCCTTAATACCCATCACCAGGCTAACCCATCCCCTCACCCGCCTCCCCTCTAAAACCCTCAGTTTGTTTCTCAGAGTCCGTAGTCTCTCATGGTTCATCTCTCCCTCTGATTCCCCCCCTTCATTTTTCCCTTCCTTCTCCTAATGTCCTCCATGCTATTCCTTATGTTCCACAAATAAGTGAAACCATATGATAATTGACTTTCTCTGCTTGACTTATTTCACTTAGCATAATCTCCTCCAGTCCCATCCATGTTGATGTAAAAGTTGGGTATTCATCCTTTCTGATGGCTGAGTAATATTCCATTTTATATATGGAGCACATCTTCTTTATTCATTCATCCATTGAAGGGCATCTCTGCTCTTTCCACAGTTTGGCTATTGCGGACATTGCTGCTATGAGCATTGGGGTGCATATGGCCCTTCTTTTCACTACATCTGTGTCTTTGGGGTAAATACCCAGTAGTGCAATTGCTGGGTCATAGGGTAGCTCTATTTTTAATTTTCTGAGGCACCTCCACACTGTTTTCCAAAGTGGCTGTACCAACTTGCATTCCCACCAACAGTGTAAGAGGGTTCCCCTTTCTCCACAACCTCCCCAACATTTGTTGTTTCTTGCCTTGTCAATTTTTGCCTTTCTAACTGGTGTAAGGTGGCATCTCAGTGTGGTTTTGATTTGAATTTCCCTGAGGGCTAATGATGATGAACATTTTTTCATGTGTCTGTTAGCCATTTGTATGTCTTCTTTGGAGAAGTGTCTGTTCATGTCTTCTGACCATTTTTTGACTTGATTATTTGTCTTTTGGGTGTTGAGTTTAAGAAGTTTTTTATAGATCTTGGAGTGTCATTTGCAAATATCTTCTCCCATTCTGTGGGTTGCCTCTTGGTTTTGTTGACTGTTTCCTTTGCTGTGCAGAAACGTTTTATCTTGATGAAGTCCCAAAAGTTCATTTTTGCTTTTGTTTCACTAGCGTTTGGAGATGTATCTTGAAAGAAGTTGCTGTGGCCGATGTCAAAGAGGTTACTGCCTATGTTCTCCTCTAGGATTTTGATGGATTCCTGTCTCACATTGAGGTCTTTCATCCACTTTGAGTTTATCTTTGTGAATGGTGTTAGAGAATGGTCGAGTTTCATTCTTCTGCATGTGGCTGTCCAATTTTCCCAGCACCATTTATTGAAGAGACTGTCTTTTTTCCATTGCATGTTTTTTCCTGCTTTGTCAAAGATTATTTGACCATAGAGTTGAGGGTCCACATCTGGGCTCTCTATTCTGTTCCATTGCTCTATATGTCTGTTTTTGTGCCAGTACCATGCTGTCTTGGTGATCACAGCTTTGAAATATAGCTTGAAATCGGGCAACATGATGCCCCCAGCTTGTTTTTCTTTTTCAACATTTCCTTGGTGATTCGGGGTCTTTTCTGATTCCATACAAATTTTAGGATTGTTTGTTCTAGCACTTTGAAAAATGTCATTGGAATTTTGATCGGGATGGCATTGAAGGTATAGATTGCTCTGGGTAGCATAGACATTTTAACAATGTTTATTCTTCCGATCCATGAGCATGGAATGTTTTTCCATCTTTTTGTGTCTTCTTCAGTTTCTTTCATGAGTGTTCTGTAGTTCCTAGAGTATAGATCCTTTACCTCTTTGGTTAGGTTTATTCTGAGGTATCTTATGGTTTTTGGTGCTATTGTAAATGGAATTGTTTCTCTAATTTCTCTTTCTACAGTTGCATTGTTAGTGTATAAGAAAGCAACCGATTTCTGTGCATTGATTTTGTATCCTGCCACATTACTGAATTGCTGTATGAGTTCTAGTAATTTGGGGGTGGAGTCTTTTGGGTTTTCCACATGAAGTATCATGTCATCTGTGAAAAGAGAGAGTTTGACTTCTTTACCAATTTGAATACCTTTTATTTCTTTTTGTTGTCTGATTGCTGTTGCTAGGACTTCTAGTACTATGTTGAGCAATAGTGGCGAGAGTGGGCATCCTTGATGTGTTCCTGATCTTAAGGGAAAGGCTCTCAGCTTTTCCCCATTGAGGATGATATTCACTGTGGGTTTTTCATAGATGGATTTTATGAACTTGAGGAATGTTCCCTCTATCCCTATACTCTAAAGAGTTTTAATCAGGAAAGGATGCTGTATTTTGTCAAATGCTTTTTCTGCATCAATTGAAAGGACCATATGGTTCTTCTCTCTCCTCTTATTAATGTGTTCTATCACATTGACTGATTTGCAAATGTTGAACCACCCTTGCATCTCAGGGATAAATCCCACTTGGTCGTGGTGGATGATCCTTTTGATGTATTGTTGGATCCTATTAGCTAGGATTTTGTTGAGGATTTTGGAATCCATATTCATCAGGGATATCAGTCTGAAATTCTCCTTTTTGATGGGGTCTTTGCCTGGTTTGGGGATCAAGGTAATGCTGGCCTCATAGAATGAGTTTGGAAGCTTTCCTTCTGTTTCTGTTTTTTTTGAAACAGCTTCAGGAGAATAGGTTTTATTTCTTCTTTGAATGTTTGGTAGAATTCCCCAGGGAATCCATCAGGCCCTGCACTCTTGTTTTTTGGGAGGTTTTTGATCACTACTTCAATCTCGTTACTGGTTATTGGCCTATTCAAGTTGTCAGTTTCTTCCTGTTTCAGTCTAAATGTTGGGGTTTTAAACATGATTTCTTTGAATATATAAAAAACTTGAGGGAGAACCAATATTTTTGTAATACTGAGTCTTGCTATCTGTGTATAGTACTGGAATCATATGTAAATGAGTGAGCTTGGTCCACAGTTCCTTTCTTATAATTGTTTTGTCAGGTTTTGGCATCAAGTCTCATAAAAAGGCTGTCATTTGCTAGTCTCATAAAAATGAACTATTTTTATTTTCTCTGAAAAGTTGATGTAGAATTGTAGTTATTTCTTCACCAATAAAACCTGGATCTGGAGTTCTTTTGGTGGGAATTTTTACTTACTGACTTAATAAATTTAAGAATTATAGGACTATTCTGATTTTTCTAATTCTTAGATTTATTTTTAAGATTTGTACATTTAATTGTATATGTTTTTAAAGAATTTATTTTTAGAGCAGCCGTTTTAACAAAATCAAGAGGACGGTCAGAGATTTCCCATGTACCCCCGGTCTCCACACATGCACAGCCTCCCCCATCACCAATATCATTCACCAGAATGGTACATTTATTACCAAGTATGAACCTACATTGACACAATCATCATTACCCAAATCCGTAGTTTACCTTAGGATTCACTTTTGGTATGCTCTCTATGGGATTGGATAAATGTATAAGGGCATATATCTATCATTATAATATCCTAGAGACTATTTTCACTGCTCTAAAGATCCTCTCTGTTCTATTCATTCCTTCCCCTCCCCCTCATTCCTAGCAACCATTGACTTTTTATTGTCTCCATAGGTGTGCCTTTTTTGGAATGTCATATAGTTGGAATCATACAATATGTAAACTTTTCAAATTGGCCTCTTTGACTTAGTAATATTCATTAATGGTTCTCTTCATGGCTTGATGGCTTATCCTTTTATTTTCAAATTTTGTTTCTTATTTTGAGATGTATTATTTATAATCATCATGTAGTGAATTTTAAAAGTTCAATATGACCATTTTTGTCTTTTAATAGGAGCATATGCTATAATCACTGACACATTTGAGTTTAAATCTCCCATTTTATATGTTTTCAATTTACCTAACCTTCTTTATTCTCCTATTTTTGTTCTTTCTTGCCTTGTGTTTTGATAGATAATTTATTAATAATGTGTTCTTTTTTTTTAAAGATTTTATTTATTTATTTGACAGAGAGAGACCAGCGAGAGAGGGAACACAAGCAGGGGGAGAGGGAGAAGCAGGCTCCCCGCAGAGCAGGGAGCCTGATGCGGGGCTCGATCCCAGCACCCTGGGATCATGACCTGAGCCGAAGGCAGACGCTTAACGACTGAGCCACCCAGGCGCCCCTATTAATAATGTATTCTTGTCTCCCTTCCTCCATCACATCAGCTTGGTAGCTGTACAGTTGCGACTCTTTCAGGGCTTATCCTGAAGTATAAAATATGTATCTTTAAATTATCAGAGACTAATATTGTTTGATTCTTTTTATCCATTTTCTTGATGTTAAAAGGTCTTAAAATACTTTAACTCCATTTACTCCTCTCTCAAGTTTTATGCTAATTTTTTGTCTTGTATCTCAATTCTGTGCACTACTATTTTGCCTTTCTTGTTTCATGTTTGTTATTTTCTTCTTTTTTTACTTTCAAAAACAGAAAAATAGGCCTTCTCTTTACAAAACCTATGTTCCTGTTGAGGAGACTGTCAACATACACATAAACAACTAAAATGTATAGTATGTCAGGTGGTGATAAATATTTCAGAGAAAAAGCAGGGATATGGAATGTTGGGAAGCAGGGGTGGAATTTTAAATGAGGATAATTAGGGGAGACCTCCTTAAACAACTGAGGTTTGAGCAAAGACCTACAGGAATTGTGAGGATAAGCCATGAAGAAATCTGGTAGTAGAGTATTTCCAGGCATGGGAAATTGTACCTAGAAAGGCTCTTGGGCAGTATTGTACCTACCATGTTCTAAGATCAACCAGGAGGCTGGTATGGCTGGAGTTAAGTGAGTGTGGGAGGGTAGAAGTGGATGATGAGAGGGGTAGTGATGTTTTTTTAATGAGGTAGTGACGTGGGAGTCAAGTAATGTCTCTAGGGCCTTGTAGAAAAATTTTTGGCTTATGATTATGACATAAAACCCAGTTTAAGAGAAGTGATGGTAGTTGAATGCAAAACACAACTATTTTTTTTCTTTTAGCTTACATTTTTAAAGGGCTTATTATATGCCAGGTACTGTATTAAACACCTTACCTGCAAAATTTTATTTTATATTCAATATAAGAAGAATGTACTTTTCACACAGGTTAATTATCTTACCCAAGCTCACAGCTTATATGCAGCATTGCTAGAAGTCAAGGCCATGTGGCTTCTTTTATTTTTTAAGATTTTATTTATTCATTTGAGAGAGAGACAGAGAGAGTACAAGCAGGGGGAGAGGCAGAGGGTGGGGGAGAAGCAGAATCCCTGCTCATCTGGGAGCCCAACATGGGGCTTGATCCCAGGACCTGGAGATCATGACCTGAGCCGAAGGCAGATGCTTAACCATCTGAGCCACCCAGGTGCCCCAGGGCCATGTGGTTTCTTAACCATAATTCTATATCTCTTGGACTCTTATTGTTTAATGACAGAAAATTTACCAGTTCATCTGGAGAGATCTAGCTCTGAGCTCTGTGGATGGGCTTTCCCACTTCCTCTTCTTCCAGTACACACAGCATTAGCAAATGATCCCAGGAGACTCGGTTAGTTTGCCATGTGGGTCATTTACCTGTTTTCTGTTTTAATGACATATGCTGCACATTTGATTATGGGCCATTTTTTTTTCATAAGCTATTGCCAGTACACAAGAATGGACAAAGACACCATGGATGGATACATCCTAATTAAACATCATTACTGAAAAGAAGTCATGTCCCATAGAGGACATTGGTGTATGAGTTATTTTAACCTACTGTCAGGTCTTTCATCTACATCTGAGTGACAGTTATGTTCCTTTCTCACTTTATGTAAGATAAAAGAAAAAATTAAATGGGTCGACTATGCAAGAAAACTTGAAATAATCCAGTTTTACATGTCACAAATGAGTAGCATATGCATTCTTTAGTTTATCATCTCCGAGGGAGGGGTGTTGGGTAACCCAACCCCTGTGGAACAATCAGGAGGTGGGGCAATTCATTTTATTTTGTACACAATTTTGCTAGAAAGCTGAAGATTTATTGATGTAAGGTAAAATATTAGCTGGCAGGGAAAAATAAGCCTGTGAATGAATGTGATTAGAACAGTATCTGGAATGAATTGCAGTTTTGCAACATCAATGGAATTAGTAGACCTTAAAATATTCAGGGAATCAATTAAAAGTCTTCTTTGGGATTCAAAAAATGTGTGTTCATGTGCTTAACTTTAAAATGAGCACCGGGAGAAGAAATAGCCAAACCTTCTGTCAGAAAAGCGTTTAAAGATTCCAAGGGCGTCTGACTGTTTCTGGGCCCAGGCAGCTTCTGAAGGAAGCCCTGGTGGGCTGAATGGCAGGCATCTTGGAACACAGGCTCCAGACTTTGCTTCCGAGAATTAAACAAGAGAAGCACGTGAGAGCAATTGAAATGGGTGTCCTGGCCACACTCCCTGAAGGTTCTGCAACCTCGTTAACCTTTGAGAAGAGCAGAGCTTCCAACTAGGATGAAAGACTAAAAGAAGGTGATAGTTTCTTAAATGTGTTCTTTCTCATGGTCACCCCAAGGACCTTGAAAAGTTTCAAGCCAGAAGTTTTGAGCTGAATAATCTTGTGTTAACGTCCTTGGGAAGAATTAATTGGACAGCATAATGTATAAGCAACTGAACACAGATATTATCTAGCATTCCCAAAACTAGATTAATTAACCTCCATTTCCCCACACTTAACAAACAACTAGATAGGCTTTTTAAAGCTATGCTTTTATGCTTTTACCTCCAGGGAAGAGCCAAGGGAAGCATCCATTGTCCTTACAATTGTTCTACAATCCAAAGTTGAAAGTTTCTCTTCAAATTAATATAAAAGGTTATAAAGCTGGGGGGATTATTTAGTTTAGGCTATGAGTGTCTAAGACATCCATTTTAATTTGGGGAATACATTCATGCCCTATTTCATGTCTAAGTCTAAAAGATGTGTACTTGTTCACAGGTTAACTGTATCCTACACAATTTCTGTGTTCCCCGCCCCCCCCATCTTATCAGTAGGAAGCTGGGCTTTGGTGTCAGAAATCCTGCAAACCACAATTACTGGTTTTGTGAAGAACTACTTTGGGATTTCTGAACCTGAAAACTTACTGGCTTCTTTTACCCATATGGCTCCAAGTTTCAATGTTACCCCTAGACCCAAGTAGTCAGGGTCCTGCCTTGGTCCCAAGTACTCATGGACATCTGGTTGTTCTTGCTGAGGACAGGAGACAGTGGGGAGATGCCAAAGGGATGTGCCCACCCAGTGCCTAGCTCTGGGTGGACCATATCTGGGGAACTCAAAATTCTGCTTAAACCTGTGAGCTGGCTTTCAAGGAAACAGTTTGTCCTTACAAGAGTGGACTGTGGTGCAGTGGATATGTGTACCATAGATCTAAGGGGTAGACAGTGGGGGGAGATTGTGCACAAGGAGAGGGGTGAATGGAGCTTAGACATGCAGGATGCACCCAGGCCTCTAGGGGGGCCAAATGATGGAGGATGGGATGACTGAGGCTTGCCACACAGGGACCTTCTATTGGTAGTGGCCCTGCTAAGCTGCTGCAGCTGGCCATGGTCGTGGCCACATGAGAAGAGCTGTCTGTGCCTTGGGTCCCTTAAAAAAGGCACTGAAGACACAATTCGCCTTTTCACCAATATTCTCCAGTTGGTTTCTGCAAAAACTGAAGTACCCGGTTGGCATTTTGCTGCAGAGATGGTCAGAGGCAACTGGGGGTAATTGCACTATTTATTCTATCTTTGTTCTAGTCTCAGCAACTTGTCTCCTATTTTAGCATCTCCTAAGGTTTCTTTTTGGATATTCCTTTTCTGCCAATGACCCCCTTCTGTGATCCAGCCATCGTACATTACCTCTCTTCCCACCACAGCACCTATTCAGATTTTTTCTTATGGTGTACCCCCAATGATCTTCCACTTCAGCCCCACCAGTGGCCTCTGTTATATTTGCCTTAGTCTAATCCATGAGTGCTTGTGATGATAACAATTTCAGGTGGAAAGGGGGTGCCATATAATCACACCGTGTATATATGTTTTTATGGGTAGCAGAGAGGAGAGAGAAGGGCAAAGTTCAGTATATATTCTGCAGTGGAAACCGTGAAACCACAGAATCTTGAGGCTACACATTCTTCTAGGGTTTACTATATTTGTCAGTTAACCATTTGAAGACTTGTAAGAAGAGAAATGCATTCCCTGTGTAGAGCACTAAGGAGAGCAAATAATAATTATTTTTTCAGACAAAAGTAAAGAGTGTGTAAACATCTTAGCCAAGAGCTCAGATCCTGATCTGGGGACAGGAGGTAGGAGGTAGGTTTAAATCCAACTAATTCAGGAAAAAAAAAAAAGAATTTGAGACCAAGAAAGTACACACATTGGCATAGTGAAAACAATACACTGAACTGTCATGGGATAAGAGGACTTCATTTTGTCTCTTGTCACCAACTACCCGTGTGACCTGGAGCAGTTTGCCAACTACTTTCACCTTTGGGTTCCTCATTTGTTCAACTGGAACAGTGTCTTCCTTGCTGCCTTACGGGGTGGTTGTGAAGATGAAGTGAAACAATGACTCTGAACTTTGTCTACTGGAACCTGCCCCACGTTCCCTCCCAAGCTCAGCTGTGTCTAAGCTCTGGACCTGGTCAAGGCTGGTACACGTGGTGGTGCTTGTGCTCTTCGTTCTGGTTTTCCCACAAGCCACTCATGTCCCTGGTGCATAAATGTTTGTCGGCTAAATGAAAACAATGCAGGAAAATATCCTGCTTCTGCCACACAATCCTTTATCACACCTTTTGTTTTATTTTGCAAATAGAGATCTACATATATTCTGGTGAGCCAATAAGATCACACCAGCTCCTACTATGGGAAGGATAGGCTCTGTGTCCCCCAAAGAGGCCCAGTGGTTTAATGACTGGGATAGCAACTTGGCCATTACCCAGCTCTGATGGGCCTTGGGCATCATATGACTTAGCCTGTTTCCCTATTACCCTATTCCCTCAGCTATAAAATCAATATTTTAAATGACACAATTTCTAGGCTCTCTTCCAGCTCTAGTTTCTAGGATTCTAAATCTAGCATACACATGCTCAAGTCTTCTTTTTCTTTTTAAAATGATGAAATAAGTAAAGGCAAAGCCAACCAGAACCTATATAATCAAAATAATTAACTGATTAATTAAATATTTTATTTGCTCAAAAGTTGTTTCTTGAGTATCAACTTTATGCCAGTCTAGGTACCGGGACACTGGGGAAGAAGAGACAGACAAGATCCCCGCTCTTACAGAGCTTACTCCTTAGTAGGAAAGACAACAAAGAGGCAAGTAAGTGAATGAAGAAATGTCGAATATACACATGTGCTGTAAAATGGGGAATGTTAGATTCACCGAATGAACCATACATTGCCCCCTCCCAAATCCCCAGATTTCTGACCAAGGATCACCCTTTTTTTTCTTTTTATAATTTTTTTTTATTATGTTATGTTAGTCACCATACAGTACATCATTAGTTTGTGATGTAGTGATCCATGATTCATTGTTTTCGTATAACACCCAGTGCTCCGCATGCAGTACGTGCCCTCCTTAATACCCATCACCGGGCTCACCCATACGCCACCCCCCTCCCCTCTAAAACTCTCAGTATGATTCCATAGTCTCTCATGGTTTGTCTCCCCCTCTGATATCCCCCCCTTCATTTTCCCCTTCCTTCTCCTAATGTCCTCCATGCTATTCCTTATGTTCCACAAATAAGTGAAACCATATAATTGTCTTTCTCTGCTTGACTTATTTCACTTAGCTCACTCATAATCTCCTCCAGTTCCATCCATGTTGATGCAAATATTGGGTATTTATCCTTTTTTTTTTTTAAAGATTTTATTTATTTATTTGAGAGAGAGAATGAGATAGAGCGAGCATGAGAGGGGGGAGGGTCAGAGGGAGAAGCAGACTCCCTGCTGAGCAGGGAGCCCGATGCGGGACTCGATCCCGGGACTCCAGGATCATGACCTGAGCCGAAGGCAGTCGCTTAACCAACTGAGCCACCCAGGCGCCCGGGTATTTATCCTTTCTGATGGCTAAGTAATATTCCATTGTATATACGGACCACATCTTCTTTATCTCTTTTAAGCAGATTTGGAGCATTTGGTTTGCCTTTGGAAAATAAATTGAAAGGTGCTTAGAGAATTCTGAATCTTTGAAATGATTAACTCTTTCAATTTTGGGTGGCAAAAAACCTACACACAAAAATGAGCAACTCTTAGTTTTAGATGCAGCATTGAATAGATAAGGTTTGTCTATGGGGAAAACACTGAATAATATGGTCATCGATGTACAGTGGGTCACTCTTTAAGCATTCATTTGCATCTTGACTCAGTATATCGCTTGGAAAAAGGTTCCAAATGTGATGGAACTAATTTGAAAGCTTACAACGTCTTATTAGCACAGTGAAACAAATGACTATATATTTAAAATTAAAAAAAAAATAAAGAGAAAACAGTATGTACAATGCTATGAATAAAACAGAAAAATTAAAAATAGGTAAGAAACTGTTTTGAATTTACTTTGAATGTCTGCCCTTGAAGCCGATCAGTCAAACCAGAGGGACATATGATGCTAAATTAGAGAGAGAAGATTTTGTGGGTGTTTTGAAGGGCTCAGTGGTCGAGATGCTGATCCCTTATTATGCCATAGTTCACTTCTAACTGTGTGGCTTTCCTTTCTCTAGATTTTACGATGTTGTGAACAGTACATTTAATGCTTCTCAGTCGTGACTATAGTGATTTTATTTGACTCATAAATGGAACAAAGTAAGGAAAAGAAAAAAGGCATGGAAATTTTCTGAAGTCACAGTGGAAGAGTTAAAGGAGAGCTTGGAAGAAGGAGAGGATTGAGGGTGATAAGGACATGTGGATGCTTCAGAAAGAACTAGTAGATAAAGAAGTCCTAGAGATCTAATGCACAAGCACAGTGATTATAAACAACAATATTGTATCATAAACATCAAACTTGCTAGGAGACTAGGTGTTAATTATTCCCAGCACAAAAAAGAAATGATAATTATGTGATGATAGGGGTGTTAGCCTACACTCCAAAGACAATCATATTACAATATCAAAATATATCAAAGCACCATGTTGAATACCTTAAACTTACACAATGTTACATGTCAAATATATTTCAGTTAAAAAAAAAAAAGAAGAAGACATGTCTAAAATCCACGAAGTTGTGAGGAGTGAAAGGCAAGAAATGGGAAAGCGAGGAGAAGAGGTTGGGCAAATTAGGGTATTTATCTTGTGGCCAGGAATAAGGAAAAACCAGAAAACTGCAACCTACAATTTATATGTAGGAATCTTTGTAAGTCAGATATTGGTGTACTAGAATGTGCCTATTTTTTGAACATTTGCCTTGGACCTACCAGTGTTTTTAGCCACGCTCCATTTTCTTTTAAGACAAGCTTAATGCTGTTGTTTGTCATTCAGCAAATCTACTGTCAGATGTGGGTGACTCACTGACATTTTAGCACCAACTACAATCTATTTTCCTCACTAAATGCTGAATTAGAGGTTTTATGCATATAATATGGATTAAAGGAATTTCCCTGCAGAGGTTAATGTGCTTAAAGGTCAATGCAGTGGGGTATGTTTTGGAAGAATGTAATGTAAAGCATTTAAAAAATACAGATTTGACAGGTCTTTGCAAGCTTTATTGTCTAAATCGTAATGCTTATTTTCTGTGAGATTAATATACCCACAAAAGAAATCACTACTGGTACTTTGATGGACAGAGTTGTTTCTGAAGGTCCTGCAACGCTAAGAGTACAATATGCATGGGCAGCAGTGAAGCTATAACTCAGCCTTGTGTGATTATGATGTTTAAGTGGAAAGCAAGATTCAGGGAAAGTGTTTTGCAACAATGTCCTCTCCAAATAACAGAGTATTTACTGGTTCACCAAGAAAACGCCAGTGTTCGAAAGGACTGTGGGTGTCACAAGCAATTAGTGTGTCTACGAAGGATCTTCTGCAATTCCCAGAGAAGACAGGAAAATGTTATATAGAATGTGAAATGTAGGGGTCATTTCAAAAGTAATGGATACTGACACAGAGCTACAAACAGTTGTAAGGTTTACACATCACTCAAAGAAATTGCATTAGAGCCAGAGAAAAAGATGTTTTATATTACAGTTTCAAAAAAAAAAAAATCTTGAGGGCATTTGGTACAAGACAGCATAATGTCTACCTTCTTTTGAAATGCAATGTAACATGAAGGCAAAGGGTTCTACATCATTTTTTGAGGTAAAATATTACCATTTTGAGCATATTTCTCTCCAAAAGACTTCACACTACCAATAGCCTGTATGTATTAAAATAGTTGACAAGTGGCATGTAAACAAAGTACCTAAATCTTAGTGTTCCAACTGTTTCTATCTCCTGCTGAAAGAGTCACTGCTTTGATGATTCTCAGCCTTTGTCTAAATTCTCCAATAGGAGCAGACTGCCATTTGCTTTTCTTGGACACACATTTAACCAGTCTAGTGTTCTGACTCAGTCTTGGGATAATATTTGTGGCACTGGTTGGCTTGGGAGAGTGTTTGACTCTCTGAGGCAGGGCTTTGGTAGCCAGCAAGAAAGTTACCCCTCTATATGTGGACATTGTAATGCTTTGAGTAGTGGCTTCCAGAAAGATATGTGTATGTCCTAATTCATGAGATCTGTGGTTATTACCTTATTTGGAAAAAGGGTAATTGCAGATGTAAGTAAGTTATGGATCTTGAGATGAAGAGATCATCTTGGATTATCTGGGTAGGACCTAAATCCAATGACAAATATCCTTATGAAAGAAAGGCAGAGGGAGACTTGAGACAATAGAAGAAAAGACATAGAGGCTGGCACAGTGATTAGACATAGAAGAGATTGGAACAATGCAGCCACAAGCACAGGAAGTCCAGAAATACCAGTAGCCATCAGAAGTGAGAAAAGACAAGGAAGGATTCTTCCTTAGAGCCTTCCAAGGGAGTGTGGCTTTGATTTTTGAACTTTCGGCTGGCAGAACTGTGAGAAAATGATTTTTATTTTTTAAGTCACCCAGTTTGTGGTGACTTGTTACAGCAACGATGGAAAACTTATATAGCAACCTTGAACTTCTTTGGTTCTTAGACACCAAAGTAAAAACAGGGTGCCATGTGAGACATGGTCTAGCTTACTCATCCTCTATCCTTCTGCACTCACATGAGATGATAATAACCCACTGGGAGGAGACAACAAAGGTGGGGAAAGTAGTTCTAAATTCCAAATCCCAGACTGTGAAGGTATTGTTAGTTTTTTTTCTTTCTTTTTTTTTTTTTTAAGTAGGCTCCACATCTAGCATGGAGCCCAACTCGGGGCTCGAACTCACGACCCTGAGATCAAGACCTGAGCTGAGATCAAGAATTGGATACTTAACGAACTGAGCCACACAGGTGCCAGGGTTTTGAGGTGAGGAAAGATAGGAACCATTTCTATCAACACGCTTACCACAGTATCTTTCTGCTTCCTTTGTACTTGCCTTCTGTCCACCATTTTGGCCCTGGGAAGGGGAGGGTAGGTGAGAAACAGGAAGAGGAAAGAATTAGAAGGGAGTAAGGACTAAGCTGAACTTAGTAAGGACTCATCTCTGATAAGAACATATAATTATGGTATACAGATGAAGAAATCTTGAAAATAAACACAAATGAAAAGAAAACCAGATACAAACCCAGGATAGATATTAATTAACAATGAAAGAATTAATCTGACTTTTGCACCTTAACATTTGATGAAGTAGATAGATTATACCACCAAGTTAAGAGATAAAATATTTTTCTGTCTTGCCAAGTTACTGTATAAAGATGCACAACTATGACTATACATAACATCATTTAATTTTGGACAGAATATTTTTTTCTATCTGGAACAGTTTGGAGTATATTGTTTTGACCCTTATTGAAGTCAGAGACTTTGTTCTTGGTCCCTAGTTCTCTGTTATCTTTCTCTCTCTTTTTTTCTCTGTAGCTATACCTTTCAGGTAGGGTTCCTCAGGGTTCCCTTAAAGGGAATGAGCCTCTTGAACTTATTTCTAGGTCTCCTCACTGAGTTTAATTTAGGATGTTAGTTTAACCTATTAACTTGTTCTCTTAACTAGTGCATTTTAGCTTTCGGCCTCATGGCTTTAAGATTACATCTTGATGTGCTATTAGGGAATTTGACTTCACACAGCCTTCAGAAAATAGTGGCTCTGGCTTCTAAAGTCTAAAGTTTCCTCTAAGTGAAAAGAAATACACATGTAAACAACTCTGTGGGCTCACTTGAACTGCTTTGTTTCCATGAGGAGCCATGAGGGGACTGGAAAAGTTTGAGGCTGCACCAAGGTAATTGTTCTGACAGTGGCTACTTGTGAGGAAGCGCTCGTCTTCTTTGGGTTAATAATAAGACAGTGCTGTCAATGTGAAAATGGATTCAATTTGCTTTAGTTCAAACAGTCGTAGGGATAATTTGCTGAGTCAGTACACCGCAAATGGCTTTGTGGAATGCCCTCATGGAGACACACAGATGCCCCAGAAGATGTTTGTTCCAACAGCTCAACTCTGCCTTTGCCTCGACCTGGGTCTTAAGGTCTTCCTGAATTGTCCACCTGCCAATTTGACCAAACTTAGCCGTTCCACAGTGATGTCGGGCCTTGGGACTTTGTCAGGGATACCTGTCCCCTCATCCCTGCCTAACTGAGATCCTAGTCATTTCAAGCTAACTCAAACCTCTCAGACACTTACTCCTTCTCCTGCAGTCATGCATGTCACACTGCCCAAGCTTCTCTCTCGGTCCCTCTTTCACTTGTCCCACTTCACAGCTGATCCTTTTTCTGACTGTGCCGCACTGGACTATCATTTCCCGGGGACTTGTGTCTTCTTTCTATGACTCACAGTAACTGATAGGGGACCTTTTCTCCTGTAACTGGTTGATAAACATTTTTTTTTTTAAGATTTTATTTATTTATTTGAGAGAGAGAATGAGAGAGAGAGAGCACATGAGAGGGGGGAGGGTCAGAGGGAGAAGCAGACTCCCCGTGGAGCAGGGAGCCCGATGCGGGACTCGATCCAGGGACTCCAGGATCATGACCTGAGCCGAAGGCAGTCGCTTAACCAACTGAGCCACCCAGGCGCCCAAACATTTTTTTTTTTTAAATGAACAAAAAAATGCTAGAGAAAAAGACGATTACAAAATAGTTTTTATTTCCCAGAGTTGCTGGAGAACCCTGAATGAAGAGTTGCCTGCCAGAAATCAAGTCAATGTTTGAGAATCAAGAAAGCAATTCATTATTCCATAAGTATATAGACAAAAATATTGGAATTAGCTCGGGATTTACCTCGTGCAAGTTCCTTTAGATGGGAAAACAAAGATCATTACTGCCAAACTCTTCATGGCTTCAGGTGTCTTGCTTGGGTGCGGCAACGACCTCCCAGGTGGCCTCTCTCCTCCCCTGGCATCTCCTCCAAACCACAGTCTTCACAAAGGAATATTTATAAAACAGAAAGCTGACCCTGCCTTGATCCTGCTCTCAGGATGACGTCCAGACACCATGGCCTGTCGTGTAGGCCTTTGATGACCTTCCCCTGCTTCCCTTTCTAGTCATGTCTCTATAGATTTTTCGGCTCGCCTTTCAGATTCATTGCTTATTCTCTGATCCCATGCTGTCTTAGGCCTGTGTTCCGTGAGGTTTTTTTTCCTGGAATTTTCTCCCTCTTTTCATCTTTCAGAATAAGTCCTTTCTTATCCTTTCAGAATCGGTTTAAGCAAATTCTTCAGGCTGAGTGTTCTCCGTGTGCACTGCTATCATAACTCGTTTTAGCAGAGCCTTTCCTACACACTGTCATCATAATTGATGTCTTTTGTCTTTTTCCCCATCGAGGGCCAGGATCGGGTCTTACTCACAAGTCTGGAGCTGTGGAAATCCTTAGAACAGAGGAGCAGTTTTAGATGAGGTTCCCCAGGAAGAACATGTAGACTAAAAAGAGCATCAGGCTGAGAAAGGATGCCCAAGGAAGACCAGTTTTTATAGAGTTAGCAGAGGAAAACACCCACCAAAGGAGACTAAAAAGGAAGAGGAGAATTAGAAGAGATCTGCATTTGGCATCGAAGGAAGGAAAACGTTTCATATTGAAACAAAGTTCAGCTGTGTGAAATATTGTAAAGAGGTCAAGTTAAGTAAACATTAAAGGGTACCCATTGGATTTGGTGCTTCGGAGCTCATTGATGGCCTTTGTCGTCCATCACAAGGTCTGTTTCTAGGGCTTAGCATGCACGTGAACATTATTACATCTAGTGGAACGTATCATTTGACGTAAGATTTTGTAATGCCTAGGTTGGCAAAGCTACTATACTTTTGCCATTAGGGACCTAGTCCAGGCTCTCAGCACAAGGAGATATTTGGCAAAAGTTGAAGAAGGAGGATCCACGTCTGTGCTTTTGGATGTGGTTGTGATCCTAGCTTCTGTTGTATGCTATAATCTTAAACACCTCATCAGATTCTCAAAGCTCATCTGCTTGCCAGGCCCTCAGCTGCCACCGAGACATATTGGTTGGTCGTTCATGGGTCTGTGCAGTTTTTGCCGCCTGAGGCTGGGCAGCTGAACTCCTGGGGTCTCTGGCTCCCTTGGCCACTTCAGGCTTACATGCAGTAGGACACTACAGTACTGGGTGGGATGGGCTTCTTCAGCAGCTTCTGAGGAAGCTGGGTGATATGACTCGGAATCCGGCTGAAAGAGGTCCCTGTGTGATGAATCTGGGAGATAAGAGAGGGGAAGTAGCCACGCAGAGACATTTTCCCTCCTTCCTCCTTGAAGGGACTGTTTTGAGCAGCTTCGATGCACAGCCTGCCTGGAGACATCCCAGGTGACTGAGTAGCTGCACCTGCTGAGTGACCAGCTGTGTGTCTTTGAGGCTTATGGTACAGCAGTGGCCAGTGCAGTGACACGCTATGGCTCTGTAACCTTCCTTGTCACACTTCTCCTTTCATTAACTCTCCCTGCCTCATGACTCTGCCTTTCAAATTAGGCACCCCTGTCCAGGCTCTGTTTCCGGTGGAGCCCATGCTGAGATAGTTCTTTGTCTCCCATGCCCGCTTAGGATGCTGGAGATTGTGACAATACCACCAGCAAAGCCTAGACTTTTCTAGTCAATAGCTGACCTGTCCTCTCTGTCCTAACTCCATGGCAATTGATAGAGCGAGGATGTCACGTGATTTGGACAGCATGACTAATTGGCCAGGATTCATTTTGACTGATATCCTGCCTCTAATGCAAAAGTCAGAAAACTGACCTGAATAAAGAAATTGCTTACTTGCGGGATGAACCCAGGAGCCACATGTCAGCTCATCACTAGGGCACCAGGCTTTGACTTACTTTTCTTGGCTCTATATGTCAGGAAAGGGTGCTGTTCAAACGTCAGGAAGAAGAAGGTGATTTTGTCAAGACTCCATCAATCTGTTGAGTCCCCTGTCAGCTGGCTCCCATCCGCACAGATGTGAGATTATATTCCTGTTGAAACAAGTGTCCTTTAGGTTAAAAGTAATAAATATTATCTATCTTACTTAATTGAGAGGTTGTTAGGATTGTTACCTAGGCTTTTGGAAAATCCCCCAAGGGGAAAAGTGAATCTATATATTCTGGAGGAAGGGAGTAACTTAAATTCTGGAATCTGGAGCAAATCTCCTAGCAGCTGGACAAGAGCTGGGAGAGGAGGGGAAGATTCTGAATAGCTGTCCTTGTAGAGGGCCATAGATTGAGGGGAAAAATAAAATCAGTAAGTGCCAAATTCTGTTTCTAGGAGTTTGGTTATGGAAGGATACATAGGATGGTTGCTAGTGGAGGAAGCTAGGTCAAAGCTTTTACCTTTTTGTACCCTTTCAATATTGGGTAGACTTTTGTCTACCTACATGCTGAGGGGAAGGAGCTGTCTGTTGAGTTTGAGTGTGGCCACAAATAGAAAATATCTCCCTTGTCAGCCAGATGACTCTTGGGCTCTCCTGTGGGTTCTGCAATGTTATGGTCACTTTGGCCCTCTGGGCCTCGATTTCCTTTGTAAAGTGAGGACACTACACTAGGTGGTCTCCAAGGTTGTTTTGATGAATGGAAGTTTCCTGCCCATTCATTTTACTATGGAAGGCCTGTATTGACTTGTTCTCAGGTCCCCCGCTGGATTCCAGAGCAGAACTATGCATACTACTGATGACTTTTATTCTGATGTCAAGGTTACCATTCTGAGAACGCCACATGAGGGAAACATTAGGGTGGAAGAATAACAAAAGAGTTTAAAAAAAGAATACTTTGATAGATTGACTGCACAGATTCAGAAGTCCTGATATGCCCCAGGAAGATAGCTAAAGTGTAGATGAATAGAGATGAGACCAACTTTAGACAGAGACAGAGACAAGAGGAGAGGGAAGGGGAGAGGAAGGGGGAGGGGGAGGCGGAAGGAAAGGAGGGGAGGAAGGGAGGGAGGGAAAGAGACAGAGACAGAGACAGACAGACAGGAACTAATGATTTTACCACCGAAACAAACATGAGCAACGCCAGGTTTTGTTTTTCCCAGGTAGGCAAAGCTATGCTAACTCTCTGACTTACCGGCCCTCTTTAAAATTCTGTCACGTTTCCCTTTTGTCTCTCTGCAACTTGGTGGGAAAAAAATATGCAGTTAGAGCCTTGCAACTTTTCCTTGGTTATTCTAATTCATCGTCCCACACAGTTTCTGTGTCTGTTAGCTGGTCAATGCTGCAACAGCTAAGGACACAATTGAGATAACCTCTCAAGTGGGGGAAAAGCACCTGTGGTTTGGGTGAGCGGCAGTGGTAGGGCCACTGGCTTGATCGTACTTGCTGCGCATGTACAATCTATCAGGCACTGCACCCCCAGCTGGTGCACAGCAGTGAATAAGACCAGTGGGGTTCCTGAGCTCATGGAGCTCCCATCCCTAGATCAGGCTTTCTCTTGGGGACCTGATTACATATTCTGTATAATTGTTAAATAAATCTTTCTAATTTTTCATAGATAATTTGAAAGAATGATGCAGATTTTATTCACTCAATAAGCGAACATTTGTTGGGCACCTACCATGTACCAATGAGCTTTCCAGGTGTTGGGGATAAAATGTAGAACAAGACAGACTCTCTTCTGCCTCCTTGGAGTTCATGCACCAGTGTGGAAAACAGAGATTGAACAAATAATTACAACTGGCATGGTAGGTGTGGTGAAGAACTACAGAGTATGGAGGGGCACACACAGGGGTATTTAACTGGAAGGTCAGGGAGCAATTTCCGAAGGGGTCATGTTCAAGAGGATTAGAGCTCATTCTCAGTTATTTGAGTTTGGAAAGTTTAATGCAGAATAAAATTTTAATCTCTCATTTGAGTTCCCCTACTCTCACCGTGTAGAGATATGTGTTGTCTTCCTGTGCAATCAGTCGCTGCTTGCTAGGGAGCTGCAGCCTCATTTAAATGTTAATATAAGCAAAACATTATTAGCAAGGTAACTTTGATGCAAATAAATAAATAAAGAGTTCTAAAGCCAAATACTAATTATTTAAAAATTACCTGCCGTGTTCGATTATCTCTGCCACTTTTTTATGAATATGGATAGTTGAGAACTGACTGTAAGGTACTATTTCTAGCAGCTAATTGATCTCTTCCATAGATCAATTTAAATTTTATTATTTGTGCTTGATTCTTAAAAGAGAGTTAATGTTTTCCTAATTACTTTGCTGTGTATCAAATTAACGATATCCTGTGATGTTCTTCTGTGAAAGCATTTCTTAAATTCTAGCTTGAGATGCTAATGACTCACTATCCGTGACTGTTAGCTGGCTGATGCTGTAATGGCTAGGGACACAATTGGGATAGCTTGTCAAATGGGGGAAAGGTACCCATGATTTGGGTGATGGGGATTGCAGGGCTATGAGCTCAATTAAAACCTGACACTTTGGACTAGCTTTGCCTTCTAAGAAGCAGCTAGAACAGGCAGAACAGGCATCACCTAATCCAACTGTGGACACTACAGAGGGGCTAAGGCCTTGGAAGGTTAGTAGCCAGGAATTGAGCATCAGGAAATCAAATCAGTTGAGTTATTTGCATTTTATGCCAAAACATGCATAAAGGTTCAGAAAACATGCATATCACCATTCACTGAAAAGAGTCAAAATATAGTCAGAATAGCGGTGACTTCAATGAGCCACCAAGTTCTTAGAAGGTGTCTCTATAACCTAGAAAACTATATCCTAAATTTCAAAGCTAATGTTTATCTTCTCCCCATCTAAACCATAGATATTTCTGGAATCACATCCAAAGGACTTTCTGGAGCATGGTTCTGTCTGTATCCCACCTCTTGGGTCCACTCTATGTATGATAGGAATGGCTGGGTACCGACCAATGCTGCATCTGAAGGAGATATAAACCAGATCTAAAGCTGGAGTCTAAGATTGTCCTGGGCTTCCAGAAGTTCTTGATTTGGGAATAATTTTAATCTTTTTGTGACTCTGGTAAAAGCTGTGGATTCCTTCTCCAGAGAAAGGCACGTGTACATATATACATAAAATGTTGCTTGGTCTTTTTAGGACACTATGGACCTTGGATCAAGAACCTTTGGCCAAGAGATAAAATAGATCCCAATCACTCTTATTTGGACTAGAATATTTTCACATTGAATCATGTTTAGTATTGACCAAAGGGGTCTCAAATCTTTTGTGGAGTGTTCATGTTCCATTCTATTCACTTTGGTATTTGTAATTTCTAGTCACTTTTAGGTAGGTAATAAAAGTTCCTGTAGTCCCGTTCAGTCCCAAACACAGTATCAAGTAAATTCATAATATATCAACTCTGGTGTTATAACAATTAAACAAAACCCACCTCTGACCTTGATTTAACCTCTTTCCCTCAAAATGTGTAACTGGGGCCTGGTTGTCTTTGAGACTGGAGGCCCAGCGCTTATCACCAGGCAGGGGTTTTGACTGGCTTCTTTTTTTTCCCCTCTGCATACTAGCTTATTCTCTCTCATCTTGGCAGCTATGATTCCTGAGCCCTTGTGGTTGGAACAAAGTGAAAAAGAAGAGGAAGGGAGGCAGGAAAGATCCCATTGGAAGGTGCTGTTGTGAGCTGGCTTCTCTATAGGATTTAGTGGACTCCCTAAGAGTAAATCGAGGTAAATTTGGGGCAGGTCTGGTGAATTACTACCCACTGTGGTGGAGGATCAATGAGCTGCCTACTTATTGGAGTTGTAGGGAATCATCACTAATTACTTTAAGCATTTCTAGATGGATAGGGAAAAAAGCATAATGAGGAGGACTGTAGGCTTTGGCAAAAGAAACTATGTGCAGACCTACCTTTTCCCTTTACCAGTTGTGGAACCTTGATGAGTCATTTCTTATTTCAGCAGTTAGCTTTCTAATTAGAAAAATGAGCATAATAATAACTTCTCGTGGCCATATTGGATAATCAAGAGATAATGTTTATAAGGTGTCTGATACTTAGTAGGCACTCAATGAATGGTAACTATTAAGATTACTTTGAAAACATACCTCAAGTCCCTTTAGTGCACACGGTTATAAGCACGGACATCGACACCCTTTCTCAGTCTGGATCAAACATTCAACGTGGCCTCCAACACATTTACTGCTTTGAGGAGAAAAATAATATTCAAGCTGAGGTTATTTTTCTCTCCCACATGTGGTTTCTCATAGTTCTACATGTGTGGCTTGGTTCTTGGATTCCACTCAGGCATTATGCAACATCCTGATGTTCCAAAGATGCTGTGTTGAAGAGAGAGGCACATTTAAAACAGACTCAAGTAACATAGAGTCAGACCCGTTGGTGGTGGCGGGAGATGAGCTTGGCCAGATGTTCCCCAACCTCCCACAAGCTGTGACTCACAGGTGGCCCCTGGTGCCGTGCGCAGCGGCTGTTCTCCCAGGCGAATTCTCCATCATGGTGAGGTCAGAGCCCAGATTTATGAGCTCCTGGCAAGGTAGAGTGCAGATGGAGAAAATTTCAACTTTAGCTTTTGTGAGGGAATCAGGAAGTACCTTTAGGAATTGTCACTGCCATGACTTATTAGAGAGTTTTACTTTGAACCCTTTCTCCCATGTAGTTCCTCTCCTCTGCTGACTTCTTCCCCTTCTGCCTCCCCACAATCTCTAATTACACCTATGGCCCAAACCCTTATTTTTGTCGTTGCTTGCTCTTGATATTTGTTGGCAACTTTATCTGTCCTTCGGGATGGATCTGAAATTCCTCATGGCCCTGCATCCCTGTTGGCAGGATTCAGAATATGGGATTGTATGACTCAGAGGGCTTGCAAGGGGAAGCTGCTTTAGCTTTCTCCCCCTCAGTGGTCTTGACCACGGTCTTGTACCAAGTGAATTGCACTTCCTGGGTGTGCTTTCCCATGCAAACAAGAGTGCTCTGGTAGTGAACGATGTGTCTTGCTATGTATGCATTTCTTTACCTTGGTCCAGAGAAGAAAGAAAGAAGAAAGAAAGAAAGAAAGAAAGAAAGAAAGAAAGAAAGAAAGAAAGAAAGAAAGAACAAAAGAAAGAAAGAAAAGGAGAGAAAGAGAGGAAGGAAGGAAGGAAGGAAGGAAGGAAGGAAGGAAGGAAGGAAGGAAGGAAGGAAGGAGGGAAGGAAGGAAGGAAAGGAAGATGTTTAGTGTGAGTTGTTTTTAAATTGAAAATAAATTAAATATTCTAAATAGTCCATGGAATGAAAAAATGCTCAGATTGACTCACTTGCCACAAAAATTCAGACACATCCTCTAGAAATGGTCCTGTTCCACGGCTAGCCTGTTTGGTGTATGCCTCCCCAGCCTCTGTTCTAGCCAACAGCTGCTGGCAATTTTGCAATGAATTTCTCCTTTAATTAATCAATTGGGGGTCCACGTGGAGGAGGTCTGTATTTACTGGGTCAGAATTTTGACAAAAGCATGCATGCAAGGGAATCAGGCATGTACAAAAAATCCAATTTCTTTTTGACTGTATTCAAATAGTAATCAGAAAGCTGTGTACAAGAAACAAACAACTGCTTTGCATAGACAATGTGGCATTTCTTTAAAGGGGGGCATGCTTTCGTTACCAGAATAAACATAATAGTAATATAAGATCAGGAACAGAATAATATATTTAGGGAAGAGAAACAAAATTCATAAATCCAAGAATTGGAATAACTGAGAGTTGTCAAAGGATGAGAATTATGGAGAGGAGGAGGTTTCCCGTTCTGCCCCAATGTAAGCAGGAACATAAGCAGAAAACGTGTCTTGTTCCAGAAGTGCTGTTAACATGGGATGCTTGCGCTGACAGAGAGTGAAAGACAGTTGGGGAACAAGGAGGATATGAAGCCCACATCCTGACATGCTCTAAGGCATGTGGAATGCAGGAGAACGAACACATTCATTTATTTTATTTTTTTAAGATTTTATTTATTTATTTGACAGAGACACAGCGAGAGAGGGAACACAAGCAGGGGGAGTGGGAGAGGGAGAAGCAGGCTTCCCGTGGAGCAGGGAGCCCGATGCGGGGCTCGTAGGGTCCTGGGATCATGACCTGAGCTGAAGGCAGATGCTGAAGTCTGCCTGAGTCACCCAGGCGCCCTGGAACACACTCATTTAAAAAGGCAGCAGGGGTTGTGGTAGCCTCACGGAAAAGCCAGATTTCAATGAAGACGGGCAGGGAGGGAGAGGGGTGTTTGGTGAGGATTTCAGGATAGATGGGCTTCCAGAGGGAGCATCTGCACCACGGAATGCATTGTGCTATTGATGCTTTGCCACATGCCAATCTATGTGGCAATATACGCGTGGCAATATGTATGTCGCCAATATGTGTGTGTGTGTGTATAATATATCCTTACCACTTTATCAGTTTTATTTAAGAAAACAGTTTCCACAACCTCAAAACATTTGCAAAGGCTAGAAATTTCCTTTAACCAAGATAACTTTTTTTTTTTACCGTAAAATAGCTGAATTAAAACTAACAAACCGAAAAAGAAAAACAATTACTGTGTATGGTCCCAGACACTGTCCAGATAAACACGTATGTGAGCATTGTGAGCAAAATGAAAGAAGGCGGTCAGGAAATAGCCGGACTTGCGAAGCTCCTATCTAGATTTCCGGGCCTTGACAATTTCATGGTTTCCACTTTTTCGAACCCTCAGCCTCCAATGTCAGCGAGTACAGCAGGGCCCCTCTGGGGGCCCCTTGCGGCCATAGGGAGTCCAGGGGGAGAAAAGATGCAGACTCCTGCCAGGGTATTTAGGGTACCCTGGGTGGGGTTTTATCTTTTTTTTTTTTTTCCTGCTTCCTATATTGTTTCTCCCTCGTTAGAAATGACACTGCTGACAGCGTTCTTTCTCGGCAGTTTACATGCCACAGAATATGCTGAAGTTGTCTGGCAGCTTCCATGATGAGGGTAATCATGCTCGCAGACGCCAGCCCTCGCGCACCTGCACTTGGCTCGGCCGGCAGCGCGCGGGCGGGCGGAGGCCGCGGGGTCCTCGCCCTCCGCCCGGCCGGGCCTCCTTCCCTCTTGCGGGCTCCGCGGCGGGCTGGCCTGCTTCCTTCCCGCCTGGGAGTGTGCGGCGAGGGCCGCGGGAAGAAGGGGCGACCCTGAGGCTTTCCTCACCCATGCGCTGGTGCCTGCTGATCAGACTGGGCTCCCGGGAGGGCGTGCAGGCTGCTTCTGTGAAGAGTAATGGTGCTATCTCTCAGAAAACACCGGCCATTTAGCTCTCCAGCGAGGTCAGACCAGAATCAGAGGCTACATGGTAGGAAGCCACTGTCATGTGCGGGACTAACTTCTATTTCTTGTGGAATGTTCTCAGAAACATCACCGAACATTTACCCCAAAGAGAGCGTGAGAGTGTCGCGTGAAACACGGAGCAAGTGCATTAAATGTGATATGAGGAATTCTTAATCTCAGGAAACAAACTGAGGGTTGCTGGGGTGGTGGGGGGTGGGAGGGATGGGGCGGCTGGGTGATAGGCATTGGGGAGGGTATGTGCTATGGTGAGCGCTGTGAATTGTGTAAGACTGATGAATCACAGACCTGTACCTCTGAAACAAATAATACGTTATATGTTTAAAAAAAAAGAAGAAGAAGATAGCAGGAAGGGAAAAATGAAGAGGGGGAAATCGGAGGGGGAGACGAACCACAAGAGACTATAGACTCTGAGAAAGAAACTGAGGGTTCTAGAGGGGAGGGGGGTGGGGGATGGGTTAGCCTGGTGATGGGTATTAAAGAGGGCACGTACTGCATGGAGCACTGGGTGTTATACGCAAACAATGAATCATGGAACACTACATCAAAGAAATAGAGAAAAAAAAATGTAACCAGGAGTTACTGAGCCCAAGCACTGCTGGGCGGAAGACTAGTGTCTCCCGAGGAACTATCCACAGGAAATGTATGAGACAAGCATTTCTTTTCTGTTGTTATAGAAAATGTGTGCTCTAAGAATTAAGAGGACATTTGTTAGCTGAGGGATGCACATTGGATGCCAGATCTGGAAGGAAAGGTGGGATTTACGTAGGGATGGAGAAAGAAGGATCATGGGACAGCCATAGATTTTAAATTCTTCCCCAGCTTGTATCAGATGTCGTTGCAGTTAAGAACCAGTGTTAAGTCACAGGAGTCTCACCAAAATAGAATGGGAAGGGACCAGGATCCGGGTCAGTGTCACTATAGAGTACATTCCTGTCCATGCAAAGACAACTCGGAGGGTGGGAACAAATCTGAAACCGGAGAGAGAGAGGGAGAAGGAGAGAGCGAGAGATGGGGGCAGGGGGCAGGGCCTAATCACTCCAAAAAGGAGAAATTAAGTCCTGACATTTTAAGAGTTGAAATGTTGTTTTTAGAAGGCTTAAAACGTGACAGGAGTGTTGGCAGGTGTAATTTCACCTGCTTAACAGCAAGGAAGAAGCTTAAAAATGGAGTACTGGACTGGACTGCAGCTGGGAAAAAAGAGGGTAAAGAAATGAGAAAACAAGTTCTGTTGTGAATGGCGCCATGTGTCTTCCCTCTTGGGGTCTATGACTTTATCTTTAAACTACCTACGTATTACTTGGAATTGCTCAAAGTGAACTTAACTACTTCATTGTCTTGTTCCAGTAAAGAATACTTTTCTGTATTAAAAACACCTAATGAATAGGCTGTATGGTATAGAGCTGCTGGTGTTCTATGTAGGAAATTAAATTCCTAGGCCTCTGTTAAAGTAACAGGCACCTGAAATCATTTGTGGCAGTTGAGGAGGCATCCTCCCAGCCCCCAGCCACCATGTTTTACTTTTCCCCTCCCATTGCCCTGAATCTAATGAGCTGTCCCATTTGAAAAATTTTGTCCTATTTCACACCTTTCTCCTCCTCTTCATGCTCATGGCAACTTCCCTGTCTCAACCATCCCTGCCTTTCACCTGGATATCAGCACGTCCTCATGCATTCCAAACACCACCATTTGAGCATTAAGGTGGGAGCTGAGATTGTAACTATGCATGAGACACGGCCCCTGCTTTTATTTATTTATTTTTTAAAGATTTATTTATTTATTTGAGAGAGTGCGAGAAAGAGAGAGCGTGTGGGGGCTGAGGGGCAGAGGGAGAGAGAGTCTCAAGTGGACTCCATGCTGAGCATGGAGCCCAATGCGGGGCTCGATTTTAGGACCCTGAGTCAAAGCAAAGAGTCAGACGCTTAACCGACTGTGCCACCTAGGCGCCCCAAAGCCCCTGCTTTTAAATTGCCCTTAGTCTAGTAAAGGAGTGGGACAAACAAGCAGACAATGTAAGTACTGTTGTAGACCAAAGAAGCTGAGATGTTTTCAGCACACATATGAGGCCCCCCCAATCCAGGCAGGGGCTCAGGAGTGATTTTCTGGAGAAAGAAGGAATGCCGTGTTAGTTGGAGAAAACAGGGTGGGAAGGGAGTGAACCGTGCAACAGTTTGGAGGCATGAGTGAGCATGGCACGTTTAGGTAACTGGAGGAATTCTGAATACAATACCCTTAGGAAAGGGGCATAATGGTAAGACAGTCGCTAGACAAGTAGATAGGACTGGGCTGTGTTGGGTCTGCGTTCCATTCATTTGTCATTCAGTTATTCACCCATCCACGGTTTTGAGTGTTTACTATGCACAAAGCAAGAGACTAAGCACCATATGTTAAAGGAAGCTGAGAATGATTATAAGAATTTGTTGATGAGAAAGATTGCAGGTGAGCTGTAGTTGGCGCCGGATGCCAAGAAGAGAAAGGGGCTGACGCCTGCCTAATGTACCAACCAGTGTCCTCCTCACGCCCCTGGCGTCCTCAGGCCCCCGCTGCAGAACACGGTCTCAGTGATAGTCTGCAGCTAAATGTCAGGTTAACTTTCCTTTCCTTGCCTGAAAATATAAATGTCGGAAGGATGATGGGGCATTCAGCAGTGAGGAAATGAGTCAGGGACTAAGTGGAAGCAAGCTAGATGGTTGAGCAATTTTCTTAAACGATATATGAAAGGAGAATCTTGAAAAGGAATAGGGTTTGACTTGACTTTATATTCAGAACTTATAAAAACGCTGGGCAACGTGCACTCAGCAGAGCATTAGTGCATTAGGAGCCTTAATCTAGTTGAGTTGCTAAAGTAACTCCAACCAAGAAATGAAAAATGAGGGTGTTCGATTTCTGCAGAATCAATTTTTGAAAAAAAAAGTAGTGAATAATGGATGCAATAGAATGGAATAACTGAATAATACAATGGGAAGGAATTAGGAACAAAAAAGGGAAAAGAAATTGCTCAGAGATAATCTGATCCATGGCAAAGGGTTATAAACTACCATTTTTAGCAATAAAGGTACTTTTGGGCCAGGGAAAAGAATAAGAAAAATAAAAAGTAATTTAAGATGAAAAAAAAGAGAGAAATGTGAAATATTAAACACTCGGGCCATGCAATATTGAAAAGACAGAACAAAATTAAAATAATATATAAACTTTGACAGTTTCTACTTTTTTTTAAAAGTCATGTTGCCTCAGCCTGGCCCCCAACTACTGACACCTTCTCGGGGGCCTTGCTCAAAGCCCTTGTGGGAAACACTGAGAACGGGGGGTGGGGGGGGAACTCTCCTTTATCTCCCTCTTCAGGCAACTCACCTCCTGCACCTACTGCTGCAGCCACGCAGTTGGATGAATGCTTGCTCTGAAGACAGGGTGGTCGAGGTTCTGGAGACAAAATGATGGAGTGCAGTCATGGAAAAGTAACTCTAACAAGAGATGTGATCCTCTTCTTCTGGAACCTGTGTTCCAGTGCCAACAAAGTCTCTTACCCCTTTGATCTCTCACAGAGGATTTCTCTACCTCAGTGGTCCTGCACCAGGGGCATCAGCATTACCTGGAAACTCATCGGAAAATGCAGATTTTTAAAGTCCCGTCCCAGACCTACTAATTTCAGATGAGGCCTAGACATCTGAGATTTCTGATTTGGTTGCACATTCAAGTGTGAGAACCCTGGTTCTATTTCTCGGCCATTTTGTGCTGACCATTCTTCCCCGCTGAAGCCCGGAGCAGAGCTGGGCGCTTCACACACGTGCTCTTTCTTAGTGCTCGAAACAACCTCATGGAGTGTTTCTTTGTTACTTGCCAATTCTACAGGAGACAGAACTGAGGCTCCATTCAAGAAAGGCACCTGTCCAACGTCTCAGTGAGCTTCAGTGTAAGAGCTGGGGTTTGGATCGAGGGCTGGCCAATGCCAAAGTCTGTGCTCCTTTCTCTACACCTTGTTGTTTTCTCTGAGCACCACAACCTTTTCTTTTCTTTTCTTTTCTTAGACTTTATTTATTTATTTAGAGAGCAGGGGAGGGGCAGAGGGAGAGGGAGAGAGAGAGAGAAAAAAAAATTCAAGCAGACTCTGCACTGAGCACGGAGCCTGACTCGGGACTTGATCTCATGACCACGAGATCATGACCTGAGCCAAAAGCTCAACCAATTGAGCCACCCAGGCGCCCCTTCATAACCTTTTGTCATTTAACTTTCCATTATTCAGCCAACAGGTGCTTCCTCTTTTAAGTCTCCTGTATTCCACCTCAGAGTGTATCTGCATGTGTCTGTTCCTCATTGTGCTGCTCGGAGAGAGAGAAGGAGGTTTGTTTTCAAGGGTGACTCTTCCATTCTGCTCGTCATCAAGATTCCTCTTCCTCCCTCATCTGTCTGCCATTTTCTACCTTTTCCTGTCCTTTATTTTCTCTTCATTAGCCCTTCTGATCCCTTATATCTCTTCCAAAAATTACTTGTCTCTTGTCTCTTTTCTCTTTAATCATCAGACTCCCTTGTCTTGCCTTCTCATTTCACATTTTCTCACTGAGAATGTCACCCAGTCCCAGGACTTTTCCTTGGATGAAATCCAAATCTGAGTTTCCAGTCTTAACCTCTTTCTCAAGCTCCAGATGCATGGGTCAAGCTTCTTGCTGGACATCTTCTCAATCTCAGCTAATGTGCCTAAAATGGATCTGATGTGTCCCTCCTCAGATCTGCCCAATTCTCCATCCCTTCTGCCAGGAGAGAAAACCTGTACTCTCCCCTCTCTTTCACATTCTCTATCCATTCAGTCCCTGTGACCTGATAACTCTTCTTTAAAATATCCACCAGATCTGGTCCTCTTAGTTATATTCCCCAACTAGATTACAAGCTCTTTGAGGGGTGGACAGAATCTTGTTTCCTTATGTCTCTACACCTAGCTCATTGCTTTGCTGTTATATATGCTCCAGGAATGTTAAGTGAATATGTAGAGAAATTATGGGGAATAAAAAAGTAGCAATTTTTAAATTCTCATAGGAAAAGGAAAGAAATAGCAGACACTGTAAAGGTAAGTTAAAATAATTTATTGACAGCCAAGGTAACTGTTAAAATGCTTGCTGAATTATTAGTCCCAGAGGAGCAAAAAGGAGGGAGACCTGAAAGACTTATCAAATAATGAATCAAAGGATGGTCCCTCTAGCCTCCTGTTAAGAGGCAGAAATATTTCAACATCTCAAGAATCAAGTACTACAATCTTTTATGAGACTAGAAAATCATTGTAGGTCTCATAAATTTCCCTCTTCTCATTGTTCCAAAGGCTTAATTTAAGATGAGTCACTCCATAAATCTAGACAAAGATGACTAATGATTATAATAACAATATCATAAATTATATAGTGCTTTTCCTCCAAAGGAAAACTGTATCTAATTTATTCTCACAATATCTCATTGGTTGTGATGACCAGGGATCATTATCTCTATTTTTCGGTGACCGGGGCATGGAGATGGGCCTACCCGTTCATCCTGATGGCATGCCACTTCCTATGGCTGCATCTTCCTGTCTAGACAAGGTTACTTCAAGTGGATTATGACTCCCTCCTCACCTTCGTCAGTCTCCAAGCCTTTGCTTAGTTTTCTTTCCTTCTACTGGTCATATCACATTTCCAACCTTCTGTAATAAGATGTTGCAATGTACGCATTATTTAACTCACTGCCCCAGAAACTCAGAGAACCTAGCCATAGGGGAATAAAAAAAGGTAAAAACAAAAACAAAAACAAAAAAAAACTATGCAAAATGAACTTTAGGTCAGTTTTTTGATAATAATTATAATATTAGTTAACTCCTTTCTCATAATAAATATTTAAAGTTACTGCAATTGCAAGTTCCCTTTTTGGTATATTCATTTCAGATAGCACTGTTAATGCCAATGAACGGGAAATATGCATGTTTGTAATATATCCTCAATCACTGTTTACCAAGTTACACAAGATGGATATTAAGCACATAGTTATTTACTAGGTGATTTGGTTAAAGTCACAGATTCAGTAACGCTGTGATCATAGTGTTTGAATCATTAAAATATGAATCCATATCTTTTGATACTCAGTTTATTATGTGGTCCATAAATGTATTATTTTGTAAAAATTTAAGCAGAACTTTACAGTATTTTCCCTAGTAAAACCTTACTGATGAGTTAATCTATGAACAATTACTTTAAGAATAATGCCTTGATTTTAAAAATTATTTCTTTATGAATTCAAATTGCTTTGTGTGTATCATTTTAAATGATTTTATAGGATGGTAATGAAAAGAGCAGTCCTATTCTTGTCTCTCCCTTCATAGATGGAGTTGATAATACTCTTCATTCTTCCATTCATTTATTCCACAAATGTTTATTGCCAGCTGTATGCCAAGAACTCTCCTGGGTGCTGAATATATGAACAAATCAAACGGTCCTACTCCTTGAGGAGCTTAGAGCTTAAAACAAGATACAGACATGAAGCAAAGAGACACATAAAAGGATGCATACCTGCAGGGTATGATAAGTGTTATGAAATAAAAGAATCGAGAGGGAAACAAAGTACAACGAAGAATCCAAGAAGGCCTCTTTGAGGAAGAGACGTTTGTTGTGGGATGGAAGGCTAAGAGTTAGGCTGAGTGGCATGCAGATGAGCAGCTCCTGTGAGCGCCCAGCATGTAGCTGAGAACCTGAGCAGACCCTGTGTGGCGCTGATGGCAAGGAGAGGGGAGAGGGTTACAAAATGAGGCAGGGGAATGGGGTGTGGGTGGACGAGCTCCCAGATGGTGCATCGTCTTGTTGTCCATGCTCAGGATTTGAGATGTTATTTAAAGTGCAAAGGGAAACTATTGAAGGGTTTAAGCAGAATCAAATTTTTATTTCAAAAGGCCCATGCTGGCCACTTTGTGAGAGTATAGGTTGGAGAGATACAAGAGAGGAGGACCAATTAGGAAGCTCTCAAGTATCAGGGAGCTCACTGTAAAGGTGGGCAGATTTAAAACCTATTTTAGAGTCAGACCAGTAGGACTTAGTGTGGATGCAGCTGGCTGGGGGATGAAGGAGATTGAGATGCTCTAGGTCTCGGAGTCTCTGGCTGTTAGAGCCAGAAGGAACCTCAGGTGTCACCGAATTCGGCTCCCCATTTGAGAGCAAACATAATTGAGGTTCCAAGAGGTGAGGTGATTTACACACACAAATAGTTATTTTACTGCAGGTAAAGAAATGAATGTTCTTCAAGGTCAAAAGAATGAGCCAACAGAATTAAAATAGTCTATTTATATTTAATTCTTACCTCTAAGAAAAATACCTGGGATAACTATTATGAGAAACTTGCCATTTACTTTATAAATATTTGCAATGAGTCTAAGCATGTAGGAAAAAGTTTCTAGTTCCTTTTCCTGTGTGTTTAAGTGACTCATCAGTTGGGAGAACCACCTCCTCATCTGGTCAGTTCCAAAAGCTAATAACACTGGAAAATCATTCCTTGAGATTCAGTCCAAGTTTTCTCTTGTCCAATGACAGACATTATATTTTAGTTGAAAATATAAAAGAAACCAATATTTCCTGATCTGCCCCTAAAAAGAAGATAGGGAGCTTTATTCTTTAGGTGAAGTATATTCATGCATGCAAATTTTTATTTATTTTTTTGTTTCTTTTCACTGATGCAGAAAGAATTGACTGCTGAGAAATGAATCCCAGTCCTTTAGCCCTGTTTGGGCAATGTGGCATATTCTTTGGAAGTTTGATTATTTGTTAAAATAAGTGATGCTTGTTAATCAGTCTCTTAGGAGAATGAGGTTTATATTTAATGATAATAATTATGTTTTAATAATGAAAATACGTACAGAGCCAATCCCTGTATGCCAGGCACTGTACCAGAACTGGTAACATGCACTATTTGCCTTGAAGGTGGCAGAGCTGAAGGTCAAGCCCAGTCTGTCTGATTACAGAGCCCATGGTCAAAGCCATTTTTCTATATATTCTTTCATCCATTCAATAAATGGCAAGCAGTCATGTGCCAGGACTGTTCTAGGAGCTGGGATATAGCAGTGACTAAAACAGACGAAAAGCCCTGCTTTCATGAACTTATATTCTATTTTGGGGTAAGGGGATAAAAATAAAGCATAACAAATAAGTAAAGTATATAGTGTGCTAGAAAGTGAAACTGGCATGGAGAAAAATATATGTGGGTAAAAGGAGGTGTTGTACTTTCAAATAGAAGGGTTGGGGAGGGCATCCTCAAGAAGGTAACATTTGAGCAAAGACTGAGCTCTGTGGCTAATGGAGGGAACAGCATTCTAAGCAGAGGGAATGGCAATGCAAAGGCTCTCCTTCAGGAGGGGCCTGGCAGGGAGGCCACTGTGGCAGCATTGGAGTAAGTGGGGAGGGGTATCGAGAGGCCAAAGTGGGGTTGGGGAGGGTAGTAAATCCAGTCAGTGATGGAAGGCCAGATTGTCCTGTAGGGTTTTTCAAGCCAAGGTACTTAAAAAAAATAATAAATCTTGTATAAGCATGCTGTTCGTCACGCTATTACAAGGTGTGCTGGATGTCTCCAGGAAGTGGTAAATGACAGTGTTTGCTGCTCTCTGAGAATGTCTGAGCCACTGAGGGAGGAGGACTGGCTCAGGAAGTCAGCTGAGTGGCTGGACTTTTGGTAACCAAGAGTGGGATGGGTTTTATTCAACTTTGCGACTGATCTATAAATCCATTTTTATAGTACTTTAGAGTAGTGTTTCTCAAACTTGAATGTGCATATTAATTACCTGGGGGATCATGTTAAAATGCAGGTTCTGATTCAGTGGGTCTGAGGTGGAGCCCATGAGGCCGCATTTCTATCTAACAAGCTTCCCGGTGAAGTCAGTGCTGCCGGTCTGTGGTCCGTACCTTGAAAAACAGGGCTTTCGAGTTTGCAGAAGATTTTCCTATACATCATCTCATTTTAATTTGGCTCTTCATCAAAACCCTGAGTTAATTGGTTCAGATAGTATCGTCTTCATTTACAAATGAAGAAATCAGAGATCACAGGGGTGAGATGACCTGGCAGAGGTTGGATGGCCAAACGACAGAGCCGTGACTTGAATTTATTTCCCTGGCTTCTAGACAACAGCTGCTCTGATGGCTTTTAAGATCCAATACATAAAAGCATGCTAATTAATGCTTTTGGCTGGTGCGTGTGTGAGCGCGTGCACGCGCGCACACACACACACACTCTTGCTCTCGCTCTCTCTCTTTCGCGCGCGCGCACACACACACACACACACACAGTTGGGGAGGGCGCAGGGGGATGATAAAGCTTCTCTAAAGCTGCAGCTGCCCCGAGGCCCGCCTTGGCAGTGGTCTCTGGAAACGATCCAGTCATCACAACACGCCCTGGAAACGTCTTCCCATGTGCCTTCCTCCCGCGGGCTGCTGGCCCCCGCCTCGGATGGGAACGTTTTCTTCACATGCACTTTGCACACGAGCAAAACTGCGTTTCATCTACCTCTGAGACAATCTGGCCCTGTGCTCTTGCCGGAGTCAGAAAGTTATTTACTATCACACTGGGAAATACTGTTCTTCTCACCCAAGGACAGCACTGTTCTCAGAAATGAAGCCCATCACTTCCTCCTGAGCTCCGGCTTTTCTGGGACAAGCAGAACTCTTTGAAGCATTTCCAACCAAATCCTTGGAGAGGTAAACATATTTTTCAGCCGCAGGATTCCAGGTTAAAGAAGTGTGTCCCCCACTTGTTTACAAAGCATCGCAGCAGCTGTTCGGAGGCCTCCACCTCCCCACCCTGGACAGACAGGCATTTGGAAGAGGCACCGAGCCCTGCCAGACAGTCCGCTCAGGCTGGCTCCCTGTGGGAAGCGCTCACCCGCACCAGCCACCAGCCCCCCGCGGGGGCGCGGAGAGCTCAGTGCAGCGACCGCATCGGGACACGCCTGCCTGCCTGGCTGCTCCCATTCCGTGGTCTGGGGCTCTTTTTTATTAATGTTAAGAAAACAAAAATCATGCTGCCTCTCAACTTTTTCTGCAGATGCTGGTTAAAGAGCAACTCCCACCTCCACCCTCTTCCTACTCCCTAGTGGGAGCCGGGGCTTCAGAGACACAGACGTGAGTTTCTGGGGTGCTGCCGGGAGCAGCGCGGCGCCCCCTTCCCTCGGCCTGCGTGCCCCTGCTTTGACACTCTGCACCTGTCCCGTGCGCTCTGTGAAGTCCGGCTGGGACCCACGGGTTTGCAGGGACTGCTCGCTTTCCGAGTTCCTGGAACCCAGAGTGTTTTCACTGTTCCTGAGCCTTCCCCTGTGCTGGCTTGGAGGCTTGTACCGCTAATGGTGCCAATAAGCGCTCGCAGGTATAGCGGGGTTCCTATTCATTTCACATTGTGCTAAGCACTGCTCATGGACCATCCCATTTATCCTCAAAGAGAACCTCATCAAATTGGCATTATTACCCCCATTTTAAGATAAGAAAAGTAAGGCACTGAGAAATGAGAGTTTGCCCAAGGTCATACAGCTCATGAATCAGAGAATCTGGACTGGTACCAGGTGTGTTTGGACCCGTATTATCTTTTAAATACATGAAGATAATGCCTCTTCTCCTGTGATGCTGAGACAGTAGTCAATAAACTGTGACGAATAGCAGCACTTTAATAAATATCCCTGTCTTTCAGCAAAAACTCCCCTGGAGGAACTTCCACCTTCATATCGCTACCCATGATTATTACTACTAGTACTAATACTGCTAATATCTGTGACTCCGTATGAGTAGATAGCTGTAGTAGCTATGTTGTGTGTGTGTGTGTGTGTGTGTGTGTGTGTTTGCTTGCTTGTTTCAGACATCTTTGGAGGAACCACCCACTTTTTATTCTTAGTCCATGTGATTGGGGTAAGTGTGACCTTCTCCTTTACCCGCTTCCTCTGAAACTGGCATCCAATCCTTACCAATAGAATATTCCATAGTACTGAACGTGGGGATGGATCAGAGTCCAGCTAATCGGAGACTGATACAGAAGGACAAATTTGAGATGGTGGGTACTAAGAATGATATGAGCCTGTGTCCACTGGGGGTCACCTTTGCCCCTATATAGTAAAGGCAGTCTATGAAGAAAGCCAACACAGAAGAGGGTAGAGCTTAGAGATGAGAGACATAGTTTTAATGAGAGATTTGAACCCCTGGATCCAGCTGAGCTCTATTCTAGATTTTTCAGATATAAGAACAAGTAAATTCTCTACTTCTGTTTAAGCTATTTTTGAATTGGATTTTTCCTCTTAGAATTGAACGAGCCCAGACTAGCCATTAGGAAAAAACCTCTCATTAAAACTAACACTAAAATTGGAGCATGTGGCCCCTTTTCCTTTAAAGAGCAGTCATTTGACCAGCAAGCGCTTGCTCTCCTTTTTATCTAGACTAGTACTGTCCAGTAGTATTTTCTGTGATGACTGGAATATTTCAGGAATGGTCAAGATCTGCATTGTCCAATACAGTAGCCATTAGCCACGTGCACTACTGAGCATTTGAAAAGTGGCTAGTGCAACTAAGGAACTGAAATTTTAATTTTACTTGTTTTAAACTTAAATAAGCACATGTGGCTAGTGGCTGTTGTATTGGGCAGCAAGGTTCTAGACCACCTCTGCACTATATGAGTAAATATAGAAACACTGGATGACTCCACTGTAGTAGGTGGAATGGCCAAAGAATTATAGCTTACTCTCTGTTTTGGAAGGGCTCCTGGGAGTCCTTTGGTCTGTGTGAATCCAAAGCTCATGCTCTTTCTCCTGGAAGAGGCTCAGAGAGGGGGGTGACTTGACTAAGTCTTCTAATGGCAAATGCCTTAACAGCTCTGTTTGCACAATGGCAGATGAAAGAAAACTCTTACTTTTTGAACATGGCTACCCCACTCTGGTCCATCTACCCTGACACCACTGTGAGCCAGGCCCTGGGAGGTCATTGTCATTGCAACTCCTTACAGTCTAACAATGTGGTAGAAATGAATAAAGAAAGATAGACCCAGCAATATTCAGATTGCTCTTATTTGTCTTCTAAGTCTTCATCTAAATTTGCAGAAAGAAGGTGGAGACAAATCTTAAGCTATTACTCAGCTCGAAATTCATCTAGTTGTCAAGAGTTTTTGGAATCGGGCAGACTGGATTTGAATTCTGATTCCATCACTGAACACATGTGAGACCTCCATGGAGCCATTTATGTTCTTTGAATGATGAGTTTTTGCAACTGCAAACTAATAGGGCAATCGCATCTAGCTCATGGTGTCTTAGTGAATATTAAGCAAGATGGTACACATGAAAGATGTAAATGTCCCCTGTCATTACCATGTTCTATTATTACTGATATCTATGGGGTAGTTTTCTCAGTAACGAAGGGCACAAACCATGTTGATGATTCTTCACAACTTTCCACATCATGCCTCCTCCCTAGCCTGCAGCATCCTTTCTATCTGAAATTTAGCTGAAAGCCTGAATGAAGTTCCTCTCCACAAATTACTCAGTCTTCACTGAGGTAAATTAAATGAAGATCCCTGGTCAGAAAAATGAGTGTCTGCCTGGCATAATGACTGCTTTTCACTGCTTGGCGACTTTCTTTTCATCTTTCAAAGATGTCAAGAGTTCTTGCCAGTGGGGTTTAAAAATAGTCCATGCTCTTCCTTTCCCAAAGGCTGAAACACTAAACACCTTAACAAGGATATCAGACAGCAGCTCCCCTACAATCCTGGTGAGGAGACCATGTTCCTGCCCAAGCTGCCTGTCTGGGTGTGGTTCAAAGTGATTAGACTGGAGCTCAGGAAGCATTTATTAAAAAAATATGTATTGCGTACCTCCTACTTTCCAGACACTGTGTTGGCTGCTGAGCATACAGGAAGGAATAAAATGGATAGTCTATAGCTACTCTCATGGAGCCTATCGTCTAAAGATGTTGCCTCATGGCTAAGCCTGGGCGACGTTTTAGTGCCTTGTTTATAGGATAGTAGTCATCTCCCTCAAATGATGTTCTCATTAGGACAGCACCATTGATGAGCCTCCAGGTAAGTAGAAATGGGCTGAAAGAACATTATTTGATTAGATGCCAAGCCTTTCCTTCAGTGTTTTATTCTCATCATGCATAGAGAACATGTCTGTGTTCATATAAAATAATCGAACAGCTGGATTCATGCACAGTGGCCCAATTCTGTGCATTAGAGGAAGGAGGAGCCTTGTAAGGTCATATTATCACATACTGAATCCCATAAACTGTTGGATCATGTCACTCAGACTTGTCTGTCATACTTGCTTCAAAATAGGACGGAAGTATTTCTACACATAAACTTTGGGGAGCAGGTTCATCAGCATCAATATCTTAATAGCTAGAGTCTCCATTTACAGTCTCCTTTTTACACACATTAATGCAGAACTCATGTTATGGCAGACACTGGCAGGATTCTGGAAGCAGCGAGTCTCAATTCTCAGGGAAGAGGCTGTTTTCAGTAGCTTGAGAAGAGTATGGTTCTGTAAATTTACACGATTGCAAAAAATTCTGTTAATGGGATCCTGTTCCTTAGTCCCCAGAAACGCTGTGTTGGGATTGCAGTAAAAACTGGAGGAATCAATGGGCTTGCAAAAGCAGGCTTCTGGGTCTCCTGATCTATTCTGATTTAATTCCATCCGAGGTAACTGCAGTATGCAGCTGCAGTAACTGGAAAGGGACAAACACAGAGAAGTTTCAATTCACTTGAGTTCCATTTACTTTAGTGAACATTTATTGAGTCACATGCCCCATGTAATACCATTAACAATAGTGCACATTTACATGGATTTTCTTAGGTCCTTCTCAACATGTACCTCTGAAGTAGGCACTACGGTTTGCTGCCATTTTACAGATGAACATAGTGGGAATCTAGAGTTAAAGTGACAGGCCCAAGATGAGGCTGCAAGACAATGAGAGATCTGGATTGCAGGCAGGTGTGGTATATTTGACCCCAAAGCCCATGCTTTAAACCCACAATACCTGAAGGTATGAATGCATTGTCAACTTCTTTCTAGTCCCTGCTTTTTTTTCCCATGGTTAAGTTCTTGATAAATACTGGTCAATTATAAGTTCGAGGCTCTGTGGCAGAGAGGGGTGGGGGATGGGAGAGTTGAGCTTTAATTCAAATTTTAAAAAATTGTTTTCAGTATCTGCTTGATCCCACTGTAACCTGCCATTTCTCTATACCTTTGAAATTCAGATAAACTGGGTTGGGATCACCAGCTCTACATCCTGGTTAATATCTTTCTTGACCTCAACCTTTCTCCTTCTGACTCCACACCAGTTCTGTTTCTGAGCTGTTTTGAGGCAAAATCTACCCGCTGCAAGTTTCCACAAAACATCTAACCTCATAATGCCGTGTTTCTCTAGTACTTTTTCCAAAGGTTTTCAGGGCCCATTGCACAGATAACAGTATTTTGCTAGTATCCTGCTGGGGGTTGGCCCTCAAACTCACTTTCCCCTTCCACTGCTACCTAGCCCCAGACACCCAAATCATACATACACACTCCCTGGATCTTCTGAAAGTCCAAATTTGAGCCTCCGCTGGGATACCCTTCTTGCAGCTTCCCCATGAAGCAGCAGGCGTTCTCCTTCACTGTTTTTCTGTCTTTGGCAATCTGGTGAATAAAGTTCTCTCCATTTCTGCACTAAGAGGTGTTTAACAATTTTATGTACATTGTCATTTAGTCCTTACGATCACTCTAGGAATTAGATGTTTTTTCCTTATTTTATGATGAAAACACAGACTCAGAAACATGACTTGTCCAGGTTATCCCTGGGGCAGCTGTGTTGGGAACCTTTGCTCTTTACCCAGAGTCTGATGCTTTCCTCACTGCCCCCCTGCCTCCCCAGGGTGACCCAGGTATGCAGCATAGAGGAAGAAGGGATTTTTCCTTAGCCAGCTGGCTCCATGGATCGCTGTTGCCTGAGGGGAGTGCTGTTGACAGTTTGGGCTGGAGGACTTGCTGTAGGGACCCATCTGGGGCATTGCTGGGAGCCCAGCATCCCTGGTTCCACCCACAAAATGCTGTCAGTGTACTCCAGTCATAGTGGCAACCAATGAACTGTCCCTATGTGTGTCTGGGGGGTCACTTTTTGGGGAGGGGTAGATCCTACTCCAGGAAGAAGAACAGATGATCCCTAGAGATCGGTGGGCTGATAAATCCTCCTTTCTGTACTCATCAATTAATTGGAAGGCTGATAGGACTGTAGCAGCCTTTACTAATGTTAAAATGGCATTATGAGGCAAAATGGTCAGGGAAGAACAGAAGACAGGAGGAAAAACAGAATATAGCCCCCTTTTGCCCCGATTTTAACACAGAGAACCTATGGAAGACCCAGATTACAAGGTCATTCTCTCCCCTGGAATTAGGTTGTGGGTGGAATCCAAGACGGCAGGGAGCAAGGCCAGGAAGTGGTGCTTTGGGAAGCAGCAAGAAGGGGGAGGGGACCAGCATTTAGTGGTGGAAAAATCACTGGAGAAGAGGAAGAAGTGTGTGGGTCTGGTTTTTGCTGGGTTGCAAGTCACTGTGTAATCTTGAGTACTCTCCTTCTGACCTACAGAATAGGAGAATTGGATCAGGGGATGGCTCAGAGTCTTCTTAGCCGCGTTTCTTAGTTTGGGGAGCTTGGGAGGGGATCAGAAATGCTGGTCATTTTGTCTACTGAGAGGTCTTAATACTTTGGTTGTTGTGTACTGTTTCGCCTGCTAATGACTTCCATATTTCTCAGCTGCTTCAGCCTGAATCATCTTTATCCCTTAGGAGGAAGGAAAGTCCAAGTCCATGATTTGATTCTGTTCAGAAACCATCACCCTTGGGCCCAGGCTCAGGGCCTGTGCTGTACTATTTATTCCTGCTGGCAAGTCACAGGCTTTGGGTTAGGGAGATACATGATCTTAAATGTTAGCAGAGTCAGATGTGCTCAATGGAAACAGTCTGGCTAACTTGCAACAGATTCTCAGTCCTCTTGGCTGTCCTCCAGAAATCATGTCTGGTAGGATTTCTGCAACAGATCTGATAGTTGCTGACTTAGAGAACGTGTAAGCTGTTTGTGAATTCATGGTGAATGGTCCTAATTCCAGACATAAATTCCCATTGACGGTAAGAGACTAGAAATGTACAGAAAGTGCATTGAAAGCTTCTTTGTGAAGTGTGCATGTGTGTGTGTGTGTCTGTGTTTGTGTGTGAGAGAGAAAGGGAGAGAAGGAGGGAGGGAGAGAGGGTGAGAGAGGGAATGAGAATGTGTGAAATATGAAAATAATTTAGCTTGGTAGAGGCTAGATACCTTCTAAGGGGAATATTTTATAAAGGTGGCTACAGAGGGAAGGAATAGACTAGAATGATGAGCTCTAATGACTTTTCAACACAGAACATAATATAACCTCACAAGACATAACCAAAACATAGCTTGCTCTACCAGAAGGCCAGTGTGTAACTTTTGATAATTGAGAGAAACAGGGTAGGCAGACATAAGACATAGGAGAGGTGATAAAATTTACCAGAGTTTACAGATTGGTTTCATTTATTTTGTGTTATAGAACATCAGGAAAACTTTTTGGTAAATGATCAGATTATTTTCTAAGGATTTTTCCCCCCCATTTTGAAGCACTAATGATTTTTGTGTTTTTCACTTTTCACTACATATTTCATTGAGCCTGACCCTATCTCAGATACCATGCACACAGTACTCTTTTGTGTACAAATGTGTGCATGTGTGTGTGGTTCAAAGGGTAATTTGTGGAGTTAGGAAAGATAGGAAGTGGTTATTTTAATATCTTTTGCAGATTTGCTACTTGTTTGCTGAGTGACAATTCTAGAACATCAGAGGAAAAATAATATTAATACCTAATAATTGATTGTGTGCCTTATCACCCATTGGTCAGTTTTCTGCTATTAGCTTCTCTATGGAAACACTCTTTAGGGTGGACAGATGCATGAATATAGTTGTGTAGACACATACATTGTTGCTTTTTTGAAGACTAACTAGAGTTTGAAGAGACATCTTAATTCTTTTTTAAAAAATTTTTATTGTTATGTTAATCACCATACATTACATCATTAGTTTTTGATGTAGTGTTCCATTATTCATTGTTTGTGCATAACACCCAGTGCTCCATGCAGAACGTACCTTCCTCAATACCCATCACCAGGCCAACCCATCCTCCCATCCCCCTCCCCTCCAGAACCCTCAGTTTGTATTTCAGAGTTCATCGTCTCTCATGGTTTGTCTCCCCCTCCGATTTCCCCCCTTCATTCTTCCACTCCTGCTATCTTCTTTTTTTTTTTTTAACATATATTGCATTATTTGTTTCAGAGGTACAGATCTGTGATTCAACAGTCTTGCACAATTCACAGTGCTCACCATAGCACATAGCCTCCCCAATGTCTATCACCCAGCCACCCCATCCCTCCCACCGCCCCCCACTCCAGCAACCCTCAGTTTGTTTCCTGAGGTTAAGAATTCCTCATATCAGTGAGGTCTTATGATACCGAGACATCTTAATTCTTAGTATGAGTCTAGAGAAATGAAATTGTGGGGCGCCTGGGTGGCTCAGTTGGTTAAGCGACTGCCTTCGGCTCAGGTCATGATCCTGGAGTCCCGGGATCAAGTCCCGCATCGGGCTCCCTGCTGAGCAGGGAGTCTGCTTCTCCCTCTGACCCTCCACCCTCTCATGCTCTATCTCATTCTCTCTCTCAAATAAATAAATAAAATCTTAAAAAAAAAAAAAAGAAATTGTGAGGGTCAGCTCTTAGATGGGTGATGTTGGTAAGTTAATTTTGGAGAACTAGAACTTAACTTGTTTTACTGGTAGAACATTTCTTCCCAGATTGTGTTGTGCGAAGACTGTACTGGGAGCCTTTAGAAGTGCATTTGCTCCTTCATAATGCAGGCTGGCTATAAACACATTAATGTAGTATTAGGTTAGTAACATCTGAATGGAACTTTACTGGCTTGAAGGAGTTAAAATAACTTCTGTTGTTCCATCACCTGACCAGTTGTACACAGATTGGTTACTCTTGAGTCAGGACAAAAGAGTTCAGTAAGTTTAAAAACAGCAAATCAGGAATCAAATCATTTGAGTGTCTTAATACTTGTTCTGGTTATCTAATGTATGTACCAACTATTCCTAAATGTAGTGGCTTAGGATAACTTAGTATTTTCTGTCATAGTTCTGTAGGTTGGCTGTGACTAACAGAGGACCCTATCCTACACAGCATCGACTGGATGGTTTGCTCTTGAGTTTCTCCCCTCTAAAGGCTTGACCAGCTTGACTCACTCACTTGGCAGTTGATGATGGCCATTGACTGGGAGTTTAGCTGGGATTGTCCACTGGAGTACCTACATGTGGCTTGAGCTTCTCGCAGTCATGAGTGTTGGGCTCCCAAAAGAAGCATTCCAAGAGAGAGCAGCTGCAAGTCTCTTTCTCATCTTGCCCTTTGCTACCTTTGCTGCTTTATATTGGTCAAAGGCAAGTCAGAAAGGACAACCTAAGTTTAAGGGGAAGGGAATTAGGGGAAGGGGAAGGGAATTAGATTCCACTCCATGATGGGGAAATAGCAAGGTCATGCTGCAGAAGAACATGAGGAATAGGAGATACTGTTGTGGGCATCTATAGAAAATACAATTTGTTGTAACACTTTTAACTCAATACTGAAGTTGTTTTATGCATATGAATGAAGTCTTTATTTCTAAAAAAAAATCACGCTATCTCTGTTAAGACCTTCTTGGAAAAAGGATAATGATAAGAAAATGTAATCCAGCAAGATAAAAACAGAATGGTGGCATGTTCTGGCATCATGCTGACTTGGTTTTGAATCCTGATTTCATCCCCTAAGACCTGTGGGACATTGGTCAAGTACAGCTATATCATTTATGGGGCCCAGTGCAAAATGAGTGGTTTTTCAAAACTTGGTAAATATTTTAATATAATGGCATCAGATCATTAAACCGAGCATGGGGTCCTTTTCAGTGTTGGGCCCTTTGTGACTGCACAGGTGGCTTCCCTGTGAGGCCCCCCTCAGGCTATATGACTTCTCTGAGCCTCACTCCATATCTTCTAATTGGGAATAATACTATCTATCTTGTAGGGTGATTGTAAAGAAAACTTGAAATGATGTTATGTAACAGTATTTATTAAGTTTATCAATATGCTTTCTAAGCTTATTAAGTTCATAGAAGGTGCTTAATACACAACAATTAAAAGTTAGTAGCAGTAAAAAAAAAAAAAAGTTAGTAGCCATACACCCAAAGAACAAATAATCCAATCAAGAAATGGGCAGAAGACATGAACAGACATTTCTCCAAAGAAGACATACAAATGGCCAATAGACACATGAAAAAATGCTCAACATCGCTCAGCACCAGGGAAGTCCAAATCAAAACCTCAATGAGATACTACCTCACACCAGTCAGAATGGCTAAAATTAATAAGTCAGGAAACGACAGATGTTGGCGAGGATGTGGAGAAAGGGGAACTCTCCTACACTGTTGGTGGGAATGCAAGCTGGTGCAGCCACTCCAGGAAACAGTATGGAGGTTCCTCAAAAAGTTGAAAATAGAGCTACCCTATGACTCAGTAATTGCACTACTGGGTATTTACCCCAAAGATACAAAGGTAGTGATCCGAAGGGGCACCTGCACCCCAATGTTTATAACAGCAATGTCCACAATAAACAAACTATGGAAAGAGCCCAGATGTCCATCGATAGATGAATGGAAAAGAAGAAACACACACACACACACACCATGGAATACTACACAACCATAAAAAGTGAAATCTTGCCATTAGCAACAACATGGATGGAATTAGAGGGTGTTACGCTAAGCAAAATAAGTCAATCAGAGAAAGACAATTATCATATGATCCCACTGATACATGGAATTTAAGAAACAAGGCAGAGGATCATAGGGAAAAAGAGGAAAAAATGAAACAAGACGAAACCAGAGAGGGAGACAAATCATAAGAGACTCTTAATCATAGGAAACAAACTGAGGGTTGCTGGAGGGGGAGGGGGGAGGGATGGGGTGACTGGGTGATGGACACTGGGGAGGGTACGTATTGAAATGAGCATTGGGTATTATATAAGACTGATGAATCACAGACCTGTACCCCTGAAACAAATAATACATTATATGTTAATTAATTGAATTTAAATAAAAAATTATATAAAAATTAAAAAAAATTAAAAAGTAGCAGTAGTTGAATTAAAACATAGATGAGAATTTATTTGGGGGACTTATATCAAGAGGTTTTTTTTTTTTAATTTCCTGTTCAAAGAAATAAAAGCTTGGTTGCAGGTCACATGCATACCCTGAATCTATCTGTGAGTAGAAAATATATGAAATTTAGAGAAATTCTTGATACATCCTCAGTTGTTCCCCTTGTAATACTTGCAGTCATAAAATTGCCCACTCTGATACTTTCCAACTTGAGTAGAATTTCTTTTCCATGGAGTACCATAGACAAGCAAGCTTCCAGGTTTCAAATTTAGACATTTTAGTTACTTGAACTATTGAAAAGAATGTTTTATATCAAAAGCAGAAATTGTATATTTCTCTTTAATATTTAACAGCTGAAATGATTTAAGCTCAAATGTCATCTTCAAACCCCAAAAACACCTTTGGGAAGAGACAGCATTAAAACTTTTAAGTCCTAAAGGACATGTTAAAAATCACAAGTTAATGAAAACTGGACCATTCATTTTCTGAAAACAAATGCTTTGACATAATTTCCTTACCTGGAAAACTGTTGAGAAGTCAGAGCTTGAAGGTGAGATATCTGTATGTATATCTCCTTTTTACTAGTGAGTTATCAACATAATGTTTCAGATAAAGTAACTGAAAATCTAATATTTTATTCAAATTTAGTTACTAGGGATGGGAGGAGATAGACCTATGAGGTGATTGTATTTTCTGTCCTTTCATTGGAAAGTTGGCCTCTTTGTTCTCCTCTTCTCCCTACCCCCGTCTTGTAATTTATCTATATTATCCCTAGAGTAACAGTGTCAGATGTTTCTTTGGTGATATCACCCCTAATTCATAATGGTACTCTCAAAATCTGGCCAAGAATCCACGTATCAGTCTTCTGCCTTCTGCTTGAAGGTCCAGAGGACATATACCTCCATGAAGTGAATTGTGAGGATTTTGAAGGAACTTCCTACCTAGTTCATGGAGGATTAGGTCCTCCTAGTAAAATGCCCAACCCCCAGAGGCACGAACCCTATAGACTCTGGGTAGTTAAGGATGTGCTCCCCCATGCAGGGTTGGGGTCTGTATGACCAACCCTATCCTTTAAGAGATTGACTGCAGAAGATCTGAGCCAGGCCAAACCAAAAGGCATTAAAATGCTCTCATCTTCATCAAAAAAGATCCCTGTGTCTTTCTGTTTTACTTCAGAGCTCAGCTCTAGGTTATCCACTGATGCTATCAGGGACCCAAAGTCTGTCTTCTCAGTTGGTGGCCCCTCATTCTGTGGCCTGCTTTCCCTGGAGCTCTGCTAGTGGTTTGTGTCCCCTCATGCCTGGCCTTGCCTGTATCCTCATACTTACAGACGTCATGCCCACATCTGCCCACGTGTCTGTAGTCTTTGTCTCACGCCAGATCTCACTGACCTGACCTCAGCCGCAACACCTGGTCATTTCCCTGCAGACCGGTGAGAATTTTTTATTCCCATATTTGCTTAGCTAGGTGGATTCTTCCTCTAGGGGTCTATTACAGGTTGGACTGTGTCCACCTCACGTTCATATACTCAAGTCCTAATCCCCAGTGCCTTCAAATGTGGCCTTATTTGAAGATAGGGTCTTTGTGGAGATAATCAAGTTAGAATGAGGTCATTAGAGTGGGCTGTAATCCAGTATGACCGATGTCCCTTAAAAAGGGGGGACATTTGAAGAGAGACTAGTATACAGGGAGAATGCCATGTATACATGGAGGTGGTCATGTACAGGCTGAGCAGAGGGGCCCGGAGCAGAGCCTTCCCTCACAGCTTGTAGAAGGGCCAACCCCACTAACGCCTTGATTTCAGACCTCTAGCCTCCAAAACTGTGGGATAAGAGAGTTTCGTGACTTAGGCCACCCAGTGCGTGGTACTTTGTTACGGCAGCCCTAGCGGATTCACAGAGGACCCCGTCCTACACAGCTCTCAGCTCCTCTTCTTGGCTCTCCTCCAGCACGCCAAGGTTGAAAGCCTCTGTGATGGCAGTCACTCTCTTCATGCCTGGGAGCATGTTGACATCCACGTGGTAAGGTTTGTTTCTGTGTCCACAGCAGGCAGCTTTCTGAAACGTGTCTGGCCTGTGCCTTGCAGGTCTCTTGAAACGCACGTTTCTGAAAGGGCTCCCGGACTGATGTTCGTGTCTCTAGTTATCTGTCCAACTTGGTCTTCTCTTTGAGGATACAGTATCAATCAATCTCTCCAGGCCATCTTTCCCTCTCTTCACTGGCTTCCTCCTAACTGGAGTGAATGAAAGCAAGTCCCCTTCAGTGAGGACAGTTGCCAGTGTCTGGCTGTGTTGCTTCGTCAAGGAGGGTGACAATGGGGCCAGTCATGCCATCAGGGCCACAAATCAAACGTAGCCGATTCGTTGCAGGCAGATACAATATTGTTTCCTCTGCCCTCCCTACGAGCGTGTGGTCAGAGCCATAATTACTCCTGATGGCAGGTGGCAGGCCAACATCACATCTTGACATTAGCTTTTAGCTATTTTTTTTATAGCTGCCAGTGTGCTCAGTCAAATACCTGTCTGTCATCACAATCAGACAGGTCTTAATGTCTCTGCATTACAGAGGAGGACCTCGGCTCCCTTCCAGCCCGTTTATTATGGTCCCAGCGTAGCATTTTATCACACATTCCTTACGCATAGCCTCCTCTCCACCACCACGGAAACCTTCCAAGTTGGCAGCTTTAGTGTCTACTGCCATTAATCTTCACTAGGCTGGGATCACGGGGCAAAGGATGATTTATTGCAATTACCTGTTCTAGTGCAGAGCTCAGGTGAGCTGGGCTCACATGCATTTACTGGGCTCCCTTCCATACTCCCAGAGCCAAGGAGTAAAACGTGTTTGCTTTGTTTCTATGTATATCTTCTTCCATTTAGCCCATCGAATGTTAGTTAATTAACAGAGAAGTGGAAAAATAGATTTAGATAGTATTAGGGTTATGTGTAGACATGGTGAAGCCTGGCTGTTCAAAGCCAGAACTGACACTGACATTAGACAGTCCATTTAATTTCTTTGTTGTTTCTGCATTTTAAGAAACATCCGAAGGAAATTCGAAATTGCATTTACCTGCCACTTTCTGCACCATCTGTTCCAGGTGATTAAAACCAATCTGCATGTAGTGTGTTTCATTTCCAATTTCTCGCTCCCTGGGAAGGCATGGGGCAGTGCATGAAATGGATAATGTGTGCTTGGGTTTTGCTAGGAAGGGGGAAAGAAGGAGTGGGGTGGAATAAATAGGGAGAAGAAAGTTCCATGATAAGCTCTTTATAGCAGAAAAAAGCGTGTTCCTAAGAGTGACCCCATTGTTTTCCCATTATCAGCTCTGATGGCAGCTTCTTGTCTGTTCTAAGTTAAAAAGCCCCAATACTCTCACGTCCCTGGCCCAGTGAGAAAGTGACAATTTTCTGGATGGATTAATGGAATTACAAAGCATTTTTGCTACTGTATCTGGGATCTGATTCATTGGCAAGTTGGATATAATTTGTAGGAGACTATTTGGTGTCCCTATTATGGACAATAAATCATGTGTCTCCTACTGGAGTGGGGAGGGGTGGAGTAAATGATCTCTCCCCTGCCCCGCCTCTGATGAAGCCAGCTGCCGTGTTGTGAGCTGCTCTATAAAGGGGCCTGTGTGGCAAGGAACGGAGGGTGGCCTCTGGCTAACAGCCAGGAAGGAGCTGAGGCCCTCTGTCCAAAAGCCCGTGAGCAACAGAATCCCACCGATGACGACGTGAACTTGGAAGTAGTTCTTCTCCAGGGGAGCTTGGAGACGGCGACCACAGCTGGTGCCATGAGTGAGCGTGGTGTTGTGGAAGGTGGATCCCGGGCATCCAGCAAGCCTCACCCAGAGCCCCGGCTCACAGAAACTGCAACATAATGCGTGTTGTTGTCTTCAGCCGTTAGATTTTGGAGTCTTTTATTACAGAGCCATAGACAACTAATACAGTGTGGAAAACTTAAACACACGGGAACCTTTCACCAATTCTGCCGGCTATTGAAAGGAATTTGGGAAAAGGTACATTTGTCTTGCAATCCCTGTAAGAAGTCCTAACCGAGACCAATGAGGAGGTTAGTGATAAAAATGTTTAACAAACCTGGATGGCCCCAACGCCAATCAGAGAGGCATGCTGTGGTACCAAGGCCATGGTGCCAGGTGCCCGTTAGTCGTGAAGGGCTCCAGGCGGTTCTGGGAGAAGGGGTGGGCCAGCATACAGGTGCTCATGAGGCTCAGGGAAGAGGTTAAGGGTCAACCGGAAAGAGTGCGTCCATATTCTAACAATCAGCACGCCCCTGTTGGTGCCTCCCTCCTGGATGTCAGCCCTTGGCCAGTTCAGAGGAGCTCATTTGAGGGGTTCTCACTGGACTCAGAAGGTACAGACTCTGGGCAGGAGTGGGGAGGTGGCAACCCTTTTTTGTTCTTTCCTCTGACTTATTCAGGAGATAGCCATGGGTCCAAGGCTCCTAATGGCCACAATCAGCTGCTTTTTCCATTTGCTTATCAGTAAGCAGTCTACAGTAAGCCCAGAGGCTTTCGAGGACATACCTCCCACAGCTGGAAGCCCAGCTTTTGCTCTGACACCCTTTCTCTGCTTGCCGTACATTAGTGAATGTAATTCTGCAGTATGTAGGAGCTTGGGCGAAGGCAGGCCTTTTAAACATTCAGCTGCGTGCTTGAACTGGGGAAGTCACAGCTGCTCCTCGCTTTTGATAATGCCACGGAAATTGGTAAATAAATAAATAACTAGGGCCCAGGGTTCATTTACTAAATACCCCAATATGTGCAAGCAAGCCGCATCAGGCACATCAAAGGAAAATAAAAGCATAATTTAGTAATAACATGGTCTCCTGCAGCCTCCTGCTTAACTCACGTGTTAAGTTAAAAGAGGTAAATCAGGGGTTTTGAAGTACCATTTTATACTTAGTCTTCTTTTTCTTTTTTTTTTTTTAAAGAACAGGATCTGGGACCACTTCCTATGTTAGCAGGATCTCCCCCCCTGTGAGAGGGGAGACTTTAAAAAAAATAATTGTTAACAATTATCCTTTATTTATCCTTCAGCTAGGGAATCTCCCCTCACGTAAGAAGTGTGCCAATATTTAAAGTGTTTGCAAGTATTTGAGGGATTTCACATCCCCCATGGCAGGGATCGGTTTTCAGTTTGGGTGTGGAAGTGACAGTGTGGAGCCCATGCTCTGACTGAGGGCGGGGGAGGGGGGTGGGGGGCAGGGACACACACACACACACACACACACTTGCCTCGGGAGCAAGATAAATACAGCGTCTCCTGCGACACCTTCCAAAATGTCTACCCATTCCCGGGGACATCCCAACCTTTGGCTCCCTGATGTCCGGGAAGACAACAAAGGGGCAGCAATGGGGGCACCTATGGTAGAACTTTCCATTCTTATAATCAGCCACAGCTGGGGCCCCATCACTCCCATCACATTGGACTGCTCGCTGTCCTCCAGCTTGCCAACCTCAGCTCCAGAATTGCCCTGCTCTGGCAAGCCATCCTGGATTCATCACGCTCCAAGTCTGTGGTCTGATCCCTCCCCTGGAGCCCATGTTTAACACTAGCCACGCCCCTGTACATCAGCCCCGTCATGCTCTGATTTCTCACTGCCTACCCTCTGTCTGGGTGCCAGGTCTCTTCATTTCTAGTGTACTGATTGGTTCGGTATTTTAAACTGCTCCCTCTGCACCCCCTCCCAACTGAAATGACATATTTCTGTCTATCATTGTCCTTCAGTGAATGCACCTGTCATATGGAGATACATGGGCTCCGGAGGCCGGCTACTTGGGTTCAGACGCCAACCTTCCTCTGGCAAATCTGCTAAGCCTCAGCTTCCCATGGTTAAAATGGAAATTTCTCCAAGTCACAATTTTTTTCCCTTGAGATGGGCATCAGTAATCCCTAACTCACAGGGCTGTTGTAAGGATTAAATGATATATATAAAATATTTCACATGCTGACTGGCCACCTAGGAAGCCCTTAGTAATTGACACGGACATAGGCAATACTACTCCATTACCACTGATGTTTCTTTTAATATTAGATTATTTTATCCTTTTCACTAAGTTAAGTACCTGGTTACTAGGTAAGTACCATTATTATCTTCCTTGCAGAGGAGGGGTTAAGTAACTTGCCCAAGCTCAGACATCTATTAAGAGAGGTTTGACTATAGATCTGAATCCAGAACCTGCCTCTAGGTTCTCTTAAAATGGTGGATGATTTTCTCTTACTATTCATTTTGGCCGAGAGCTGATGAAGTAGTTATACTTCAAATGGTTTACCCAAACAAAGGGATAAACAGAGTTGAGAAGTCAACACAGGTGTAATTAGGCAGATTATCTGCTGTTGGTAGCGACTCTCCCAGATATCAACAAAATAGGCTCTGAAATAGAGTGGGTGCTGGTAGTAAACTTGAAAGCAAGCCATGCCTTGGAAGATCACGAATCATGTTCAAGGAAAGGAGTTATAGTGTAATTAATTCAACACATGGATAAATAGTAATTTAGGTTTAGATTTAGAGTCTATTTGATACCCATATTGGTTTGAGTGGAAATGTTTAACACTTCAACCAGTTGGAGCAACCATACCATAAAGATCACATCTATTAGGAAAACTTATCCCCGCCCCTCCGAGCCCTTCTTCCCACCTTCATGCCAGAGGTGATGCTACACTTTCACCTGAGGGGGGTGCCCACTAAGTTTCATGTCTTCCACATACCTTCTTGGTAATTTGAGGTAAAGAAGGAAAACTCAGCACATTTTTTTCTTAGAACCCATCCGAAGTGATTGCTTGAGGGGTATGATGACATCCCTGGCTTGTCCTCCTGTGCAGTCTAGTGGGATGGGCATCAGGAGGCTCCTTGGGGCAAGCTGCCCTTGAGCTCAGTTTTGTCATAGAAAGCATGGGGAACTCCCAAATGCAAAATCTCTTTTCTTTCTAGATTGTGCTGGGCTACAGAAGGAATGTGCAAACTAATAGAGAATGAAGGACTAATAGAAGTAAATTGTGCATAGAGTCTTTCTGAACCAATAGGTCAACATTCCCAGTTAATGAAAAGTTGCTGCTGGATCAGAAGTTGCTTAGATCACATGTGGGACATGCAAACCAGAGGCATATCTATCTATCTATCTATCTATCTATCTATCTATCTATCTATCTATCTATCTGACTATCTATCTATCTATCTATCTATCTATCTATCTATCTATATATCCTACTGTCTGGCAAATATATATATATATAACTTGGTCTTATTTGTTTGGCCTGCAGATAGTTTTAAAAATAATTTGAGGGGTGCCTGGGTGGCTCAGTTGGTTAGGTGTCCGACTTTTGGTTTCAGCTCAGGTCATGATCTCAGGGTCTTGAGATCAAGCCCCGTGTTGTGCTCCCTGCTAAGCGGGGAGTCTGCTTGAAGATTCTCTCCTGTGCCCCTCCCCACAGTCACAGGGTGCATGTGCTCTCTCTCTCAAAAAAATAAATATTTAAAAATAATTTGAATTTCTTTTTTTAAGATTTTATTTATTTATTTAAGAGAGAGAGAGAACAAGAAGGGGGAAGGGGCAGAGGCAGAGGGAGAAGCAGACTCCCCACTGAGCAGGGAACCCGATGCGGGACTTGATCCCAGGACCCTGGGATCATGACCTGGGCCAAAGGCAGGTGTTCAACCAACTGAGCCACCCAAGTGCCCAATAATTTGAATTTCATTGCTGATATTTATAAATCAGGAGATTTATATGAAAACTTAGATTTCTGCTTTCACTTGAAAAATAGGAGATTTTGGTGTGGGTGGGCCTCTATTTCCATGGACAATAATTAGTTGGGCTGAGTAGTGGCTACCCCTTAGAGGCAGGCTCCCAGTTCCATCTTGTCCTACTGTCTCCCTCTTCTCAGGATTAGTGCATTTGCTACTGATCTTGGCATTAACTTTATTGTTTTCCTTATACTATATTATTTTTCTTGTACTTGACCCACTTGCATTACTGTAGGCTTAATTTGTGACCTCTGTGCTAGAGAAATACCAAATACCTATCTTTCGGAAGTTTAGAGTCCGCATATCTAGCCTAGAAGGAGATCCGATCTATGAGGGTTACTTACTTGTTCTACCCAATGTGGGTTCCAGAAAAGTGACTGTGAAGGCCATTTGGGTCTATCCAGTCAGGTATCTCTCCTGAACACTTGAAAGGGTTCTTTTAGAGGCACCTGGGTGGCTCAGTTGGTTAAGCGTCTGCTTTCGGCTCAGGTCATGATCCCAGGGTCCTGGGATTTAGGAATTTATGAGGACAACTGTATATGTGAGTGGAGAATACTGAACATGGTACACTGAATGTACCATTTGAATATTTATCTATAATACCTACCATTGCTCTGTGCCTTATATTATACTAAGCACATCATTAATTCCTCATAATATCCCTATGATAATACTGTAATAACTGATAATATTAATATTAGGTAGAACTCAATATTAGCCAACCTTTTATAGATGAGGAGACTGAGGGGACTGATAGCATTAGCAGTTGCCCGCATGGCTCAATGGGCAAGTCCGAGCCGGGGATTCCAGACCAGCAGTCAGACTCAGAACCTACATTCTCTTTTTCTTTCTTCCTTCCTTCCTTCCTTCCTTCCTTCCTTCCTTCCTTCCTTCCTT
>NW_023270415.1:40569574-40569748 GCF_011800145.1 Mirounga leonina | reverse complement strand
TCCTTCCTTCCTTCCTTCCTTCCTTCCTTCCTTCCTTCCTTCCTTCCCTTTCCTTTCCTTTCCTTCTTTCTTTTCTTTCTTTCTTTCTCTCTTTCTCTCTTTCTCCTTCCTTCTTCCTTCTTCCTTCTTCCTTTCCTTTCCTTTCCTTTCCTTTCCTTTCCTTTCCTTTCCTTT
>NW_023270415.1:40388860-40569564 GCF_011800145.1 Mirounga leonina | reverse complement strand
TTCCTTTCCTTTCCTTTCCTTTCCTTTCCTTTCCTTTCCTTTCCTTTCCTTTCCTTTCCTTTCCTTTCCTTTCCTTTCCTTCCTCTCCTCTCCTCTCCTCTCCTCTCCTCTCCTCTCCTCTCCTCTCCTCTCCTTTCCTTTCCTTTCCTTTCCATCGTTAAGTCAAAATGCATTTAATACACCCAACCTACCGAATATCATAGCCTAGCCTAGGCTACCTCAAATGTGCTCAGAATGCTTACATTAGCCTACAATTGGGCAAAATCATCTCACACAGCCTATTTTATGCTAAAGCGTGGATTATCTACTGTAATTTATTGAATACTGTACTTAAGGTGAAAAACAGAATGTTGTATGGGTACAGAAGGATTATAAGTGTGCCCGATGTTTACCGTCCTGGCCGTGTGGCTGACTGGGAGCTGTGGCCACCACCACCCAGCCTCCTGAGAGTGGACCACACCGCGCACAGCACTAGCCCAGGAAAAGGTCAAATTTCAAAACTGGAGGCATGGTTTCTACTGAACGCATATTGCTTTCACACCATTGTAAAGCTAAAAAACTCTAAGTCAAATCATTGTAAGTCAGGAGCCATCTGTCCTCTATTGGTGATAATTTTATTTTAAATATTAAGAACTGATGGAAAAATTTGGTGGGTCTCCTTTACCTGGCTCTATCAGAAAAGCTGTTAAACCATGCTTCTTTGATTTCAAGTCTCCCTGGATTGTAACATCATCAAATTCGTAACTTTTGGAGAGAAAGAGGAAACACTAACACACTGAACCACTTACAAAGCACATCTTGATTTCAGGTGTGAAACTATGAAAAATTCTCAGAATCATGTAAATGGGATTTATCAAGTCTGAAATGTACCTGATCAAAAGGACTTTGCTTTATTATTCTACCAGAATAATAGCCAAAGGAATTGAGCCTAAGTGAAGGTTTTGTCCTTGTCGTTTCTCTCGGAAAGTCTTTGCTGTGTGCTAGTCCACACTTGTTTCACACTCTGTGGTGTAGCAGAAAGAACTCCAGCTCCTCCTGTTTGTGGGTACTTTCTCTAGATGAGCCTCAGTTGCCCCTGTACATAAAATGGGATACTTCCCATTTCATAGTGTTGTTGTGAGAATTACCTCAGAAAACATCGACAAGTCACCTGGCCGAATTCCTCACCCAGAAAAGGATCTGCATCTGTTCTTACTTGCTGCTTCTTGCTTTCACACAAAGACTGGGAGCTCCATGAATCAGAGCTACAGGACTTGTACCTGAAGGAAATGGCAGGGGATGACACGGAACATCTCTGGATTTTAAAACATTTAGACCACTGAGAATTCTCAGCCTGTGTACTTAGCAGCACTTACTGTGTAACGAACACAAACATGGTAAGCTGGCTGTGAAGCCCCCAAATGAAGTATGCTCCCAGCTCAGAGGTAGCCTAGAGAATATGTCTCTGGAAGGGTCTAACTGGGATAGGCAGAAAAGGGGCTTCTCTGATGAACTGATGATTTCATTGAGGCTCTGAGAGATCTTCTTCCTCTCTTAAAGTGAAATGGCTCTCTTAAAGTGTAAATGGCTTTTCCTAAAGAGGCAGACTTTCCATTGATTTGTTCAACTGTTAATTTGTCAAGTGCCTTCTTTGGGTGCGGTACTGTGCTGGGCTGTGTATACACTGGTGGATAACAGAGACGTGACCTTGCCCCGTGGAGCTTGGATGTTAAAGGGGGGAATGGGAGACAGGCAATGAACAAGAAAACAAACGAACATAGATTATATAAATTGGGATACGTGCCATGAAGGAAAAGAGCCAGACACAGAGAATAATAGCAGAATGGGGATGATCCAGGAAAGCCTCTCAGAGGGGCTGGTGTCTGAGCTGGAAGACCAAGAGAAGATTATTTTAAGCTGAAGGAACAGCATATGCAAAGCCTCTGAGGTGGGTGGGGCATGCCTTAGACCTGAAAAAAGGCCACTGGGAAGGGGCACAGGAACCCAAGGGACAGTGTGTTCTCAAACAACGGATATGCTTATTATTTCGGTACTATGTTGATGGGAATCCAAAAGAATAATTGTAATCTGAGCAAATACTTGCACTTCCAGGAACGTGCAGGAAATGGGATATGCAAGGAACACATGGGGGGAATTTGTCATCTTACTCTTCTCATGGTGCTGCACGTTAACACACTCTACATGTGTCTTCTGTGCTACAGTTCAAGCCAACTTTGCCCCTCTAGAGGTAGGGGCACTGGGCTGGGTTTCTGCTGCTGGTACTTATATCATCCCAGCTGCACACAGAGTCATTGGCTCTGGCTCTTGGATCAGATCATCTTGGAAATAGTGAGTTAAGAGCCCAGCAGAGTTTGAGAAGTTTCTTCCCCACTTGCCGGGTATTTGAAAATAGTTTTTTTTAGCTTTTCATTGATGGCTTAGTTCTCCTAAAACTGTGCATTTCTTAATAGGTGCTATGGTCTGAATGTTTATGTACCCTTACGTTCATATGTGAATTCTTAATGCCCGATGTGATTGTATTAGGACGTGGGGCCTTTGGGAGGTGTTTAGATATTGAGGGTGGAGGTTATGATATAAGGAATTAATGGAATAGAATTTAATACAAGACATTAAAGGCAACCATATTTATATGAGTTTGGAATTAATTCCCTTCAGAAATAAACTGTCAGCGATGGTCAGTAATACATCCCAGGGAGGGTGTGAATGCAAAGGAACCCCTCCTGTGACTGGAATCACAAATACATTTGTGAGAATGGGTAGTTCGAGGGAGAGTCTATAAATACATGCCCTCCATGAAGACAGTATGAGCTGGAGAGACAGGGAGATGGCATTGTTAAGAGAGAGGTGAAGTTGAGCCTAGCCATATGGTCAGTGCCACAGCCGGGCAAGGCTGTCAGGGGCAGGTGCACTGGCCGTGCGGGCGAGAGGGAATTGCCCTGTGAGAACCACATACATTCGGCCCTGAGGAAATGAGGACAGAGGGCTGTGGGCCAGAGTCTGCTCTGTGACTGACACTTGTGCTGATCGGAGCCAACACTGGTTGTTGAATCATGTCTACACAAAGTTGATTAGGATGGATGGGAGCCTTCTAATGCCCTAAAAACATTCAGTTCAGGGCAAACCATACTCATCCAAAGTGCCATACACAAGATTGGCTTCTGTTTTGCAATGTTTGTGACTAAATTTATTCAACTGATCAGAGGCATATAAATAGATCTTCCAAGAAAGTCCTCTTTTTCTAACCACGCTCCATCCCAGATGTCTCCCTATAGTTGCCATTTATCAATTAAAATAATATGTTGGTTACATTAAAACATCAAGCTTTCTGGATTAAATGGAAAACAACATTAACTTTAGATTGTGACTTGGCCTGTGCAGACCATGCACCTTGCTGCTATGATTGCATTAGAATTTGCTAACAATATTGGTGAGAAGACATTGCCATGAGCTTCCTGTTTGATCAGCAGGGCATGAGCATGGGGTTGTTACAGGAGACTTGGGTGTTAATCATTCGTCCATTCCCCTATCATGCTATCTTTCTGCCTGCAACGCTGCTGGAAATGCAGCCAGATAACTGGAAAACTACCAATGGCATACGGATAACTGGGTTTTCCAAACTAAGTCTCTTTCTGGGAGTAATAGATGCATATTGATTTTGATGCCATCCATTCAGAGTTCTAACATAAAAAGCAGGCGGATTCTAACTCACTCAAGTTCTGCTTTGTCCCATAGTACCCCACCCCCCACTCAGGGTGCTAGACATGGCCTGTTCATAACAAATTGCTAAACCCCAAGATTCTCAAGCTACCCTAATGGGCTTAGCATCATTAGTGAATTAGTCTCTCTCACTCGCGCACACACATAATCACACACATACATTATAATCTTTTAATGTTCTGCTGGAAGGATTACTTGAAATTTTTGCACAAAAGAATAATTATCACAGTTACGGTTATATTATAATATATACAAATGACCTTAATGTCATGTAAAAATGTATATCCTTACGAAAACTCTTGCTTTAAATCCTAATAGCAAAATTGATATTATGAAACAAGGTATTTTATGACAAAATAATGGATTAATTTCCTCACAATGCCCCATAAACAATTGCTAAAATTAAATCATCCATTCACTAGTGACAATGATTTAAAATATCTTGCCTCAATGCATTTTGTTGTATTAGGGCATGTAATGTCTAATATAGTTTCCTAGAGATTTGAACTATTTTATTTCATATATAAAGTAGCAATGAACTTTTTTTTTGGCAGCAAAATCTAGCTTTTCTTCCTATACTTAGAATTTTGACATAAATGGTCTTCAAAGTGTGGGGCATGTTATTATATTCCAATTTTCTCCTCTGATTTCTAAGGTATCTTCTTAGAAGGAGGCCCAAGGAAGGAAATAGTTTGGTATGAAGTATGGCTTTGGCTGATGCTCTGATTTTAGGATATAATTTGGAATAATAAATCATGTTCTGGTGTTTTGATTGGACGCCAGAACACTCCTGGGTGGTGAAAATGTGTCTCCTCTTCTGAAAACATTTTCTTTCTGGTCAAGAAGTTGTCTCCCGTTCTTTCTTGTTTACAAAGTCCTGTGGGTCTTCGTTGCTTTGGTTTTAGCAGGCCCTACCCAGTTGACCTAGCATTAATGTCACTATCCAATTCTATACTTATGTCTGAATAAAAATATTTAAAAGTCAGCAGCATAAAGCAGATTCAGGCCAAGTGTATCATTTAATCAGTACACAGCTACACATGAAAATCTGGGATTCCCTTTTGAGTCTCTATAATTCCCTGATTCTAAAAGGAAAAAAAAAAATCCAGCTTATTCTGAGACTGAGACCTGATTCACATGTCACCAAATGCAGCAATCTGTCTACAGTGTCGCGGGCCTATGAACTGGAGACTATAATTAATACAGCTGATAAATCCTTTGAGAAGATGCTCCAGAAACTTTCAGAAAAGTACATCTTCTTTCTAAGTTATTAAAGCTGTATTTTTTTCATATGGCATTTCTCATGTAGACATTTAAGATTATTGGTCTTGAATGTTCTATCGAGCATGCCTTTTTTTCTGGCTGTTCTGTGTGGTTGTATGAAAGTACTGGTTAGGAGCAATAATAATGAAAATTTAGGCTAGAGTTCTCCATTTATTCTTTTTTTTTATTATGTTATGTTAATCCCCATACATTACATCATTAGTTTTTGATGGAGTGTTCCATGATTCACTGTTTGTGCACAACACCCAGTGCTCCATGCAGAATGTGCCCTCCTCAATACCCACCACCAGGCTAACCCATCCTCCCACCCCCCCTCCCCTCTAGAACCCTGTTTGTTTTTCAGAGTCCATCGTCTCTCATGGTTCGTCTCCCCCTCCGATTTCCCCCCCCTTCATTTATTCTTTATTCCCAACCTGGAATCTGGGAGTTTATTGCTATTTTACTTTGAATTATTCAATTCAGCTCATGTTTATAAAGCACCAGCTGTACATTCAGTCCTTAGTGATGTGAGGAGTTCCCAAAGGTGTTCAGAACTTCGTCTCTGTTTGGGAATTACAGTGAAGTTGGGAGGCAAGACTCACTCACATTAAAAACCAGGAGATCATCCCTATAATGCGGTGTCAATACGTATGATATAGTGACCCTAATTCTCTCCATGTGAAATGTGGGCCAGCAGCATCAGCATTAACTGGAAGATTGCTAGAAATGTGATCTGCATGCATTAAAGTTTAAGAAATTCTCAGAAAAAAAAAACCAGTGAGCGCCAGGGAAAGCTAGCTCGGGGCGAGGTCTGTGTAGACTGGAATTGTGAGGAAAGGCTGTATCGAGAACAACAGAGGTAAGAGGGTAGGGTCTAAGTAATGTGGACCCATTTGCCTTAAACTGTCACTTGCAGGAATGCCACTCCCCGGGGATGCTTGTTTAAAATGCTGATTCCCGAAACTCTCTCCCCACCCCTTACTGAGTGAGAGTCTGTAGGGTGGGCCCTAGGAAAATGTATTCTTACCAAGCTCCACGGGAAACTTTCTAAACGAAGTCTGAGAATCATACGTGCAGATGAAAGGGAATGCCTTCAAGGTAGGGAACGTTTGCACGCTGAAGCCGCGCCAGTCATAATCTGATAGTCGGTTTAACTCTCTTTTCCAAATTGCAATTCCTGTGTGTTATCCTCAGTCAAGTCTTCAGTTAAGTTGGTTCGCTGTTATGGCCCCCTCTGGGTCTTAAGTTAGTACCACCTGAAGGAATGAAAGGACCGGCTAAGTCCATATTTTGGAGCTGTAGTAGAATGGAGAGAGGATAAGGAGTTGGCAGACTTCATTGAAGAACAGCTGAAGACAATCAGTTGGTCTGCAGACAAAATCGATGGAGTAACAGCAGGTATATACGTCTTGAGTCTTCAGAATCATTCATATATTCATTCATTTGATATGCATTTATTGAACACCTACTCTCTTCCTGGAACCAGTCACCTCTCTTCTAACTTCATTGAGGTTCATGGAGAAAATGACACAATTCTTCCAGCAGTTGTCCAATCTGGGACTTGATGCTCAGCAGATCTTTCACTCATCTCTGAGTGGCTTGACGTTTCCATCCCTGAGAGCAGTTAAAAAATTTCATTATTTTCATTAAGCTACCCATTCCCTCACTCCTTGCCTTTGTATTCATTATAATACGGAGCAGAATTTCCTCTGATTCCTGCTCTTTTGCTCCAGGGTTTTTCCATTTCTTTTCCCATCTTTCCTTCTCAAGGAAAATGTGCCTTGGGCCTTTTGAGTTAACATGGCTATAATCAATAAGAAAAAACGACAAAAAGTGGGTAAAAGCATGAGCAAGCATTTCTTAACCAAGGAAACCCATTTGGCCCACACATACATGAGATGACCAAAGCTGAGGTGCCCACTTTGCCCCAAGTCCCATCCTTCTGTCTCTTTGGGGACTTTGCTCCCAACCCCTGTCATCTCTGCATTTTCCACCTCTCCCGCTCCAGTGGCTCCTTCTCCTTAAGTCTTGACCATCCCCAAATCAGCAGATTTCTCTTCTGTTCCCCTAAATGCTATTCTTTCTCTTGGCTTCTCTTTCTTGGAAGCCCAACTGCATTGCCTATTTTCTCACGGCCTCTACAAGCCCCATTTCCCTGCAACCTGGCTTCCATCTCAAAACTCTGGCCTTGGGGCGCCTGGGTGGCTCAGTCAGTTAAGCGTCTGCCTGCAGCTTGGGTCATGATCTCAGGGTCCTGGGATTGGGCCCCACATTGGGTTCCCCACTCAGCAGGGAGTCTGCTTCTCCCTCTCTCTCTCCCTCTGTGCCCTCTCTCTCTTCTCAAATAAATAAAATGTTAAAAAAACAAAAAAAAAAACCCCAACCAAACAAAAAACCCAAAAAAACTCCAGCCTTCCAACTCTTAATATTAAGGTCGTATCTCTAGCTGTGGTGGAAATTGTTGTAAATAGCAATAATAAGACTAACTGCAACTTCAGGTTGTTGTGGGTTTAAACTGAGTTCGTGGTTATAAAAGGCTTGGTGCAGTGACTGGCATATTGTGAGCCCTCCACAATTGTTAGCTGTTTGATCCTTCACAAAAGGAAAATGGTGAGAAAAGTCATCATCATCCTTGATGGCTACCGAAGAAAGGCACAGTACATAAGGCCAGTTGCAGACAAATTAAAACTCCAATTTAGCTGTCTGCTTAAAAGCATACTGCAAAGGTCCACTAAAAGGGTCCTCTTAGTGATGTGAAAATGAATTCTCTTTACTCTGTCCAGACCTCTGTCTTCTGGGCACGTGATAGTATGGTATTTCTTGGCCTCCTGTGGTTGGTAGGGCTCTGTGCCCAGAGGTGGCCAATGAGTTGTGAGCAGAGGTGATGAGTGTCTTTCTGGACCAAGCTTTGAGCTGTTGGTGCAGGACTTTCCAGAGCGATCTCTTCTCTCTGCCAAAATGTTTCAGGTAATGGTTACTCCATCAGCCAGCCTTGGTTCTCTAGACAAATGACATGCAGGTTCAATGCCTTTCTTTATATGACTTGGTGAATTATCAAAGATTACTAGATTTAGTATACATAAAGTCATAGGGGATGCCTGGGTGGCTTAGTCAGTTAAGTGTCTGACTTCAGCTCAGGTCATGATTCCAGGGTCCTGGGATCGAGTCTCACATCAGGTTCCCTGCTCAGGAGTCTGCTCCCTCTGTTCCTCCCCACCGCCCTTACCCGCCCCCCTCTGGCTCGTGCTCTCTCTCACTCGTTCCCTCTCTCTCTCTCTCTCTCTCGCTCACTCTCAAATAAATAAATACAATCTATTTTTAAAAGAGTCATAGGAATGCCTCCCCAGGGTTGGGGGTAGCAATTCCTTGTACTCCACTGAATGCTTGAGCACTAGCCACAGTACCCAGATCCCTCTATGCAAGCATACATCTGGCTAGTTGGGATGTTCTAAGTTCAGAAAGAATCCTTTATTATCAGTGCAGTCAGGTTGGTTATTCCTCTCAGTTTTTATTCTAGTTTTTAATGACTAGTTATTATTAACTTGGTTTCTTCATATCTGTTTAATTGGCTACAGCTTGTTTAACCTGAATGTGTAGGTTGCATATTTATTTCAACAGTACTTTTGGCCTATAATTTTCTAATAACTTGACTTTAAAACATAATGGTATTGTAGTTCAAACTTAAATAATCTGTATATTTTTCTTAAAGAAAACGTATACATAATCCATTGAAAATTTCTTAGATAGTCATACTTTATTGGCAATATGCTCCCTATAAATTTGTGCTACTTAAAATGCTTGAAGTATGAGTTAAAAAGTCAGCATAGTAAGATGACCAAACTCTTTTTAATTTATAGGGCATTTAAAATACACTTAACCTTATTTTGTGCTTATGATGATTCAGAAAGACAAGTATTCCCATTTACTAAAAATGTCCACAGAGACAGAGATAGAATGAAAATTTTATGTGTAAGATTATTTTGTGTTCTATGGAATAAACAACGAGCAATTAAATTATGTTGCTAGCAATAAATTTATTACAACTTTTACATTTTGATCCTCTGTAATTGTTTTTCACTACTAAGTTCTGGACAGTGGGAAGGGTCGGTGAAATGGGTCACAGGATCTTCGGCCCTTAGAATAAAACCTTTTGAGAGTGACTGACAGAAGGCCTCTTTAGTGGCCTCCGGAAGGGCTCAGTCTCTGATGTAATCTTGTTCAAAACCTCATCAGGCTTTCAGGGTGTGAAGGGATATAAAAGGAAGAAAAGGAGATTTACCTTATGTGGCCCAGAGAAAGGTTGCAGTTTCAAGCGATGCCCACCGTTGTAGGCAGGTAGTGTTCATGATTGGATGATGGATGGAAGACAGGAAGAGATTGTAAGGAGTATATGACCCATTTAAAAACAATCAAGCAAACAAACAAATGATCCCAGACAAAGCAGGACCAGCCTGCAGGCTGAATTCAGCGCATGGACACGCAGTCAGCACTTTGTTCCAAAGGGCAGACACAGGTGCAGAAGGGAGAGGAGAGCATTGTAGGAATGTTGGCTTTGGTTCAGCATTAATGCTCAGTTTCTAAGAAGTTGAAAACGAGGTACATGTACATGTAATCTTGCTGAAGATGCCAAGATCTACTCATTCTTGATCCTACATCTCCCGAAATGATCTATTTTATTTTTCCTTGAAAGGATAAATATTGATGTGTTAACTTAGCTTTTTTTCCCTCAATAATTTCTGTTGTCCCTGCCCTTCTTCCTGATGGTAGCTCAACCTGCAGCATTTGATGCTTCTGGTAAACCCGGACATACATTGACACACTTATTTGGAATTTTGGGAAAACAGTTACTTGACTGGTTCTTTTCTTCTTCTTCTAATTTTGATTTCTCTTAGATTATTAGCGATGATTCTGCAATTCTATCGGCAGGTTATTGGGGATGAAGTATAACTGGGATTGGAGTCTTCAGGTGAAAGCAGGTATAGGTTATCTTCACTTGCTATAAACACCTCAATACCTGCAGTTGGAAGATTAGTTTTCTTAGAGGGGAAAAATAAACAAAATTGGAGATGAGTAATTCTGCTTTTTTTCTGCCTTTTCCTCAACATTCTGTCACCTCCTCCAAGCAATGGGTCAGTCAATCCCTTCTTTTGTATTTCTTGCTCCATAAAAGTTTAACGACACTTATGTTGTCCTTGTTTGTTCTGGACTTGGCCAAGTGAACACTAATCCTTCTGATTTGTGCTGCTCCTTCATAATTCAGTGACTTACACATTTGGATCAAGATCCTTTAGAATCCAACTTCATCCGAGAAATCCCTTTGTAGCCACACCTGCTTCTTCGGATTACCTTCCTCTCCTATTTTCCCCTTTGACGGTATTTCACTTGGCTGTCAGAAATTTGCTTGATTATAGACTCCCATCTGTAGAGTGTAAGGTCCATAGCAACATGTCCATCCTTCATCCTCCTAACCCCAGACATTTTGAAATCTGCTCACTTAAAAGCAAAGATACGTTGAAGTCTGCTCACCTAAAATCAAGGGTATGTTAAATTATGATTATGCTTTTAGTTCTTTTTATTAGAATTCAAACTTACTGTCAGCCCCACTGCTTTCTTTTAGTGTTCAACACCTCCACTACCGGCAACTTCTCCAGAATGAGGTCCATACTCAGTAGGAGGCAGTGTGGTCTGGTAGGAACAGCAAGGCTCTGCCTCTAATGAGCTGTGTGACCTTGGGCAAGTTGGTTAACCTCTCTAAGCCTTACTAATGTTTCTGATCCGTAAAATGCAGACAGCATCTACCTTGTGAGGTTACTACAGCAATTGTACGAGAAATGCATTCAGTGGAGTGCCTGTTACAATACAGAGTTTCTATAAGTGGCAGCCAATATCTTCTTTCAAGACATAAAACTTTCAGCAGAGTAAATCAGAAGTTTACCAGATGCTCTGCTTTTATTTTTATTTTTTTAAAAAGATTTTATTTATTTATTTGACAGAGAGAGACACAGCGAGAGAGGGAACACAAGCAGGGGGAGTGGGAGAGGGAGAAGCAGGCTTCCTGCCGAGCAGGGAGCCCGATGTGGGGCTCGATCCCAGGACACCGGGATCATGACCTGAGCCGAAGGCAGCCACTTAACTGACTGAGCCACCCAGGCGCCCCAACCAGATGCTCTGCTTTTAGCAGCCAAAGAAACTTCTAGCATCTGCTGATGAAGAGGATGATGGTGATGATGACTCCAGCTACCATTTACTGGAACACTCACTCTGCATGACTATTCAGCCCTCATAGCAGCCCTATAATACAAGCACTGCTCTCATTCCCATTTTATGGTGGGGGAAACTGAGGCCTAAAGGATGAAGCAACATGCTCACAGTGGCAGAGTCCAGTTCCAAGCCGATATGTGCCCGACTTCGAGGTCTGTCTTCTGATCATTGATGACCTCACCACTACATCAGGTCAACTCTTGGCAAGTGTGTTCACATGATCCACCTGGAAGGTCTGTGTTACACCCATTGTCACACCATGTCCCTGACCCAGTTTTCTTCCTGGTGTCTTCATTCTCCACTCCTTGCGTGGGTACAGAACTGGATGCCTGTGAACTCTCCACATAACGTTTCCCTATGGTTTTGTATTTTCTAATGTGGTTACCATTGTGCTGGGTGGAACTCCCCTTCCCTGCTTCACACTTGTCTCAATGACATCTTGATCCAATTCCACAAGTTTCTCGTCCCCTTCCGGTGATGAATGGTTTCAGTTTAGTAACTAAGATTCAGTCATGCTGATTTCTCAGTTTCGGTCTGATTTGATTCAAAGCTCTCTTCTCTCAGGACAGGGAAGAATTCCCAGCATGAACCCAGAGCAGGATGGAGGGTTGTTTTCTCTTTTCTCTTCTTTCCCTCTTCTCTGCACTGAGGCCTTTGGGTCTGGGAGATGATGGGAGAAGAGGAAAGAAGTCTGTCATTTCGTCTGACTATCTGGGGTGAGGTTCCTCTTCCACATCTGGTCCTCACCAGAGCACAGTGTGTGGTAATAGATTGTGATAGTTAATTTTATGTGTCACATTGGCTGGACTGTGGTGACCAGTTGTTTGATCAAACACCAGTTCAGATGTTGCTGTAAGGGTATCTTTAAGGTGTGACTAACATTTACAATTTGTTAACTTTAGGTAAAGCTGATTGTTCTCCATGATGTGGGTGGGCCTCATCCAATCAGCTGAAGGGCTTACGAGAAAAGACTGAGGTTTCCAAAGAAGAAATTATACTTTCAACTTGTAACACAGAAGTTCTGCCTGAGTTCCTAGCCTTCAGCTCAAGACTGCAATACCAATTCTTCTCTGAATCACCAGGCTGCTGGCTTGTCCTACAGATTTTGTCCTTGCCCGTCCCAACAATCAATGAGCCAATCCCTTAAAATCCATCTTTGCCCCTCTCTCTCTCTCTCTCTGGAGAGATAGAAGATCTAATATTTTAGATTGTATTTCTGGAGAGAGGGGGTTGGGCACTGAGAGAAAGATCCTATTGGTTCTGTTTCTCTGGAGAATCCTAACTAATACAGTAATGATCCCTCAAGTGGAGTACATAAATGGGAGTTTTTATATATGAGGAGAGGTTGAAGATGCTCCATTTGAGATACTACAAGAGATTAGAACTTCTACCTATAGAGTTTATTTTTTTTAACCCAAAGGAAAAAAAAGTTCTGCTCCACTAATGTTTATTTTAAAAAAATTGTTTTAAAAAGGTATTTATTTATTTATTTATTTGAGAGAGAGAGAGAGTGCAAACCAGGGGGAACAGCAGAGGGAGAGGGAGAAGCAGACTCCCCGCTGAGCAGGGAGCCCAACATGGGGCTCCATCCCAGGCCCCTGGGATCATGACCTGAGCCAAAGAGAGATGCTTCACTGATGGAGGCCCTGGGCGCCCCACACTGTTTAATATGCAGATTGGCACCAGCACTTTGCCTGGATCCACGTATCAGATGGTCACATTTCGCATACAAGACCTGAAGGCTCATGGGCAGGAAGGGGCGATGACGAAGCAAAGGGCTTGCTGGCAGTGCCTTCCCACATCCTCTGGCTTTTAGTGTATTCAGGTGCTTTTCAATTACCTCTACACACATTTGAAGTTAAATGTATTTATGGATAATATTACCTAATTTTAGCTAAACCAACCCTGGTATAGTGGACAAATGGTTTCAGATGATCTTCACAAAGAATGTATGGGTTAAGGTGACTGCTGATAACGTAAGCACCCCAGACAAGGAAGCCGAATGGCAGATATTTGTCAGGCCCCTCGTCTAAGTGCTTCTCCATCTCTATCTCCAGGTAAAGGTGGAAAATCTGGGACATTCTAATCAGATGTGCCAAAAAGACTGCCAAAAAGTTTTTTGAATTTTCAAGAAGGTTATTAAAATATGGACTTAGAGTCATATCTTAGCTTAACTTTGCTTTACCATGTAATTGCTTTCTACACATTGTAAGGTAAGTAGTTAAAGCATAAGCATCTCTTGATCTAATTCAGTTGCTTATGTCCTTTATTCTCTGATATTATATAAACAGATGGAAGAAGACAAAGATTTCAAGATGATTTCAAAGTTTTCATCCTGGGTGGGTGGATGAGATGTGATGTGGAAAGCTGAGAAATAAGGGGTGGATGATATTTTTTGGACAAGTCTGAGGTCTGAAGACACCGAATAACACATACACATATACACACACACATGCACACACGCACAAAATAGTACACATAGAGATAGTTGCTTAAAGATGTTCTTGTTCCATTTTGAAGATCTTGGAAAAAAATGGATTTGTAAACTCGAATTTGTATAAGGGAAAGTTTATGCCACAGTATGCTAAAGCAATGTACTATACCATGCTTTTTAAAAATACAGATATTAACCACACATGCATTTATAAAAGATAACCCATTCTGAGGGGAAAGTGTCAGTTCCAAAGTGGTGGTGCATAAACAATGCAAAAACCATGCCATTTTAACTGTACATTTTGCAAATAAAACATACCACTTTTCTCGCAAGGTTTTCTGTTGCTTGTTTATGAATTTTACAAATCTGATAGTTTTCAAGTGCTTCCTCACAATAGGTACTTGGACTGGTGAGAGTATAAAATGATAATGCCTTTGTCAGCTCAGCATGGAGAAAAACCAGAGGACACTTGGGTGAATCACCGTATCTCGGCCAAGCTGGATGCATTTCATGCCCCTGCAAAGTCTGGACCCACTACATGGCGATCCTTGGAGGCTAAGATCAAGTCCTTTTTGTTTTGGCCTCTCTGTGCTCCTTGCTTCCCCCTGCTAAGACCCGCCCTCCCTGAGATACACGCATCTACTGACCACTGTAGTGCTGGACAACAAGCAAGTAAAAATGAATTGAGTCAACCCGAGTTGCAGGCTTGGGGCCCCATGGAAGTTAACTTGCTCATTTAGCTTGGTCACGATCCACAAATGCCACACAGCAGTGAGGGGCTAGTGTCCTGTGTAGCATACGCACATTCTCTGAAAGCATGGATTGTGCGGATCTGGTTCTCTCTCTCAAAAAAAAGAAAGAAAAGAAAAAAAGAAACATCCCAAATCACACAGTAGTACGAGGCAAAATATCTGATTACAGAGTCTAAAACTGCTTTGTGTATGTAATTTTTGAAGAGAAAAAAATTACAAGCCAGCAGCATCGAAGTGCTTAGTGCAAGATTTCAGTTTTCAACCTTGCAGCTATTACATTTCAGTCTGAGCAGCGGGAAGATTCTGCTGATCCTAAGCTAACGAATGTCAAGAAGGAAATGGCTTTCTTTCTTCTTTTAGCAGGTGGTTATTGTTTTAAAAATGAAGAGCCTCAAACCTGGCTGGAATCCAAGGCATGTCACATAATCTTGATCCAGAGATACGCAGTGAGATTCCCCAGCCCCCAAATATTTGATTAAAGCATATGTAAATTGTCCTGTATTCTTGGCATGGGCTGAATCAGGAATGACAATGTGGATTATGATGTTCTTACACAATCAAAGGTTATTATTACTATTTTTTCCCCAAAGGAAGAAAAGTTGTTTAGTCAGGAGATCTGACGCTTCTCGGTATAGCAGATAATTTCTGCTGATATTCAATAAGGAAATAAACAATGGATGTAACAGTTCATGACATTCTGTAAATATAACTTAGATTTCTTGAAAAGTTCATAGCAGAGCTAATGCTGAAATATGTAGCTGCTCAAATAACTTTTTTTTTTTTAAAGATTTTATTTATTTATTTGACAGAGAGAGACACAGCGAGAGAGGGAACACAAGCAGGGGGAGTGGGAGAGGGAGAAGCAGGCTTCCCGCGGAGCAGGGAGCCTGATGTGGGGCTTGATCCCAGGTGCCTGGGACCATGACCTCCACTGAAGGCAGACGCTTAACGACTGAGCCACCCAGGCGCCCCTGCTCAAATAACTCTTAGCAGTTTTCTTTATTGACCCCAATTTCTGAGGGCTAAAGCAACTGTCCCTCAGCCCCAAATCAAAAAATTAGATTTGAGAGCCTCAAATATGTATCAAAATCATTTGTAAGCAGAGTGGTAGCCAAAATATGAAAGAGACACATTGTCTTGTTGTATAATTAGTTGACAAGAAATTTCCACATCTTACCTACTTACATGTATAGAATAGCATCCTGAGAAGTAAAAAATCACTGTAACCTTAAATGGTTAAATTCAAGGGTTTGCAGAAAACAGCTCCATACTCTCACTGATGTCCCTGGTCTGATACCATGGATCTGGCTGTACAAAGGGAGTGCCTTAACCCCAATCTAAATGTAGTTAAATAATTCTAGGTAATGCTTTTCCAGTCACAGTAATAAAGGCACACAGGAGACACAAATTTACCAAGAAAATGACGTTGCTGTGATTTAACACAATGGAAAAATGGAATTATATGTATTTAATATAATTTGCTATCTACAGAGAATTGCTGTTTGTCTAGAGAGCAAATCCTGGAGGTTTGGGTGTTTCATGTATGTATCTCATGCATGATTGGGATAACAACCAGAAACATGTTTATAGCCCAAAGTTGCCAGTTAAAAAAAAAAATGCAGGTGAAATCTCTCCAGATTAGCTCCAGAAGTAGTTAAATTATTGGATTAAACGTGTTTCTTACTCGTAAGAATGAAGAGGGGGAAGGGATAGAAGCGAGTTCAGACAAGAACCAATCTCGCCTGGAGGTAAAAATGTATGCAGTGCCTCAGAACAGACAATAGAAAACTAATGAGGTAAAAAGTCTGGCATAATTGTGATCTGATTTTCACAGATTAAACTAATGTCAATGAGGTGAAAGGAAGAGTGAATGAGTCGAAATGGCTTTGAGACACCTGCAAATAATTGTGTTTCCAGCCATAGATTGTTCGGGCATTGTTTTATATGGCGTTTTACAACAGAAGGAATGGAATGGGGATACGGAGAGGTGAGATTCTTTGCTCACAACTCCTCCCCACTCCAGAGATGCACCTCCCCCTCCCCCCCAAGCCACTGCAGCAACCGTGTCCCGGGAAGGAGCTGCCTACTGACCCCTCTGCCTGTTTTATAAATGCTTTAATTTGGTTGATATGCAAATAACATCATTGCAGCTGAAAGCTGCACCCTGATCTTTCAAAAGAAAGATTTCCAGTACGAATATTTGACAGCACATCTATATAGTACATGGGTTGCACTTCTTCACTGAATTCTAGGGGCTCTTTTTGATTCATTCGCTTTATTTGCCCTTTTGGGGCGCTGTCAACCGAGAGAATTCACTGAAAATTTTAAGCAAAGAGGCATTTATTTGGGCAATTAGAATTGCAAATCAGGAGCCACAGATTCAGGTAGAAATATGAATTGTGTTCAGAGGAAGACAGAGAGGGGGCAGAGGTGTATGTATAGGCAAAGATTTTGAGGGTAGTTCTCCTTCAGGGAGAACTCACTGGGATTGGTTGAGTTTATATACAAATGAAGGATTGAAACTTGTTAGATCGAATTGGCTCCTTTTAAAGTGCAGAGTGCCAGGGAGTCAGGTGTCCTGGTGAGGAGGAGGTTAAGTCCAGGATAAGGGCTTGAAGCTGGCTGAAAGGTCTTTAAAAAGTTCACATCTCTCTCCGATGAGGACATGCATAAATTCCTCCTCCTGAATGGCCTCCCGACCCTATTTTAAAAAGAGACTCTCTGAGCTAGGTTTGCTTGTTCTGTTTTAAAATCTCCTTTTACAGCCCTTTCATGAGCTATATCCAGGTCCTTATTTTGCTCAGAATTCAATTTAAGTGAGGTCCTCTTGTAACCAGCTAAATTTTTTGACTGACAACTGCATATGAGGGTTCATACTCCCATTCCTATGAGCTACACCTATAAACGGTTATAAACAATTCTCTAAGGGCTAGATGAGGATGGAGGGGAGGTAAAATCTATATAACTAGCTTAAGACTTGAAATTCTTTCTTCCCAATTGGAAAACAATAAAAATGAAACGGTGATCACTGTAAGACAAATACACTATTTGGACTCTTGTAATTAATCACTGTTGTGATAGATACGGAATGAAAATTTTATTTCAAAGTTTAAACATAGTCGGTTAAGTACCTTGATTATCTTAATATGACTTCATCTTATGAGAAAACAGTTTGAATTGCCATGGAAATACAATTTGCTTTTACAGGAAGAGTCACAATCCAAGCAGGGTAACAAACTCATGTTGACTTTTCCATAATTTTTTTTAAATGTCAGATTTATTGAGCTATAGTTTGCATATAGTAAAATTCCTCCTTTTTAGTATGAGCTTTGACAGACATGCCATCATGTAACCACTGCCATAACCAAAATACAGCACAGTTCCCTCACTTGCAGAAATTTCCTGCTGCCCTTTTGTAGTCAGTCCCTTCCCTTCCACCCTCAGCCCCTGGCAACTGATGATCTGTCTCCTGTTCCATAATTTTGCCTTTTGTGGAATGTCATGTAAATGGAATCATACAACATACAGCTTTTTGAGTCTAGCTTTTTTATTTAGTATAAATGTATTTGAGATTCATCCATGTTGTTGTGTATGTCAGTAATTCATTTCTTTTTAGTGCTGAATAGTATTCTGCGTGGTTGCACTTTTAACATAGGGATGCATCTGGGGGCTAATTCTTCCATTTGTGTTATGATGGAGTCAAGGGGAGGCAGAGCTTTTATCTGGTGGCGATGGAACCCTCTCTACAAATTCTTCAGTGAAAACCCCTTGGACAACACTTTTTAGCCTAGGAGAACCCAAACCAAAGGAGCACAATGGTTATATATATGGTCCGTGCTTCATACAATTTGGGGGACAATTCTGAGGAGGAAAGACTGACTGGAACAAAGGTAGATACCAAACGAAGGTTCCAATGGTACCAGGAATTGTTTTTAAAAAATAAATCTCTGCAGATAAATAACTCAACATACATGGTTTTCTAAAAAAAAAAAAAAGAAAAGAAAGAAAAAGAAAAGAACCATTGAAATTGGAGAAAGTTTTAAAGATGATTACATATTCATTGACTGATTAAGATATTACTTTTCAAAATAACAGTGCATAAATTTGTCTAGCACTTTCTAATATTTAAAACACTTACCACCTGTGTCATCTCATTTAATTCTCACAGCGACCCCATGAGGCTAGCGGGGTCAATATTGTTACCCATAATTTACAGATGAAGAAGCCAAGAGTCCAAGGTCACAGTGGCTCGCTCAAGGTCAAATGATGGGTAACTGTCAGCATTGGCTCAAAAGCCTAAGACTCCTGACTTTCAACCTAGTGAAAACCGAAAGAATCAAATTCTGAATAATAAATTTAAGCAGGAGTAAGTATTGTCAGAGTTAAATATTTAGGGTTGTAGGAACAAAACTCATAGGAAAATTCAACCATGAGTCTCTTGTTGTTTCATAAAAGATTGGAATTAAAAAAAAATACAATCTCACCATGTTATTAGGTTAAGCACTTCTAAAACAAACAAGCAAACAACGACGTATTGTAAATTAGACCATTTTGGAATTTGTGCAATTTAAATGGTTGAGTTATTTTATGTTAGGGAAGTGACTGCACAATATTCATTAGCTAATTTTCATGATGTTTTGGTTTTTTTAAAACACATTGGGCCAAATTACACTTTCAGAGATGCTGGCAGAATTTTAATTAACATAATAGGTCTAATTTCAGTTCTCTGTATAGTGGTTTCCCTTTGATTCAGGGAGGTGTTGAACATTATAATTCCCCCTTTTATAAGGGAAGAAAATCAGTTTTGCAGGCTGAGTTATATACCCACAGTCCAACAGCGAACAGTTCATCATTGATATGGGCTTTATAGGAGTGAAGTTTTGGCCCTAATCATTTGAGCGAGTGGTGGTAAAATCGGTGACAGACACATTTGTCCCATATGAGTGGCTTAGTTATGCAATATTTCCCGTCACCCCACCCCAATCTCTTACCTGGTCTCTTTTTGTTTGAAGGTGGTGTAAGAGTCCTGGAAAGAACAAAGATCTGAGTATACTAGGTAAGCTTGTTAAAATATTCCCTAGAATATATTGTAACAAAAACAAAAATTTTACTGTTTTTATTCATATGGTAGAGTGTTCCACCAAAGCTTTGCGAAGACTTTAGCATTAATTGTCACCATCTTTCTGGGAGGTAAGTAGTAGTATCTGAAAGCCAGGGGTTTATTTAAATTTACTTTTACATATGTATATATTTTTACTCCAAGAATCTTGATGATGAAAGTAACACTCCCCCCCAAAAAATACTGTACCCTGTGTTGTTTTGATGTCAGAGGATTTCAAGGCTTGAGCATCAATATATAAAACATCCCACAAATTGCATTCCAGAGTTAGACTCCCGGGGAAATAGAGTCACCTTTAGCATCTTAGAGCTCTGATCAGTTGTCTTGTGGATCTATGGTTTAAGAAGGGAAAAAAAAATTAGTAGGAACTAGGAAGCACTGGATACTTTTTTTTTTTTTTAAGATTTATTTATTTATTTGAGACAGAGAGAATGAGATAGAGAGAGCATGAGAGGGGGGAGGGTCAGAGGGAGAAGCAGACCCCCTGCTGAGCAGGGAGCCCGATGCGGGACTCGATCCAGGGACTCCAGGATCATGACCTGAGCCGAAGGCAGTTGCTTAACCAACTGAGCCACCCAGGCGCCGGGAAGCACTGGATACTTAACGCAAGCAGCTGTTAATTATAAACTGGCAGTCATTTGTATTTTACTAAAAACGTTGATATGGCTCTCAAAGAATTTTTAGGAAGACATTAAACCCCTTTCATCTCCGTGTCTGATTTCTACATTTGCTACCTTCTTTCCCCCAAAGAATGCCTATTCTCCCTTCAGAGCCCTAGCAAGGCTCATAAAACCAATAAAATATCTTTTTGGAGGAAGCCAAAATGTACTTGAAGGAATTAGGGTTGGTCTGGGAGATGCAATGCTGGTGTTATAGCAAATTAGTTCCGTTAAATATGAGTAGGATGAGTGTTCTGTATATTGTTCTGCAATAAAATACATGGGCACGTGTACGCACGTGTGCTAAAGCTGCACACGTACATAGGAAGCTGCTTGCACGGGTCAGTAGGTGCTTATCCCAGTAATGCGGCAACAAAACGGAAGACCAGCAAGGACAATAGATTTTTCTCCAGAAGCTGTAGATACCAGTACAGTGTAAGATATATTTCTTAGATTCAAGCCTGTCTTTTATTTTGTTTACACAACAAAGTTATTATGCTAATTACATGGTAATATGCTGCCCCCGAGGACTTTCTACATTGATAGCATCTACTTGAGGATGCAGATTTGGAGCCAATATGTGATTATTACTATTTCCAAATGATATGATCAGAATGACAGTTTCTCCTTAAGGGAGTCCTCACTGGGCTCTTTACTGCTGAGTGTGGGGTTTAACAATGAGTAGGAGGAACAGTCAGGAGAGTTTGGGGGATATTTTTTCATGTTGCTTTAAAAGAATGTGGACCTGGACAACATTTTGTACTAAACAGTCAGGTTTAAGACTGTGTGCGCGCGCTTGTGTGTGTGTGTGTGTGTGTGTGTGTGTACGCACAGAAGTGGGAAGCTCATTCTGATATGTGTGCAACCTCACTAGGGGGAGCTCTTGGCTGGCTGTTCAGAGGCTTGACCATTGTCTGTAGGAGACAATTTTTCTTTGTTTGAAAATTTACAAATCATCAATGAAAATGCCATAGATAGAGCAGAAGCTCTGGGGCTAAGTCACTGGCTCCCAGTTCTGCCTTCAGGTGGGGATGGTGGTGGTGATGTGTCTGTCCCCACTGCCCATTGCCCAATGATTAATTTTCTACATTCCTAGCATGTAACAGATTTTAGAGCTACTGTAAACATTTCTTTTCACCCACAGATATTCTTTGCAGCCCATTCCTTCTGAAAGGCTCTCCACTGAAGCCTGGTGGTAACAGTGAAAAAGTTTACATTTACAAAACCTTTTCTTTTCAATATGAACTCAGATCAATTCATTAAATGATGATAGAAACATGATTTTTATGAACGACATGACAAATGCTGGCTTACAAATTGGGAACTTGATGATTGCAAATGCACCTGATTAGACAGTCATTGGGAGAAAATGATCAGTTGAAGAGACAGAGAAAATATTTGAAAATCTTTATACCGTAATCATTTGAAGGAGGGAAGGGATATATCAGGCCTAAGATAATGGTGACACTGGCTTGGACAATTTTAGGACAATTTTATTGTCCTTATTCTTCAAATGTTCTCCTTCTACCCCTCCCTGGCTTGTTTTTCTCCCTATTTTTTTGTCTTTTTAAATTGGAGGGAAAAAAAATAAAGCAAAGTGCTTCTTTCCCTACCATGTTCCTTTCCTTTTTTCTCCACTCTAATGACATTTGGCAGGCTCGGCTGTGTAATGCTTGACTGGTTTTATTGTTGTCTGTTCCCAGTGGGGGACAGTTGACACTGCTCTCTGTTTTCAATTGATATCCATTTTCAACAATATTGCTTTCTATTAGATTCCTGCACAGTTTGTGCCAAGCAAACTGAATATTTACTGGGCTGACCTCAAAGCCTTCAAATCAACAAACACTAGAATAAGCAAAATATGCATTTTTAAGATCAAATGTTTTCAAATGCTCCTTTCAAAATTATTATTTTTAAATGCCCTGTGAACTGCAGATTAAAGGATATTATATTGCCATGTCTGTCAGCCCATTCTTATTTATTTTCACACATTAAATAATGGGATTAAACATTGAAAGAATAGTTGTATACACTACCTAGGCAAGGTTAAAAGCAGTTCAATTTTTCCATATTTAGCAATCCCTCCTTTTAAGCAATAAAGCATGTTTGCTCATTGCTTTTTAATGTCGACATTGCTAATAGTATCCTATTGAGCAGGGCGACTGAGTCTGACAAACCTGAAGACAGACAACCATTTCGAGGCTTCCTCAGTGGTCAGGGGCTCTGTGTTAGAATGGAGGGGTGGAAGATTGAGTTTAGCCATAAAGAAAGCCAAACAGCCAGTGAATTCCATGAATTTTTAAATATCTTTCTTTCAATTGGCCAAGAGAAGTTTTCAGAATCTTAATTGTAGGCCCTACCTACATCACAATGTCTGTGGCTGCAGTTGGTATGTCGGAGAGAAAGGTGTTTGGTTCGGGGAGATAATGAAGAAAAGGAGTAGAAAGTAGAAAAGGATTGGTTTATGACAGGCGAGTGAGGGACTGTTGCAATATAGTCAAACCTACTTAGTTACTTTTCAAAGGGCTTGTTGTTCCGTTCTTTTACTAAAGTTGAAACAAGCCATCATAGATAGACTGTGTCTGCACAAAGTTCATTGGTTAGATTGAAGTAACTATGGGTAATGTAAGCAAAGAAGTCTGCACAGTGAGGTGGACATTGACTTATATTAAGGACAGTGTTAAGAAATGCCACGTCCAAAATTTACATGTTCAAATGATATTTCGACCACCAAACCCTCATGTTACAGAAGATAAAACCATTTTACAAGCTCTAACAAGTCCCAGGAAAAGAGTAGGAAGCCAGATTTCCCATTTACAAAGCTTTCTCCCTCTCTCGCTTCTTTCTTTTTTCCTTCCTTTCTTTCATAAATATTAAGTATCTACATGAGCAGCTTCATTTCTTTTCAGGCAGAGACCAATTTCCCTGTTACCCTTTCTTGCACCCAGACCACCTGTCAGCTCCTTGGTGCCAAACATTTTCCGTACATACCCTTTACCCCTCACAACAACCCCATGCGTAGAGCCCTTTATTTTACGACCTCTCCAAGTATCTGTGTATTGCAGTCGAGACACACCAGAGCCTTCAACGATCATCTGCTGCCTGAAGCCTCTTACTCAGAAACTGTGGTCAAGTGGAGAAGGTGCAGGCCTGGCAGGCAGTGGCCTGGGCCCGACAGGCCAGGCCGGGTGGTTCTGGGAAAACCCCTTACTCAGCTTCATTTTTCACCATCTGCGTCTCAGTTTTTCTATTTGTAAACCAGGCATAATTAAAACTGCCCACTGGGCCTTTCACAGGCCTGTTGGGAGGATTAGCAAGCGACTGCAAAGTTTCCTTAGGTCTTTGAAAGAGAGGTGTTACAAGAAATTCAAGGCAGGAGGCTTTTATGCAAGGCGTTGTCTGCATTTACATGTAAACCTCCCTTTTTTAAAATTAAATATGGCATTCTTGGGCTCTAACGAGGAGCACAATTAATCAGTAGGATCTCAATCGAAAATACACTTTTCATGGATTCCGGGAATGCCTGGAAGCTGACGACCAGTATGGAACTAACATAACGGGCCATGTGACCTTGGCTCTTCTACATGGGTGTTCAGCAAACTTGCCTTCCAATCCAATGCTGTCACTAAGCGGCTGTGTCAGCCCTGGCAGGACATTTCCCTCCCTCAGCTTCCTCACTTGCAAAAATAACGCCCTTTCCCATCACCTCAAGGGGAATAAAACTAAAGAATACACGGAAGTATTTAGAATGATACCAAGCATTATTTGCATATAATATGTGCTATTGGTAAGTTTTGAAAATGGGACGAGATAGTCCCAAACTTTCTTCTCTGGCTAATTGCAGTTGCATTAAAACAATGCAAGATGGATTATTTAAAGAGTAAAGAACCTCATTCTCCCCATTGTTCTTTATCCAGCATTTTGTCATTAAATTTTGATTATCTTCCTGGTTGAGTATTAAAGCAGCTACAAGACAGCTATTTCTCCAAATGCTTTGTTCCTAAAAAGTACCCTCAGATGGAAGATGCATTTCATTTTGCAGAAAATACACATGACTTGTGACCCCAGCGTGTTTTCTCTCATGAAGCTCGTCTGGGAATCTGCAGATAAAATACACAGTGTGCTAGCCACAAGAATGATTTTTTTTAGGGTCCCCTGCACCATCTTAACATTCTCACATTTATGACCATATTTCCCAAGTGGTATCAGACTTCAATTATGCTTTACTTGATTTTTCCTCTTTCCAAATGCAAATGATTATTTATCAAAGCAGTGAGCATACAGATGACAAAAGAAAGAAGATCGATTTCATTGAGATCTGCTGCTTTGGAGAATATTTCATTTTACTGGACTAGTAAGATGGAACTTCCATTTTCTCTCTATGAATTGCAGAGCCAGCCTTGGGAAGTAGACCTGAAGCAAGGTCACCTGGGAAGATTGACAGCCCAAAGATCTGGGATCATCTTGGTGATGGCTACTGTAGGTACCTGGGTGTCAGTTATTGTAAAGAAGAAAGACCTCAGGCAAGGACATAAAGGGTGGGAGAAATGACAGGGTATCCTCTTAATTAAGGGGTTAAAATGGGGTTAAAATGTTAATTAAGGTGAGTAACTTAACTGTCAGAAGCTCAGGCTCTAAATATCTAAAAAGAGTTAAGGAAAAGAGTTACCTTTAGGAATGTTGGAAGAAACAAGTGAAGTGGTATATGTAAAAAGCGTTTTGTCCAAATTATCAAATACTGTGAAAACACAAAGGCCTATTGGGGTTGAATGTAACATGGGCACAGCTCCGGGGGGCAGCCTGCAGGGGTCCTCTGAAGTTTGCAGGCATAACACCCCTGCCCTGTCCTGGATCATCAGGCTCATCTGTGGGTATCTGGGCTGCCAGGATCTTGCCAGCAACCCTTGGTGGGTGCTGACTTCACTCGGAGCCCCTTTTAGTAAGGGGAGGCCTGTGAGCACTGAACTCATGCAAAGAACCGCTTAGGGATGTATAACTTTCTGGATAGAATCTCAGAACCTTAGCCTCAGGAAAGAGACCCTGCAGAGCACACCGTTCGTGAATTGACTTGAGGAGCAAGAGGAGGACCTTCAAACATCTTCACAAAAGCAGAAAATATCAGCCTAGAGACAGACACTGTAAAGACATAGTTTTAGCATCTGCGGTTGGTTGGATTTCATAAAATGAAGAAAATCAAACCAGAGGCCTGTTTGTGGAGTTGAGGCATGATTGGTTTTTTTTTTTTGTTTGTTTGTTTTCTTAACTAAATAAATCCATCAGTTGACAAAGAGGAGAGGGTAGTGGATTAGACAGAGAAGCTATGATTGAAGACTTGAAGGCAGGGTCAGCTAGAGCTGCATTGATCACAGTCTCATTAGCCCTGGAACAGAAACAAAAATGAATTTGAAATGTGGGGAGGGGTGGGGGAGGAGAGAAAAGGGACCAAAGGGAAATATGGGTACATTTTCCAACAGTGTGATTCATAACACATGGATGAGCTCAGACACTGAGATACAATTCATCGGTTAAATTCCTGACGGATACGTGAGCCAGGGTAAAATGTTTCTATCATCCCACCCTCTTTCTCCTTGTCTTTCTAGTAACGCATGCTGAAATAACATGTAATGCATAGAAAAGGGGTTCTACTCCTGTAAGGATTAGTAATGTTGCCAGACAGCAAAATATATTTCCAAGTAAAATCCGAGACAGTGAGGGTGCTGAGAGAGACAGGCAATTGGAGATCTTGGGACACTATTACTATTGGCAAGTCGTTTCTCTGATTTGGATATTAAGAAGCCTATATTAGCCGTAAAAGAGATCTATAAAAGAGCCGGTTGCATATTTCATTAAATTGGGAGTGAAGCTGATCAGAAAATTTAATATTAGGAGAAGCAGAGTAATTGGCACAAAATTAAAGTCACAGTTATGAAAAACTTAAATTTGGTCTTCAAGGCCTTCACCAGCTGCCCCACTGTCCTGTGTCTTGTCAAACTGCATCCCTCATTATTTTTCATTTGCTTAGAAAATTTAGTTTTATTCCTCACATGAATCTTCCCTTTCCTGCCCACTACATTCTTTCTCTGCTCACATGGTTTCCTGCACCTGCCTCGTTGGTTCTCTTTTGTTCTAGTCCCATGACATCCTTTAAGATCTGGTGGGAAGCTTTCTTAGGTCTCCTTGAGAAATTCTGGGGTTCAGGGGAGTGTACTAATGAACACTTCTCTTCCCCACCTGAGTTCTGAACCAGTTGAGAAGTATACAGAAACAGGACAGATGAAGCCCCAAATGCCATCTTTACTCTGAGAAGACTGGAGAACGTGGCAAGCGGATCTCATAATCAAGAATTGGAAGGACATACCCACCCTGCCACAGGCTGAGGCAGCCCACAGCAGAGATGCATGCTTGTGGGAGAGGCAGAATGTATGCTCTGGGTGGGCAGCTTCACTCCCAAGAGAAGGAGGAAGGGACAGAGCTGTCTAGACCCACGTCCTTATCCCAAGCTGCTTCTCTTCCAGTTCCTGTTTGGCCAACTCTAGCCTGGGATCAGAGAGAGGGGAGGGATTCCAGGAAAAAGCATTCTTAGCTTAAACAAGCTGATGATAGAACAATCCCGCACAGCCAATACCTTGGTAACTTGGTATTATAAGTAATATATGATTATGTACATTATATGTAACATTATATGTAGCATACACTATTATGAACGTATATCAGATGGTAGGAAAATCAGAGAGAAGAAAAAGAAAAAAATGTATATATTCATACCAAATTAAGGAAGAAATACTAGTAAGCACTACAGTCCTTTTTTCTGCAATTGGCCATACACTTGTTGTTGGTACACAAAACTTCTTCCTTTCTGTGACCTGCCATATTCCCTTTGCCCCAGGCAAGTCCCTCAACTCATCATGGTTCTTGTCTGATGGTGGGTGGGGGACCTAGCCTGTCACTCCTCAACGGTCTCTGCTATTAGCTGTCCCACCTATAATGGCCCAATGCAGTTTTCTATTTCCTTTGTCACAGAGCATTGGGAGTAGTAAGAGGCCTCTGGTCCCATTGTGTGGTGGTGTGGTAGAATAAGAAAAATATTGGGTCTTTGTCTCTGGTTCCTGGCCCAGAGCTTCTAAAACCCTTGGGATTTCCTGAGGGATCAGGGTGATAGGATGTCATTTGTTCTGATGAGGGGACTCTTGGTAGCCCCCTACATAGCTTCAGGATAGGGGCTGGTCATCAGAGGAAACAACCATGTGACTAGAGGGTTGAAACTTTCAGACTCACCCCTCAACCTCTAGGGAGGGGTGAGGGGATGGCGATTGAGTTAATCACCAATGGCCAACAATTTAATCAGTTACGCATATGTAATGACACCTTTGTTAGAAACACTTAAATGATGGGATTTGGGGAGCTTCTGAGTTGGGGTACACATACATGCACAGGGAGGGTAGCACATCCCGACTCCATCGGGGCAGAGGCTCCTGCATTCAGGATCCCTCTGAACATTGCCTTATGTGCCTTTTCATCTAGCTGTTTTTTCATAAAATTTATAACAAACTGTAATAGTAAGTATTCAATTTTCCTGAGTTCTACAAGTCATCCTGGTAAATTATTGAAACTGAGGACGGGGGTGATGGGAACCCCCAACTTTATAATTGAGTTGGACAGGATCATGGGTAACCTGAGGACCCAATCCTTGCAAATGGCATCTGAAATGGGAGCAGCCTTGTGGGACCGAGCCCTTAAACCTGTGGAATCTGACACTACCTCGGATCGTGTCATGATTGAGTTGGATTGTTGGACACCCAGTGGTGTCAGAACTAGTTGGTGGGAGGAAGGAAACCTTTCAGGTAACAAACCAATTTTTTTTTTATAGACTCAGTCACCCCAACCAATAAGGGAACCTCCTTCTTTGATGATTGGTTTACTGATGTGAAGAGCCCAAGTGGCCAGGTGGTCATCTCAGCTTCCAGTTCAATGAAACCTGTGTGTGCGCACACATGCACACACACACACACACACACACACACCCCTGGAAACATTCCTCCTTAGCAACAAAAAATTTTAAACCAGCAGAGCCCAAAATTGTGAGGATAGAAAGCAAAAATTTTACTAGGAGAGGTTGGGGTAATATGAGAGGAGTCCTTCTATTTCTATCTTTTGATTCTTGGGCTCCTGAATCCTATCTATGGAAGAAACAATATGATATATGAGTCACTAACCTGGCACTTACTGCATCCTGGAGGGTGTCACAAAAGGGTTGGTACTCCACTGAAACCCTAACTGTGTCTTCAAAGGCCTTGCTACCATTCTGTCAAGTCTCAGAAAGATGAGGACCATGGTAAATCCAGTGAATTCCATGAGCATAAGCCCAGGACCCACTTCATTTGCTGAAAAATTAATTCTCTTGTCAAGAGTGATATTGTGTAGAGTAGTATGAGAGCAAACAAGGCATTCTGCAAGTTCATGGATGGTAGTTTTGTCATTTGTATTGTGGGAAATGAAGGCCAATCCATATTCAGAGTGTCAACTTCATGAGAACAAAGGGCTGCCTCTGATGGAAAGGCGTGGAAGAGCACATGGAAGTGGGCCGGGGTAATCAACCTGCTATGAGGTGGCTGGCAGTTTTGCCGGAAAATGGTGCCACATCAGGAGCTTCGTGTTGATCTCCACTGTTGATGGGTTATATATTCAGCAATGATGGCAGCCAGATCATCATGCCATTGGGTCCAATACAAATTGTTGACCTACAGGACTATGAGCCAATATATGCGTTCAGCCACTAATTTTCGAGGTAGTTTGTTGTACAGCAAGGGCTTAACTTAAACAGAAATTGGTGCCGAGAAGTGTGGTCTGCCATCACAAAAAAACCTAAAGCATGTGGCGCTGGTTTTGTTTCAAAATCATTGGCAAAACTACTGCGTGTGGTAACTCAGAAGTTAGGAAATGTAACTAATAAGGTTACGGATCTGATTAAGAACATTTTCAGGCAGAGTGTTGAAAATATGTGAGAAGAAAGGGATGAACTAAAGAAAACTATTCAGTTTGCAGGCAGAAAGTAGAGGAAATATAGAGGGTCTCTAGACTTTCTAAATTCGAAAATACAATAGTTTTTCAGGGCACCTGGGTGGCTCAGTCGGTTAAGCATCTGCTTTCGGCTCAGGTCATGATCTCAGGGTCCTGGGATCGAGCCCCGCACTGGAACTTTTGCTCAGCAGGGAGTCTGCTTTTCCTTCTCCCTCTGCCTCTCCCTTTCCCCACTTGTGCTCTCTCACTCTCTCAAATAAATGAATAAAATCTTTAAAAAAATGTCTTTGAGCAGGAAGCAGTATGAGAAAAGCTATTTATCTGCAAATAATGGCTGTTTCTTATGGTAATATGTACATGACTGGATTCCTGAATTGCTATGGACCAATGACTTCTATTTACTTCCCATTTCTCCTGTTTTGGAATGGAAATATTTATTATGATTAGCTTATTGCTATCTCACCATTGTATGCTGGGTATATGGGGAGAGGGAGCAAATAAATGTGTCTGTTGAGTCCACAAATTTCTGGATTAAGAGGAGCCATATGCAAGAAGCTGTATCTAAGAGACGTCATCCACATCTAGACCATCCACATCTGGATACACTTCCTAAGATATTGGACTCTGAGTCTGTGATAAAATTACATGATATTTTTCAGCAATCTTGGAAGTGAGTGAATTCGTTTGACATGTAGGAGAAATACAAATAATCATAGCTAGTGGGTGATTGTGGTAGATGAAATATGGCCACAAATTCTTTGCAGCTCGTCCCATGAAGAGATGGAGTGGGTTTCTCTACATCTTGAATTGTGGCTGGCTCATGACTTCATTCAGCCAAAACACGTGGAGGAAGTGATAATGTGCAAACCGAATCTAAGCCTCCAGAGACCTTGCTGCCGCCATACTTGCTTTCTTGGAACAAGTCTATTCTGAATAAGCCTTCCCTCTCTGTCCTGTGGAGAGAGAGGCCTGGCCACCCCAAACTTGCCAGCTATGCCAGCTGAGGCCCCAGATAGAGGAGTGGGCTCATCAGACACTATCTAGGGCAAAGATGAGGTGTCTCAGTGGAGTCCAGCCCAAATCTTCAACCCACAGAACTGAAAGAAAATAAATGATTATTTTGAGCCATAGAGCTTTGAGGGGGTTCATTACCTACCAAACCCAGTTTTGTGGCTTTCTGTAGAAGTTTTCTGTTTTTCTACTGAGACTGTAGAAACCTTGAGGGTAGTAACTGCATTTCACGATTTTCGTGACTTCAAAGCCCTTAGCACAGGGCTGGGTAGAGACTGATACTATGTGAATGCTTTTTATGTGCTTGAAGCTATTATTCCTCTGGAAATACAGAGTTTAAAAGTAAAAGAATACCAGAAGAAAAAGTTTCGGCTAGCTTATGCATGTCATAGGGCTCACTGCTCCCCTTCTGTCTCCTTTTTTCCCTGACAAGGGGAAGGGGTTTGGTCTTTAACCCCTGGTCTTCAGGATCAGGGGGAACCAGATTTTTTCATCATTTTTGTTAGACTCTCAATGGGTAGTAAAGAAGTATCCACTGCTTAAAGAGGTGACGATATAAATAGATAAAGAAAACAACTAAATTTTTTGGAAGTGGGGAGTGTTGGCCCAAACTGAATCTTTGAACTAATGTCCATGGACATTACCAGGCCTAATAACCAAAGCAGATGAGTTGAAAGCAGGCCAGTGAGAGTCAGAACAATTGCCTGGAATCATCCTGCTTCCTTCCTGATCTGATTCTGCTCTGCTCCTGTTTCCTCCTGGATCCTGACCTCTGGCTTTATTTCCCATTTACAACCTACTCACTCTTCCCTTTGAACCGGCATTGCTATTAAGTATTCCTGGCTTGGGCTGTTAGCAATTCGTACAGATGCTGGCCTAGGTTCACCTTGGGATCTTTCCACTCAGAGTTGCCTTAGATAGGCTGCTGTGACCTAATTTTAGCTCCTCATGGAGTGACCATCCAGAGATGCTATGAGAATGAGCCGAGAGGCAGGGGAGGACCTCACGGACATTGACTTCATATGGGCTGCTGTCGGGTCTTGGAGGTAGTTGGCTAATGGGAGAAAGAGAAAGGTAAAATATACCGCTACCATTTAAAAACTAGAGATGGAAAAATTTCCTCAATGGAATTATTATGTAACATACACAATGCATTTTCTCTTGCTGGAGTTTAGAGAGGGCGTTCCCAGGCTGTGCACACCTTAGAATAGCAGGTGTCTGCAGAGCTGTGCCGAGGGCCTGCCCCTGTGCCCACCAGGCAGCTCTGCTTCATTCTGCTTTCAATGTGGGTGATGCATAGAAGGATCCCGTAAAAGGATTCTGCTGGCTTGGAAAGTCACTGCAAGGCTTGGATGTGAGTTCACGCCATCTTCATTTCTTAAGCCTCATGCAAGAGCTCATCATGAGAAACTTGCTCAGTAAATATCTGTTGGCCATCTAACTGAGTCTCTCTTCACTATAAGGACAACAGAGTTACTTTAAAAGCCATGGTGCGACTTTTAATTTCGCAACAAGGTCAAAACATGATCTGTTCCCTTTATGCTTATTTAAAGATCACCCATGAATCTCCAGCGTGATAGTTACTAGAAATGTGGGTGGGCAAAGTCAGCAAGTGACAATACTGCCTTTCTGGGTATGAGGCCTCATTAATACTTCAATATTCATCTGAAGACAGAAGGGTATGTGTCCCCCAATCCCCTGGCCTCCCATTATGTCTTTGCTTGATTACTGCAGGTGTGCAAAAGCCTTTTCCGTGTGAAGCCACATGTCTCTGCATACGAGTTTGGGGTTTGGGAGTGCATTTATCAAATCCATGCCAGCTCCTGCAAAACTCCCTAAGAAAACTGTAGAACACCTGCATACTAATGGTTTTATTGTTGGAATTATTTTATTGCACAACCAAAAACCTACAATCATATCATGGAAACATGCCACATGACTCCAAGTACAGAAATTGGCTGTGAACTTCACTGCTGACACTTTATTTCTTGTAATTAAACTTTTACTTTTATTTCACCTATTTTATCCCATAAACAGGGAAAGAAAATAAAACATATGGAGGGAACTGTGGGATGTTGTGTTTTTTTCCATGTTTTGGTATTTTTAGCTGTTCCCAATGAACCTAAAGGCCTGAAATTTGTACTCGAAGTGTTTAAAAAAAATAAATTCATTAGTTAAAGAATATTGAAAAGCTGGCTACATATTTAGGTTGGAATCTTCTTTATTTCCTTGTCTGGCAGAAAGTAACAGACCACAGTTGCCTGTGTTTTCTTTCCTCTTCAAAACCACTTCTGCTCCAAAGACCATGAACCTGAACTGAAGAAACGACTCTTTCCTGCTGGCGTGAGATAATTCAGTCTCCATGATGTCTTAATCCTGGGCCTCCCTTAATTGACTTCTAACTGTGCTGAACTGTGGCTGCTAGGAGTTGCAATGTGGATCGCAATTTACAAGGCACTCGAATCGTTTCTCATCCTCAAATTAGTCCTGAGCTATCCTTGAGAAAGATTTAAAGAAAAGGTTTACCTTGCTGGCTGTCTTGCCATCTCAGGTGAGGCTTTCTTACCATCTCAGAATGGACGGTTGCCTTGTAACGACTTAGTTAGGGACAAAAAGGAAAGAGCATTAGGGCTGCCGATACCTTGTCAATTTTGTCTTAATAAAATTGCCTCATGTGGCTTATCTTGTCCAGGGGGATTGAAGAGCTCCTAATGCTCTTAGATGTTCATGAGGGGGTGGTGGTTATTTTGAAGCTCTATTCTGTGGGGATCCAATATAAGGATCACGTCCTTTTCCTTTCCCATTCATGTCACTGGGATGTATTTATTAATTAGGAAGTGTACTAGATCTTTGCAGCGGGGGTGGGGGGGGTGGGGGAAGGAAGTTATTTTTTTTCTATGGCCCCTTATGGCCATTTAACATTTATTTCTACCTATCCTACCTAGGTTCTTCCTTTCCATCTTGGGACCCCCAACATGGAAAGCTGTGATGTGTATACATGTATACACCAGTGGGTATAAGCGCTCTGTTAACTCTTGGGATAAATAAGATATGTTAGTGTCCTCAAAGAATTCACAGCCCAAGGAGGAGACAGATACATAAATGATAGAGATATAATTTACAAAGATATATGTGAAGAGTGGTTATGGGAGCAGAGAGGAGGGGGTGTCCCTGGGGCTGAAGGAGTAAAGGGTGGTTTTCTGGAAGACATGGCAACTAATCAGCTCTTTAAAGATGAGTCAGAATGAGTTCCATGTCACGCCTGAACGCAGATGGGGGCTTGGGGGAGTTAATCAGGCCAGGAGCTAGGTATGAGTGGTCGTACATGCCATGGCAATGGGCTTAGACTTCATCAAGTAGAGGATGGGGAGGCTCTAAAGCAGGGAGTGAAACCGGTCAGATTTGTGCCTTATGTACGTCATTCAGGCAGCTAGGCACACAGTGAATTTGAGCACAGGAAGACTGAGGCTGGAGGTCAGACGAGGTTGGTATGTCCAGGACAAAGTCCTAAACTAGGGTGGTGATAGCAAGATAGTGAGGGGTTAGAGTCAAGAAATAGCTAATAGATTAAATTGGGAGGACTTGGACTAAGTTCATAGAAGGTGGTTCAGAGGTTCATTAAAATTCTTCAGAATGGCCACAGAAGTTGCTCTGGCTTCGGAGTCTAGATCCTTCATTCGAGACCTGAAGAACCTCCATCATGATCGTCTGCCTATAACTTTGTGGAGAGGCTAATATTAACGTACCAGGGGTTATGGCTGGGTATTCAGGTATGAAATCAATTTTTATAAGAATTCCATGAAGTCTGGTCCTTTTCATTCTCTGGGAAGATTGGGACTAGTTTTCATTTACGAAGCCTAGGATTTGCATTCCTCAGTGTTTCCTGATTGAGAGCCATATCTTTTGTCATGGGAATGTCATTTGGCTCCTAGAATGATTCCTCAGAGCTTTTAGGAAAAAGCCAGCATCCTGGACTTTGCACTCAAGATCCTGTGATGGTCTGTCCCCGTCTTCTTCATTCTCCTCTCCTACCACTCCACAGGTGAATTCTTTCTCTGTGCCTTGCCATTCTTGCCATTTAATAATCATGGAATTTTGCAGATGTCCTTCATACTTCTGAAGTTTTGTCCCACAGTTTTCCATCCAAATACCTTTTACTGACCTTCAAAAAATATCCTGGAAATCTTACTAGACGGTAAAGCCTCGAAGGGAAAGAACTGCATTTATGTGTACATAAATGTATATTTATTTTTAGTGGTTAGCTCAGTGCTTAGCAAAGAGTTTTGAATGAATATGGGTAGGTATTTCTCTTGTCCTATATCAGGCTCAGATTGCTAGGGATTTATAAGTCATAAGAATAACTTAAAATACCCAGCAATAAAATATTTTGGAAAAAAATTAAGTATGTGACAATGATTTTAAAAATGTAAAAATGATCTACCAAAGTATATTATTATTGTAATGAATGCCATGTTTATCTACAAACCCATTTAGCTAATACTTATCTGGCAAAATCTGTGAGCAAAGCACAAATAGAACAGATATGGCATGCTTAGGAGACTTACCTGATTGAGGTCCAGATCTTTGGAGGACTAGAAGTTCAGGAATAATATTGAGTGCTTTACTGACCTTTGCATATTGTGGAGCCTAAGTGTGGCTGGGATGGTGGAAAGCACTGGGTCTCCTGGAAGGGGGTCTGAGCTCTGGCAAGTTGATTGAGTGAAACACCTCTGTCACTTTCAGTGGCCTCACCTGTAAAGCCTTGATAAAGGCACACACCTGCGGGGTTGTTGTGCAATCCAGGGAGAGGACGGGAGCTAATGTGGGTGAGGATAATTTGGCACCAGGGCTGGGTTTATGAATATGTGACCCATGCAGTTGCATAGGGTCTTATCCTTGACTTAATGCTCTGCTGTCACCATTTGGAAATTCTCCATAATTAGTGAACAAGAGGCCTCACGTTTTCATTTTGCTCTGGGCCCCTTAAATTGTGTAGCCAGTTCTGCATGACACAATAGGCACATAATAGTACTCTCAAAAGAGCCCTAAATTCTTAACCTGAGATTAGAAGGAAAGCTGAGGGGCCACTTCTTTTTTTTTTTTTTTTAAGATTTTATTTATTTATTTGAGACAGAGAGAATGAGAGACAGAGAGCATGAGAGGGAGGAGGGTCAGAGGGAGAAGCAGACTCCCTGCCGAGCAGGGAGCCCGATGCGGGACTCGATCCTGGGACTCCAGGATCATGACCTGAGCCGAAGGCAGTCGCTTAACCAACTGAGCCACCCAGGCGCCCCTGAGGGGCCACTTCTAATGAGCGTTAGGCTTTGATGATATCTTCACTTTGCTCTTCCACCGAAGGCATGCTGTTGCTCCTTCTATTCTCGTACCTGCTTCCTGAAGAGTATACAGATTTTTCAATTCTGCCATCCACTTTTTCTCATTTATTTAAAAAATCCATACTGAGATCATTCTTTTATCTTAACTATTTTTATCCCCCCACGTGCCCCCTCTCCCTACCAAGATAAACACATTGGCCACCAGCTGTACCTAAAATCAAAAATGCAAATTCCTTTTTGATTCCATCAAGGTTCGAGTTGCAGGGTTTTTGTTTTTGTTTTTGTTTTTGCAGTGTTAAAATACTTTAGAAAATCTAAATTTTTTTTTTAAACTAAGTCACTGAGATAGTTTGATTTGGGGCATCTACCATATAACTTTAAGATTTTAATATCTTTGTTGACCATAAATTGACTGTGAGTTTTGCTCTGATGAAAATTACTTGTGCCCGAAAGCTACACTGGGTTGAAACATTCTACCACGGTAATCCCTATGGATTAGAGCATATTGAAGTACAACCATGGGAAATAGAATGCTTCTTTTAAACCACTGAGCCAACAAATGAGGTCATTTGATGCTGAGAGATTGTGAATGTCCACGGAGGGGTTAGCTCACCGGTAACATTAAGCTGGTTTGGGCTGACCTATCCCTTAGTTGGTGGTAGGAATACCAGGATTTTTTTTTTTTTTTTATCATTCCCCTTTTGTCCTTCCAAGTTCCAAGCTGTAAAATAGACTAAAAGGTGGTTGAATCTCTACATGGGTAAAACTAAGTCAACTTTGTACAGACTATTTCCTTTTGAATTTGCTGTCTAACTGCCTTGATAGCATGTTAAAAATGGCAACATGTTAGGCATTTTAAATGGGGACGCTTTCAGGTGTCATCTCTAAATGACAATTCAGAAGAACTTACTTTGTATCTCCCCCAAATGCTGAGATGGAGAACTGAATGAAAAGAAAAATGGGAAAACAAAACAAATTGGAATCATGCCTGGCTTGTTTACTTTAGGAAATCTCTTAACACTCATTTTAATCAATTGAAAAGAGATGGTTCATCAGATCATAGAATTTTAGAGCTGAAAGGAGCCTCAGAGATTATCTCATCTGACTCTCTCATTTTATGGATGAGGAAACTGGGACCCAGTGAGGGGAAGACGGCTTTCTAGCATTCCACGGCTAATTAGCAGCTGGGCAGAGAACCGAAGTCACCACATGCCCAGCCTGGTGTTTTTTCCAGCCTGGATTACTGCTTCATTTTCATACCAATTTAAAGTCTTTATATATTTCCAAATTAAAAAGATTTATAAAAGCAATTTAGTGAACCTAGGAAGAATATGTTTTTTAGTTGAGTGAGCGCTTTCAAGTATGTTTCTGAATATTGACTGGTACTGATATAATACCATATAATTTGTATTTGTAGATTGATAGAACTGCTCAAAAGAAGTTTATTTATATATATAAAAAAACAACCCACAAAAACCTAAACCCATATGTTTAATATTACATAAGGGAAAATGCTTATGTCTAATATCAAAGGAAGTAAGTCCTTCCCCCAATAAAATCCTAAATGCAATTTCAGATGTTCTTTCCCAAAATAAAAAGAAACCTATGTGGTAGGATATTCACAGACTTTCCCAAGGTTGGTTATCAATAGAGTGGACCATATAATTTTTTGTCCAAACTGGGTCACTTTTGAGAGTGAAAGGAGACATTATAAATATTTCTGTTGAGGCCACAAGTACAAACTGGGACTTTCCAGGGCAACTAGGACATATGGATCACCTTACCTATGAAATGATAAAAAGTTTACATCAATTCAGTATTTACTATGTGCTAGGCAAGGCCTCAGGGACTTCTAGACTTTAGTATCTCTTTTACTGGTTGAGCAGGTAAAGTCTTCAGAGACATTTTATTATGAGGTTTAAATATTATATTAAAAGTCAGAGGTGTGGGATCACATAATTTTTATTTCCTGCAATGAAAGGTGCAGAAATCTTTTCTGTTTCTCTAGGTAGAAAGCAACGAAGGCTTTCTGGGTGACCCCCTCCCCCGCCCCTGGCCCCACTCTCTACATCCTTTCACCCCCAACCCTCCCACCCCCGCCCAAATTTCTTCCACAAGTCCCTCTTTCTGAGACTTCTTTGAGTGGCAAAATTCAAATAGGATTATCAGTGTTGAATATTTCTCTGAGAACAGCTTCCTGGTGAGGAAGGTTTCTTTGTCCTGACAAGATAGGTTGCTGCTGAATTTGCTTTTCTCACTTTCAGTTGGTTTTATAATGGGGCTGTTGAAAGCAATGAACGGTTTAGAAAAATACCCTTGGTGCGGCGAAATAGGGACCATTTCCAAAGCTTGTTCAAAATCTGATTACATTAGCAATTTCTCAAATCCATTGTATTAGCTTTGTAATTTGCTTCCATGACCCATGGAATCTATTGACTCAGACGATGACTTTTTTTTTTTTTTAAGGAAGAGAAAAAGACCTCTCTCTTTGGAAAATACAAACTTTGAAGAACTTGGAAACAATAGATTTCTAGATTGTCTAGAAGGGAAGATCCAAATGTACCCAGTTTGCTTGTCATTGTTTGTGGTGCCTCTGTAGGGAGCTGGGAGGGATGCCTTGATCACTTTTTTGTATTTTAGACAGAGCTTTAAGGACTCACCACAGGCTGTGCTCCTGACTGTTTTCCTACAGGGAGGAAGAAACCTTGACGGCTGAAAATAGCGAGTATGCTTATCGAAGCTTGAGCATGGGCCCAGACTTTGAACTCAATGCTTTCCTAATATTTTCCCACTTCCCCTTCACAGAAGTCCTATGAGAATGTCAACAGTAATTTGCCTTCATTTGCAGGCGAGAAAGCAGAGGCTGAGAAAGGTGGCTTCACCCGGAACTGGCAAAGTTGTGATTTACAGGCAGTTTTGTCTGGTTCTAAGGGCTGTACCCTTGGGCTCTTCACTCTGCCAGGCCATGTTGCCTGGACTCTCTCGGACTTATCTCAATATGGATAGGATTTTCTCCATTGAAAGCCAGCCAGCCACTTATCCGAACCAAAACGTTAGCATGCTGCTATGGGTTGAATTGTGCCCCCCCCCCCCCAAATATATTGAAGTCCTAAATCCCAATCCCTCAGAACGTGACCTTATTTGGAAATAGGGTCTTTTAAGAGAGAATCAAGTTAAAGTGAGGTTGTTAGTGTGGGTCCTCGTCTGATACGACTGGGTGCCCTTATTAAAAAGGGGAATTTGGACACAGACAGAGGTAAGACAACGTGAAGAGGAACAGGAAGAAGACAGCCATCTGTAAGCCGAGGCTACTAGCAGTCTATAAGGAGAGAGGCCTGGAGCAGACCCTTCCCTAGTGCCCCTGGTGAGAGCATGTCCCAGCAGACTTCTTGATACCAGACTTCTGGCCTCCAGAGCTGCGAGACGATAAATTTCTGTTGTTGTTCCTCTTTTTTTTTTTTTAAGATTTTATTTATTTATTTGACAGAGAGAGATTGACAGTGAGAGAGCGAACACAAGCAGGGGGAGTGGGAGAGGGAGAAGCAGGCTTCCCACCAAGCAGGGAGCCCGGTGTGGGGCTCGATCCCAGGACCCTGGGATCATGACCTGAGCTGAAGGCAGACGCTTAATGACTGAGCCACCCAGGTGCCCCTCTGTTGTTCTAAGGCACCCAGTTTGTGGTACTTCGCTACAGCATCCCTAGAAATACACGTTTCCCCATATTTCAGCTGGTGGGGACTTGCTCCTGAGTGACCCGTGATGTTGGCTCTTTTTCCCGACTGAGGCCAGTGCGCGGAGCGGGGAGAGACAGGGCAGGCCCAAAGTGCCCGAGATGCAGCACCAGCCAGTAGAACCCATCTCCAGGCTCCAGGACTGAGCCCTGGCTGCCACGCACCGACAATGGGGGGAGGGCAGAATGGTGGCCCGTGTGGTGGCTCTGATCTCCCACCTCTTAGACGCACACAATGTGGTTCCAAGCAGACTCCTTTTTCTCTCTTTCCTACCCCCGGTGGGAGAATGATCTGTCATGGCTCCTGAATAATGCAGACATTGATGATTTCTTAATAACTTAAAAGCCCTTATGATGGGGTGAGGAGAAGGAAGAAAACATGTCCCACCCCCTCCAAAGGGAGAACAAAAGCCTTCATTCAAATCCTTCACAGGAGGACACTTGGAACTGCCAGGCGAGCCCTGATTCTCAGCTTCTGGGCAAAGTGACCTGGTTTTCTCACACTCACCACTCCCTCTAAGTGCAACCAGAAACACAACTCTCCTATTAGCTAGAAATAATAAAATGCTCAATAAACCCCAAATGATGAAGGCCCAGCCAGGAAACTTCCAAACACTCATGTTTATGGCACACCTGGTGAGTATTTTTACAGTAAAGTGTAAAATATGCCCTTTTAAATTGCACAGAATTGGTGGCAAAGCCCATTTATGCCCTTTCAGCTGTAAGCCAGAGTTTGCAGAGTTTATAAACTCCTTATAACCTGTCTCTATAATGTAAAAGTTTAGAATAAAAAGAGTACTTTGACAAGCTGTAGAGGTCAAAACAAACAGCTTCTATTTCTTGTCTGAAGAAGAGAAAGCTGAAGGGAGACTAAGTGTCTCTATGGGATTGCTTTGGCCCAGGGGAAAAAGCCTGTAAAGAGGACTTGAATCAGATAAATTCCATCTTTTCTTTGATTCCTACTGTCGCATTGAGGACAAACTTGTAACGAAGAACACTTTTGTTGAACAAGGTGTTAGAATAGCGGTAACCTGCTTGGGGCCGGCATGTCGTCACCCCAATATGCCCATGCCAGGTGGTGATCTGTAGCCTTTCTCTGAAGGTATGTGTTTCCCCTGTAGACTTGTAAATGTCTGGGGGCCTTTTCTGATGCTGGGACCTCCCACACTCAGGCCACACCACCCTGCATTCCATCCTCTGCACCCCGCACCTCCGCCACGCTCCCCTTGGCCCACCTCAATTCCTTCAGCTTTCAGTTACAGTCAGTGACCCCTGCAGCCTGCTGGGCACCTACTGCTCCCCACATTCTTCTCTCTTTCCTCTCTGGAGTCTTCATGGTCTGCGTCTAATGGCAAAATGTATTTTCCTGAACCCTCTGTCTCAGGTTGGGTGCCGGGAAACAAACTCAGCGGTGGAGCCTGGGACGTGCTCCCTGGGCCATCTCCTGTGGGGGAGTAAAGGAAGAAGGATGAGGCCGAGGGAGAAGTTAACGATGGTGAAGCCACGGCAAAGGTCTCCGAGAACCCAGTGTGAAGCCCTTCATCTGGAACAGCTGGGTCTTTATAAACCTTCCTCAAAGGGCACCAGAGGCTGGCTGGCCCCGGGGGAGGGACATGGTCTTGGGTAAGGAAGCTCCCTGTGACTAAGGGCAGCTATCACTTGGGGAGGGACTCAGCCAGGAACCTTCAGCTACCACCAAGCCTAGCAGCTGGGGAACGAGTGTTGGGTCTTCACAGGGTGGATCTGTGTTCACTACACCCTCATTGAAGAATTCCCATCTGAGGAAAACAAGACCTTATAGAGAAATAAAAGCTGCAAGTAAGGTTAGGAGGAATCTCATATCTATTTTTTACATTTACTGAAATATAACCACAAAACACATATTATCAATGCTAGTTTACAGAGCTTAAATCAGTAATAATTAATGTTCTACAATTAATTTATTATTTATCTCTTTCCTTTCCCCTAAGCTTTAATAAGATACTTACAAATGTGTTTTTTTCTGTTACAAATAACATATTAATAATTGCTGTTAACTGAGCGCATACTATATTGCAGATACTTACTACTTTATTCCATCTTCATAAGATCCTGTAAGAAAGATACCATTATCCCCATTATGGATGAGGAAGGCAAGCTTTTTTTTTTTTTTAGTTTAAATTCAATTAATTAACATATAATGTATTATTTGTTTCAGGGGTACAGGTCTGTGATTCATCAGTCTTATATAATACCCAGTGCTCATTACAACACATACCCTCCCCAACGTGCATCACCCAGTTACCCCATCCCTCCACTCTCCTCCCCTCCAGCAACCCTCAGTTTGTTCCCTATGATTCAGAGTCTCTTATGGTTTGTCTCCTTTTCTGGTTTCATTTTTTCCTGTCTTCCCCTATAATCCTCTGCCTTGTTTCTTAAATTCCACATATCAGTGAGATCATATGATAAATGTCTTTCTCTGATTGACTTATTTTGCTTAATATAATACGCTCTAGTTCCATCCACGCCATTGCAAATGGCAAGAATTCATTTTTTTGGATGGCTGAGTAGTATTCCATTGTATATATACACCATATCTTCTTTATCTATTCATCTGTTGATGGACATCTAGACTCTTTCCATAGTTTGTTTATTGTGGACATTGATGCTATAAACATTGGGGTGCAGGTGCCCCTTTGGATCACTACATCTCTATTTTTGGGTAAATACCCAGTAGGGCAATTGCTGGGTCGTAGGGTAGCTCTATTTTGAACTTTTTGAGGAATCTCCATACTATTTTCCAGAGAAGGCAAGCTTTTTTTTAAAGATTTATTTTATGTATTTAAGAGAGAGAGAGAATGGGGGCAGGGGAGGGGCAGAGAGAGAGGGAGAGAGAAACTCAAGCAGACTCCATGCTGAGCTCGGAGCCCCATGTGGGGCTCGATCTCATGACCCTGAGATCACGACCTGAACTGAAATGAAGAGTCAGATGCTTAACCAACTATGCCAGGTTCCCCAGGAAAACAAACTTTAAAGAGAAAAAATTACTGTCCAATTCACATATAAATGGCAGAACTGGGCTGTGAACCCAGCTAACCCTGGAAGCTCTACTCTTTTTTTTTTTTAGAGCTGGGGAGAAAGTGGGGGCAGGAGGGGCAGAGGAAAAGGGAGAGAGACAGGCTCCACATGAAGCCTGATGCAGGGCTTAAGCTCACAACCCTGAGATCATGACCTAAGCCCAAACCAAGAGTCCTACTCAGTCGGTTACTGAGCCACCCAGGCGCCCTGAAGCTCTACTCTTTTAACTCTATCATGTTTCATTTTAACCTAACAAATAGCTTATTTTCCTTTTTGGTTCTCTTTCCAGATATCCAATGCCTCTCTGATTTTTGTTTTCCCTGCTAGTTGTGGAAATCTATTCCTGAAGTCTGACTATAGTCCCAGAAATAAAGCCATGGAAGAGAGAGGGGGCCTGTGTGCAGACCCTAACTGGAGAAAGTCGGTGGGCAGTCCTTAGAGACCCCCTTCTCCCTCCTAGGCTAGAGCCCAGGCTACACGGCCCCTGACCCCTCACCCGCCCCCTGATGCAGGGCAGTCTCCCTCAGCTTCTCCGCAGTGCCCTGAATCTGTAGATGCTTCACCCCCACAACCTCAGGCCCTCCTCCACCGTCCTCTTCCCCTTCCAGAGCCCAGTGCTTTTTTAACCTAGTTCTTAGTAAAAATGACTGTTGATGTCCACAAATTCAGATCTAAAATCCTCATGGCAATGGAAAGAGACTAAATAGATGCAGTCCCACCTCCCAGAATTTCAGGCACAGGGAAGAGAGGTGGAGAAGGGGACCACTATATATGTAATGATTGAAAGACCCATCTTCATGTGTCCTTTTACAATCATGTTTCACATCGAAAACCTGGTTTGGTGAAGACTGAAACTTCCTAGAGTTTGAGGCTTCAGGCCGAAAAAAATTCCCCACTTCATCATTTCAGAAATTTGAAGTTAAATGGAGCCAATTATCTGCCTCTCTCTTTCTCCCTCTCTCTCTCTCTCTCTACACACATACACACAGTCTGTATCTGTATAATATCTAGGTATATAATTTGTAAAATTACAAATCTCTATATAAATATAGATTCTACATAAATATAAATCTATATATACAATTTGTAAAATTATAACAAAAGGACTCTTATCCAGCTGGCTTCATCCAACTTAAAATGTGCCATGTGGGCTTTAGAGGAGAAATCAGGATGAGATGTTTAGCCGAGGTCTTTTTTTATACTATAATAGTGGAATTAAAATCTCATTTTTTTGAAATGAAAAAAGGATAGATTTTCATCTGTCTGAGATAATTTAATATACCCTACCTGGAGGCAGAGGAGAATGGAGCGAATGATTCTTCTAGTCATTTCTAGCTCTATAATTATATTTTCCGAGGGAGAGAATAAAGATTCCTGCTGCTCTACACATTATTATACATTTTGAAGAGGATTCAGAATTTAATATTTGTCAGTCAGCCACTTTCCTAATTTTATGTCTAATTAGCCAAGAAATTGAAGTTTCAGAAACATACTTGATTTGCCAAATTCCCCTATGTATTTCAATTCACAAACATTTAGTATGTTCCTTCTAGGTGTGAAGCACTTTGTTGGGGAGCCAGGGAAAGAGGCTGAAGGAAGAGGGCACGGGCTAGTCTGCGCATGTCCAGAGTCCAGTGAGGAAGGAGGACGATTCAAAATGAGTTGCTAAGTTGGAGCTATTGTCCTTTAACAGAAATGCAGAGGTGGGGTCACTGCATTTTTTGAGGTGGGAGGAACACTGAGGAAGCTTCACAAGGAGCTGATGTTGAAACTGAGTCGGGGGTAAGCAGAACCTCACACAGGGTGCCTGAAGGGAGGAAGGGAGGGGAAAGGAAGGAAGGAAGGAAGGAAGGAAGGAAGGAAGGAAAGAAAGAAAGAAAGAAAGAAAGAAAGAAAGAAAGAAAGAAAGAAAGAAAGAAAGAAAGAAAGAAAGAAAGAAAGAAAAAGAAAGAAAGAAAGAAAGAAAGAAAGAAAGAAAGAAAGAAAGAAAGAAAGAAAGAAAGAAAGAAAGAAAAGAAAGAAAAGAAGGGAGGGACAGAAAGAAGGAAGAAGAAAGGAAGGAAGGCAGGCAGGCAGGAAGGAAAGTTTCTTTGAGGCACCTCTCCACTGAGACCTTCCCCTGGCCTATCGTGACTAATGTTCATCTATCGTGTCTACTGTGTAGAATCTGGGGGCTCAAGCATGAAAGGCCCCAAGCTCTGCTGGGTTCTTCATTTCCAAACTACCCCATGATTACTTCCCACCTGCACTGCTGATAAGGAGGTAGCACAGGACTCCGCGCTTACATCCGATCTGGGTGTTTGTGAGTGAGGGCTGTACTGCATGCCACAGGCTCATGGCCCCCTAGCCAGCATGCTAGCTCGCAGGAACCCCAGCACTGCAGTGAATTCCCACGGAGAATGCTCTCCTTCTCCCAAGACTGCCTTGTCTTCCAAATCTCCAAAAATAATAGTACTGTTTCTGTCAAAACTGCTATTTCCGTAGAGATGAATCTTCCCTCCCACATTTGTCTTATTTTGCAGGACATTGTTAAAAATATCTTTTCATAACTAACTAATAGTATTTATTTCTCCATTTCACAAGCTTGACTCTCAAGGGTATTATAATGCTGCAAAGGACGAATGTTTTTTTTTTTTTTTAAAGATTTTATTTATTTATTTGACAGAGACAGAGACAGCGAGAGCAGGAACACAAGCAGGGGGAGTGGGAGAGGGAGAAGCAGGCTTCCTGCGGAGCAGGGAGCCCGATGTGGGGCTCGATCCCAGGACCCCAGGATCATGACCTGAGCCGAAGGCAGTCGCTTAACCAACTGAGCCACCCAGGCGCCTCAGGACGAATGTTTTATGGGATTTGTTGCAAACAGACCACAGCCCCACGCTCAAAGCCAGCACTCATTTCCGTGTGAAGGCCTTGAATTTGAACCTCAATGCAGTTCACCTCCCTGTGGCGTCCTAGCCACCCCTGTCTGCTTCTGGTGCTCAGACTGGCCCTCTTGCCTGCAGCCAGTTGTCAACTAATCCTTCTGGCTGTGAATCCTCAACTGGAAATGTTGCCTTCTGTAGAGACACATTCTAATGATGGAATCACAGGCACAGCCATGGGCCTAAGTAGAAGCACGGTTGGGAAGGAGCTGCTGGCACAAGGCTGGACTCGTCCACAAGGAGCCTTAGCCCACATCCCCCAAAGGTGGTGGGTGCTGCCTTCTCTGCACCCACAAATACCTGTCAAAAATGTCTGGACTTTCTAACTTCTAGGTGCTGATTATTGGTGGCCTCTATGAATGAATCCCTTCCCCCACTTTTCTTGGGTATCCAGATATACAAGCATCTAAGACACTGTTTCTTAGTTACAGACAAAATAGAGGCTCTTAAGCTATGATTTTCCTCATCCTTCTGCTTCTCCACTTCAGAACATCAGTCTCTGTGTCCATCTGAGCATTTGTCCTGCTCCTCTGACTCCTTTACCCAAAGCGAGCCCGTCTCCCTGTGTTCTGGATTCCACCCCATGCCTCTTGTTTCCCTGAGTTCCCTTTCTTGCCTATGACTTCAAAGCGTCCCTCTCTCTGTTCATGGGAGTCCTTGACATCACACAATGTACAAATCCTTCTTACCTGAGAACCTGGCTTCCTCTCTGTCTTCAAGTCATGACAAGCTGGTGTTCTTCCTCTCCAGTCGGAGGTAACTTTTCTTTCTAACACCACTGGTAATCCTCTGATGGCCAATGCCACAGATACTTCCCAGGCATCACATTTGATTTCCCTGCAATATTTACTGCGGCTGATGATGCCATCCTTCTTAAATTTTCTTGATTTCTTCGTTGAACTCCTTGCACTCCTCCTTGGTCTTCTTTCCAGGTGTCTCTTCTTCCATAGCCCATTTCTCTTTAGTCCTTCCTGGGCTCTCTCATTTATTCCCAGAGCTTAAAATCCATCTTTCTGCTGTTGACTGTGAGCCCACATCTCCCACTCAGACCTCTCTCCTATGCCCCAGATATGTATGCTCAGATGTGTGATGGGCATGTACACCAGGCCAATCCAAACACCTCAGATTTGCTCCATCCCAAAGTGTGTCTCCCCCCACTTCAACTCCCTTCACCTTACCCTCTCTCCTGTATTTTCCTAAAGGTGCCAGGTACCACTATGCACACATGGGATTCCTGGATTTATTCCCTGCCTTCACCCCACACAGCTAACTGAATGATAAGTCTTATCAGTTATACCAGCCTGTGGGTCCATGCTCTCTTCTACTTCCTATAGCTCTGCCTGATCCAGGCACCCATCAGTTCTTATATGAATTCTTCGTGCTGCTTCCCATTTCTAATCTTGCTTCTCACTACCCCTCTACCACAAACACCATCTATCCACCACAAATCTGAACATGTCGATGCTCAGTCAGAATTCTTCAAGGTCCTTCTTGGCTTAGAACAGGGAAAGCTTTGGTGCATGGGCCTAATGTGGCCCATCTTCTGTTTCTGTGCAAACAAAACTCGTGTACAGACTCAAATCTTCTATTGCATGAAAGTAGCCATAAACAATGAAGAACACTTGAGTATTTGTGAAAGAGAGTATAGGGTCTGCAAAACCTAGGATATTTCCTGTCTGACCCCTTTACAGAAAATATTTGCTGGCCCCTGGCTGAGAGGATTAACCCAACCTTCTTAGCATAGCACAAAAGACCCTCCAAAATATGTTCTCTCTCTGCTTGTTTAGATTTCGTGTTCTTTAACTTTCTAATAGAAAGCAATGTTGGATTTTTTTTTTTTTTTTGTACATGAGGTTATGTAACATGATGATTAAAGGTGGGATATACGTCAATGATACCTGGATTGAATCCTGGCCTTGCCACTAATTATCTGTGTGATCTTGGGCAAATTACTTAACCTCTTTATGTTTTAGTTTCCCCATTTGCAAAATGGAAGGTCCTGATTCAAACTTTTCCTAATTCAGAGAACTTTGGAAATATTTTATTTGTCTGTAACATAGAGCTAATGAGATTGTCTTTTGGGTGATAGTTCATGGCAGTAAGCTGTACCAAAATGTATTTTTGAGAGCATTAAACATTAAACTATTCCCACTTGAATACATCAACTCTCTTATCTCAACTGATTTATCTGACATTTGGTAGGAACAGAAATTCACCTGTCAATGCAAAAGGCAAAGAAGTGAGAAAAAAAGGGGGGGTATTTTTGAGGAATTTTAAAATTTAATGGAAAAGAGAAAGACTCCCTCTTTAAAAAAACAATTATTCCACCCTGTATGTGAATGTTACATAAACTGAGAAGGACCATGTATACATAAACTGTTATGTTTAGACTTCAGTGCTCACCCTTATCTGATTCTCTTCATCTAATTTTTGGGAGAATGATAACTTTTTGCCCTTTTACAGTTAGGTAAGATCTTGCGACTAGTTTGGTCAATAAGCTGGACCACTCATTACTTCCTGGTTGAAGCACTGAATTACTGGTGGGAGACTAGCACTTTCTTCCCATGCTGGACAGAACAAAGAGGACAATATTCCAGATGGTACATCTACAAGATGGTGGCACCTCTCTTAGCCTAGATTACTGAGTCACTATATGGGGGCAAGTGGCTCTGGAGTGTTGCCTGGACCCACAATAGATTTTTTGACTGTGGGCAATGAACTTCAGTCATAGAGATTGAGGAGTTTGTAATTGCACACAACCTAGTCTATCTTGGATAATGATTCTATAAGAGAATAATGCCTTTTTCTCCCTTCATGCTCTTAGACAGCAGAATTAAGTGGATAGAGCAGGTTTCCCAGTACTAAGTCTTGTGTGGGGCACTAGAAGGAGTTGTTCTATTGTTCTATACTGATGAGGAAGGGCCGCCCCTTTGTGATCGACTCCTGGTTGTTTTCCCTCTTTTAATTAGCAGTTTTTGTTATTGTACTTGGGAGGCGAAGCTTTAGGAGCAAAGGCCATGGCTTTAATGATAAATGCCTCCTCAAACATTTCTAACCTGAAAATAAAATAACATAAAACCTCTCAAATGAATGTGGGAGCAAGCTGCAAATGTCAATTCTGCCATTGTATGGATTTAAAATCAAATGTAAACAATGTTTGAGGAAACACTGACCTGAATCAAGTCCTTTTTTTCACACTAGTAATTAGTTCTCCAGCAGCAGGCTCAGGCTGAAAGCTGGGTCGGTGCCCCTTTCCCCTAGGAAGCCGAGAAAATTCTCACTGCAGCCAGACCACAAGACAAGGCCCCTGGGGATGTTGTCTGCCGCGGTTGCCTTTTGGCCCACTTCTGGTAAAGGGCAGGTTTCTTGGCAAATGCACCCCTACCTTGATTTGCAGGGAGTGGATAGAAATTCTTTCTTTCTTCAGTGTGGACAGTAACAGAGTGGAGAGGCTTGAGTAGGGATGATGGAGGTTAATATTCTAGAAATCAGACAGCAGACATAACCAACATTGGGGATGTCGGATATTTTAACTAAAAAGAAAGGTAAATGGCCACAATATTATAGACCTTTGTTCATACTCTGGAGCACAGCACAACTATTAAGTCAAATGATCTGAGAGTTTCTTATTTTGATTTTTATTCTGCAGCTTCTTCAATAATCAGAACTTTTGATAACGCATTTTCCTGATTCATAAGACAAACGGGGTAAGGATGGATGTTTTTTAAAAAATTTGAGACTGAATGACTGGTTTACATTTCCCACAATGAACATCATCTCTTTAAGTCCAAGAAACAGATACCAAATGGTGTGTAAAAAGTACAAACCAGCTAATAAATGAGAACTTTAACCTCTGGAGCTATTACTCAGAGCTAGAAAATTCAGACATGTCCTTGTGAACATCAGTGCCATTTCCAAGTTTATTTGAGAGCCTTTGGTCAAGAAAACATTTTCAGATCATCAAGATTATCTTCTATGTTTCAAATTCACGGAACTAAAAGAAAATAAGACTCTACCTAATGAGGTGGAAAAATCACTTAAAAATCAGATAAATACCAAAGACTTCAGTATTAACGATTTATTATTATGGTATTCACTAACCTTAGGCAGGCTGGATATAAATGTTCTCTAAAGTGCTAAGTAGAAAGAATTTAATGATTTCAGTTTAATTCCCTGTTGCACTGCAGTCCATTCTGGAAAGAAAAAATAAAAACCATCAACGTACATTATATTAAAGGTCTGAGTCTCAAAAGGAACTCTAATCTTTAGCTGGAAAAACAAAGTATTTGAAAATGCATCCTGAGTCTAGTGAAACTTCATTGCTCTGGAACAAGTCTGCTCTTATCAATGGCCAGTTCCTCTGTTATGACAGTAAATTAAAATACCATTCTTCGCCTTAACAAAAAAAATGAATAGGAAGAATAAGAAATTTAAATGACTTTGCTGAATCAATTCTTTGGCTTGTTTTTCATATCTTCTTCCTTTACTGAGGCCTTAAATCTGATATCCTTTAAATAGGCAGGACAGAGAAGAAAATGGCTCTTACCTGTCTGCTTCCCTTTCTCTCTCCTGATGCTTCTGGTCTTTGTTCATCATTTTTTTCAGGTCATTACATCCCTTCTGGATTAATTTCTTTAATATCCCATTGGCTGGGCTGCCAACACTCATTTCTTCATTACTGTTCTTTGCTTAAGGGTAGCAGTCGTTGAATCCTCTACCACATCCCCTTTGATCTGCCTTGGATTTTTTTTTTTTCCATAACATCTATTTCTTTTTCCTTCTTTGTTTATCCCAGTGGCAGAAAAAGAGGATTAATTATTTCTATGAAGCCAGCACTTCTCTTTGTGTCAAAGTGCTGGCAAACAGAATACATTTGTCTCAAGAAAGAACGTTTCTCCATCGGTTGCGATTGGGGGTTCTATACATTGGACGTTGGATTCACTGAGGGCAGGGTCTGTGTTTGTGGATTCTCTTGGCAGAGCCAGGCAAACAGTGACAAGTATCTGCAGGTCGAAGTCCAACTCCTTAATAAGTCTCCTTGTCTCTAGCCATATGTGCCTCCAAACCCATCCCGGAGTAATCTTCCTGAAACACAAATGGAATCTGTTATTTCCTGGCCCTGAACATTTCATGGGCTCTCCACAGTCTTCAGATGATACCCGAACTCTTTAGAATTGCATGACTAAAAACACTGTTTTTCTCCAGCTTACTTCATATCTCCCCATTCTTCCCACCATCTATTACATTTCAGCCCTACTGAAATAGATGGGTTTCCAGACAGAATAGATGGGTTTCCATCTCTGGGCTTTTGACCTGTTAGTCTCCCTCTTGGGAATGCCCTCCCCTCCTTTACCTACTTGGCAAAGTCCTCACACTTTTTAGGACTCAGTCCAAGGTCAGCCACTCTTTGAACCTTCTCGCATTTGCCCGGGACCCACAGGGACACTGCCCCCATGGCACTTTATGTTCTAGTCCGGTGTCGGGCTCTTAATGTTTCATGTGAGTGTCTACTTGCCCGGATCATCCACTAGGTTTTGAGCTGCTTGAGGATAGGATCTCCGTCTTATTTATCTTTTGGATCTCCATGCCCTATTAAAGAGCCAGTATTATCATAGTGGCTCAGAAATATTACATGCTCAGATAAATGAATGAATGAATGAGTGCGTAGTAAAATAACTCAATATTTCTCATTAGTTGCATGGCATAAATTATAAATCACTCTAACTTTATTTTTTTTTCTGGTTGGCAATAAGAATATTCCCACATGCATGTATTTAGTAGTTGTTATTATTCTGATTCATTAAGATGCGTATTTTGAATAATATGAATTGATTATATACACAGCCTGAATTTATCAGGAAATTGTGGCTTCCTTTTTTTTTTTATAATTTTATATAGTTTCTCATCCTTTTTCTTGGTAAGCCACCCTTCTGTTGGTTTTCTGTAGAGTAAATAGGATTTGGACCTGTTCACTTTAAGAATGTCCTCTTTCCTTCTAAATCCCAAAGAAAAATTGCATCAGTGGTCTGAATTTATCAAGATAGCATTGAATTAAAAATTGGGGTCATACTATACATACACAATTGTTTTCCTACATTTTCTCTATTTCATTTTATTGTTTTGTTGTGAGCACTGTACCATGGTATTAAATATTTTAGGTAAGTATAATTATCAACTGCATAATACATCAGTTTTTGGTTGTACTCTTTCTTCATTTCTACAGTCATCACTTACTGCAGTATTATTGCATTGTGTGTGTGTTATGTGTATACTTTTGTATATAGGTTTGCATATTTGTACTGTATTGCAATGTAAAACATATTTCTTATTATAGATTAGGATCCAAAAAGTTTGAGAGCCAATGGCTTCCTTATAGAGTAGTTCTGAGACCACCTATTCCTCTTTAATATTTTTTCTTACAAAGGCAGATCAGGTTAAGATGAACCTCAAGGAAGGCAACTTTGAAAGGTTTAACAAATATAAAATTTGTGAGTAGAAGTTAGAATAGTCCTACTGTAGAATTAGGTGAGGAAAGTCCTACCAGAGAATAGTCAAACATGTGATAGATAAACATATTATGCTTGATTTCCTTGTGTGACTTATGGGAGCTGTACTCATTATTTTTAACTTCACTTGCTCTACCTACATTAGGTCTCTTGTCTTATTCTACCTCCCTAAGTCCCTCTCCCTCTGCCATTTACTACAGCAGATCGGGGACCCCTCAAATGAGGAGCCCAAGGCTATAGACTCAATTCAACATGGTCAAGTGTTGTTTCTACCTTTGGCCAGCAAGCCTGGGCCCTCTGCTGTCCTTCCCACAGTGCTCTCTGTATCATCAAAACTGAGGCATGTCTTAGGAGTGAGAAGTTTCAATTAAGGAAATCAGGGTGGCGGTCCCCAATTTTAAGAAGTCCATCCTACCTTCCTGCACTGCAGTATGATTCTTGATTCAGAAGATGGATAAATTTCAGAATCTTACATCTTATTTTCCTGCATTAACACCTAGCACATCCCACAGACACGTGGGCTGGTAAGTCCTCTTGTGTAAGTTTTCCACAATTCATCTTTGTGATTCACCATTTCTAATGTTAGTAATTTACAGTAATGAGCCATGAGCTGACACCCAGGCTGGATGAGACAGAGGCAACGTTCAATCTACAACAAGTGGCAAAGAGTACTTGAGGGATACATTCTCTGCATTCTGAAAGCATCTTAATGATCTTAAGTGCTTTAGATGTTTAGAGGAAGTTCAAAGGCACTGAATCAATTGTGCATCATTAAAAGAATACAATACATAAAACTTGGGAGCTGGAGGAGTGGTATGTATTTTCCTGTTTCAGAGACTGCAGAGACTGAGGAGGTAGAAAGCTGGGAGACCGTTGAAGTAATGCTTTTGTTTGCTGGAAGCATAGGGTAAATGCATGTTTCCTTATGTGTTCGTGGCTGGGTTCCAAATGGGCCTGGGTAAGACGAGTGAATTCAGGCATGTTTGGGAATCACGGAACCTATCAATCTATTGTTTTTCTTTTTTTCCAGATGTCTTTCATTCAGCAAAATGCCAAACTCTTCAGCTGAACACTACTTCATAATTAATTTTTAAATTGATTCATATATATGACAGGATGGAATTTACATATTTCCAAAGATTTTTACATTTTTTACAATAAGGGTGGTTGGATAACTTTGGAACTGTGTCTCTTGTAACAGATTACTTATTTTGTGATAACAAGAATGAAAAATGTGTAAAATTGGAACATAAATATTGTCCATTGCATGCAGATGGACACCCCTCAGTTCAGAAGGTCAATTTCTTAATATAAGAACACAAGCCATTAATTTGATGAATTGCATTTTCCTTTCTCTCAGAGTAGGCTTTTTAATATGAGTCCATTATTGAATAGGGGAGAGAATTCTAGTGCCAGCAACCTCCTGCCAGCTATTTTTAGATTCATATTTATGCTTTCCTCTAGTACCCACGGAAGGCAGCTGAGTATCTACAGAGTGGGAGAAACATGGCCATTGGCTTCAGACAGCACTGAGTTTGATCTTGGCCTTGCTGCTGATTGGTTGAGTGGCCCTGAGCAAATTACTTCACTTCTTTAAGACTTATCTTTCCTCCCTTGTGGAAAGAGCACAGTAGGGTTTCTGGCTGTGCTTCTGTGAGAATTAAATGTACGTGCAAAATGTTGAACATAAGGCCTTCTGGAAATTGTAGCAAGGGGCTCAGAGATGCTGCCCTCATTACTCTCCTCAGTTGACAGTGCTGAGATGGATGTGGAGGTGGGCTGCTTTCCTCACCTTGGCCACTGTTTGCTCCCTGACTTGCCACCGTTGACTTGTTTTCTAGCCCAGCCCTATTGCAGTTGTGCCCTTTAGATGTCAGCCAGGCCTAAAGCCTATTCAGAGTCCACTGTGTCGCCCTTGATGGCCACATGGCAAAGCTGTCTTCTCTGGAGATCCTAGAGTTTTCCAACTCTACTTTCTTTGCCTTGCTTTGTTCTCCTCACCGTGCATCTCCCGTGCATGCTGTGGACAATAGTCTTTCCCTTCCTGTGCTGAAGGACGTGGTAGTCTGAGAGGGAATGAAGTCCTTATGTAAAATACATTCTTGTTTCTCTTTTTACATTGGTTCCGTGCCCACAAGTATTATATGGGTAATGAAAGCATGGAAGTCGGAATTCAACTGTGTCTGCCTGACAGACAGACTGGAGACTGAATGCAGAAGCAGAGATTGGTGGAAGTCTCTCTTGCCTACCAGTGGGTCAACCTTTTCTCACAAAGCTGGTCTTTTTTTCTTTTGTCAAGAGATCAGGGATGCCTGGGTGGCTCAGTTGGTTAAGCGACTGTCTTCGGCTCAGTTCATGATCCCAGGGTCCTAGGATTGAGTCCCGCATTGGGCTCCCTGCTCAGCAGGAAGCCTGCTTCTCCCTCTCTCTCTGCCACTCCCCTTGCTTGTGTGCGCTCTCTTTCTCTCCCTCTCTTTCCCTGTGTTAAATAAATAAATAAAATCTTTAAAAAAAAAAGAGAGAGATCACACCTAAGAGCAAGGTCATTCTTATGATATGATATGATTAGGTGATTCTCATCATTCACAGATTCCATCTTTGTGAATTTGCCTACTTACTAACATTTATTTAACTCCAAATCAATATTCTCGTGCCTTCCCCATCATTCACAGACATATGCAGACTGAGAAAGATGTGAGACCCCACTGAGGTCCAACAAGGCATCTCTCTGTTTTTGTCTCTGTCTCATACAGAAGGGAGCAGAGAATGGAGACAGGAGGGGGCTGTGCAGTGTAGTATGAGAAGCCCTGGCTCTGGGGCCCTTGGACAGAGTTTGAATCCCAGCTCTAGCATCTGTTAGGGGAGTGCCTGTAGGGAATTCACTCAACACTTCTGGACTTCATTTTCTCTTTTGTAAAATAAAGAAAATAGAATCCACTGATCAGAGTCGTTTTTAGGATTTAAGATTATGATCTATGTGATATAGCTGTATATGCACATATATACCTCCAAGGAGCAATGGTTCAGTATTCACGGATTCAGTGTTTGTGGAGACTTTGTAAAATATAACTACCACAAATAATGAGAATCAACTGTTATATGTATATTGTGTGTGTGTGTGTGTAAATATTTGTCAATATTACTCTTCCAATCTACAGTGGAAGAGTAGATGGGAAATAATAACTAGACCTTGGATTCAGTTCCATTTCTATCAACAGACTCTACTGATGTGTGGACTGAGACAAGTCACTTTACCTCTGTGCCCTATAGATTCCTGATATGTAAAGTTAGGGTCAATGTGTCCGCCGTCCCCATAACAAGAAATAAAATGAACTTAATGGTCATGAATTTCCTTAGTAACTTTTAAAGCACCCTAAAAATGGAAGGTAGTGTTTTTATCTGGCTCCTGTCCTGGAAGCAGGCGCCATCAGGAGGCTGGAATGGTGATTCTGCAGGGTCTCTAGTCTACAGCAGACTGTTCTAATCTAGAGTTCATTTATCCCTTGATTTGTTTATTCAATCTTTCAATGAACTTGTACTGAAAACTGAGCATGTGCCCGGGCCTATGCAAGATGTGAGGGATACAAATGAATAAGCAAGACCCATTTCTCGAGATGCTTACTGCAGGAGACAAACATGCTATCTGGATTCTAGGATAGGGGTATACCAGGCTCCCATTCTTATACCAGGCCCAAATTCTTCACATGGCCCTGGGTCTTCATCTGACCATGCCAGTTGCATATGTGTGTGTACTTGTGAGTGTGTGAGACTGGGTATGAGTGTGTCCAGGGACAGAAATGGGGATGTAAAAATCCCCTGACATTTTCTCTAGGTGCAGTCTCCTCCATGTTCTTCTTTCATTCACACTCATCCCCTTGGAGTCCCATGGAATGAGCGGTGGTTTCTCTGGGATCTTAGTCATAATCCCTCACGCTACAGCTACCAGCACAGAACTTCACAGATGTCCAGATGACAGTTCCTGAGAGTTAAATGCATCAGCTGAACAAACTGCATGCACTTCAGATGTGCTCTGTGGGAAGCATGTTGGGTCCTTTTTGTGTTCAAAACCCAGAGACCCCAGGATAAATAAACCCACTAACATGATTCCCTATGAGGAATCATTATGTGTCTCACAACTTCGATTCTCTGATACTGTATGAAAGTAATTCTTAGATAACATGCATGTATAGGAACCCCCCTCAAGTTGTTTTAAGGGTCTATAATTTTGCAACTGCCCTTTCAAATTGTCTTGATGATGGATGTAAAATAGGGAGAAAAATTACAGACTTCCTTGGAAATTGCTTTGACACAAGATTTCAGTGGACATAAAACCGATCTTAAAAGGGCTACCAGAAAACACAGTAATCATATGAGCCAAATCCTTTCAGAGAGAAGGTCTGGAGTGGTGAAATGGATATCCTAATTTTTGGATTGTTAGTGTGAAAATGTAATGCAATTTAGTTACAATACAATATACTTTACATCTCTTCCTCTAGCCTTCTCTTTGGTTTCTCCCTTATCAATTTGACTAGTGATTCTAATCAAACTATCAGCACGAATCATTCATTCATTCTTTCATGCATTCATTTATTACTAAGAGTGCATTAGAAGCCTGTAATGTTCAAGGCACTATCAGGACTAAAATTCCTTTCCTGGAACATGTCCTGTGGGGATAAATGAAATAGATAACCCGATGCGTAGCATTTTTCTGGATAGTTTTTCAATATTACATGTTTATTAAATTCTAGTAGACTCATTCACTTCTATTAAAGGTCTCAAAGATTTTTCTCTCAGTCTGTAAAAGGTAAAATCACCTCAGCCAAAGTATAGTGGGGGTTTCTGTCCTAATAGCTTTTAAGTTCAAGCTGTCCAGCTTCTGGCAAGATAGTGAGGAGGTTAAGAACGTGGGCTTTGAAGTCAGACTGCCTGGATCCAGACTCTGGCTTTGGTGTTTTTCTACCTGTATAAATTTAGGCAAGTTACCTAACTCTTTTACACCTCAATCTTATTATCTGTAAAGTGGGAATGATGATATCTACTTCATAGGGCTCTTCTGGGTATTAAGTGGGAGGTCCTATAAAGCACATAGTAGAGCAGCTGACTCGTATTAATCACAGTAAGTACTTGTTAGATGTCAGTTGTTATTGTTGGTATTATATCATGGAAGCCATTTGTTTGATTCCTGGATTGATTTGCTAGCACATTGGATGTTCTCTGCCAGAAATTTTCCATTTCCACTAACATGACATATGATGTTTGTTTGGATAGAGCCCACAAGTTAATTACTGCTAACGTCATAAATGCAAGGGTGCAGCTATGGGATTGATGGGCCTTACGTCCTTGCATGAGGGTTGGGAAAGATACATCCTGTATCCATATCTCTAGGAACAAATGTACTAAACTACCAAGACTGTGGCTAGGGAAATGGAAACCTAAGGAATAAATCTGGTGGAAATTTCACTTGAATTCTTAAATTAAGGAATAAACTGGTGGTTTTTACAAACTTAGACTTGATCAGAATCACATGGGAGATTTTTAATAATACAGATTTCTGAGCTCCAATTAGGACCTAATGAATTGGAATTTCCTGGAATTTCTATTTAACAAAGAAGTTCCCACCAGTAATTTGCATGCAGCTAGCCTGACACCAGCATGTGAGAAGCATTGGTTTATGTTGTAGTGAGTGGTTGATATCTAAATGCCATTATTAGGCAGACATTCTAGACCAGGTAGAAGAAATTAATTTCAACCTTAATTTGGTTTACCTTGAGGGAATCCTAGGGCCCCTGTGCTCTCACTTCTGGACTGGTGACATCAGGGGACGGAGGAGCAAAGAGGCACATTGAAGGGCTCTGTAATTTGAGTGGCTATCCTTTGTTCTCTGTGAATCCTTGGAACTCCCTCCTAGAGCTTAGAAGAAGAGGCCTCACATCTCACCCTTTGACAACAGTTCCTGGGTTTATGTGGAAAGCCTCCAGCAAACATGCAGCTCATGGTTATAATACCTGGTTTTTCAAAAACAAAAACAAAACAAAACAAACCTCCAAAACACAAAACACCGGGAAGCTGAAAAACAGACATAAAAATTTAAAACACCAGCACAGAGCAAACCACCATTGCCTCAAGAAAGCAGTTGGAGGCTTAAACATTTTAGACACTACATTTTGTAAGTGAGATTGTGGCCCTTTTTGTTTCGATGCTAGAAAGTGCAGAGCCAAGTTTACGGCTCACGTCGCACAAATACAGTTTGGGATGTTTTGCCAGGAGTCTCCCTCTTGGACTCTTCACATGATTTTTCCCACCCTTATTTATAAAACTTTATCATTATTTCCTCAGTGAGGTTTTTTTTTTTTTTAAAGATTTTATTTATTTATTTGACGGAGAGAGACATAGCGAGAGAGGGAACACAAGCAGGGGGAGCGGGAGAGGGAGAAGCAGGCTTCCCGCGGAGCAGGGAGCCCGATGCGGGGCTCGATCCCAGGACCCTGATGCGGGGCTGGATCCCAGGACCCTGGGACCATGACCTGAGCCGAAGGCAGACACTTAACGACTGAGCTACTCATGTGCTCCCCCGAGTGAGGTATTTTTAATCCTCTTCTATTACATATGGTACAATGCATATAAAATCATTTTTGGAACGAGTTGGGGATTTGAACGTAGAGACATATATATAGTAGGCAGTTGACACCTGAGATATCATTTCTGTCCTAATTTACGCAACTTAGCAGTCAGAGAGTCATAGAGACATAAAACAACCTGCAGCGTGGTTTTCTAGGTGCTCTGAAGGTGCTGTGGACGCATGCTGGTGGTTGTCCACAGTGGAGGAAGCATCCCCCATTTGCCCAGGAACAATTATTCTGTGCCTGTTGTATGCCAACAATTCTCTTAGGCCCCGAAGATAAAAACTCCCTGAGCCCCAAGGAGTTCAAGTCGATGGGGAAGACAAATATGGAGGCAAATAACTATGCTATAACGTGATTCATTCTAAAACTGAGTATGTATAAAACGCTGTGAAAACACAGAGGAGGGGCAATTAATTATATCTGGGAAAGGAAGTCTCAAGGAGAGAGCGCTACGGAGAGGTGATGACATTTCAGCTTGATCTTGTGCATAACAAATGACTTCCTATAAGGTATTTTCCACCTGTTTTGAATTAACTAAAATGATTAGGTCTTAGAATTTATAAAGGTCATCTCTGCTAGAATGGGAAAAGTGGATCACTCTTGTGAAATAACCATTTAAAAGGCACCAGCCTGATTCTGGATGGCTACCAGAACTAATCAATGCTAAAATGCAGGAGAAAGAAGGTTTTTGAAACTGAGATGGGGATTTATTTGATAAAAAATAGCACTAATAAATAATTGCATGTAATTAACTACAAGCAATGTGATATCAAATAATTATGTCTTCCTGCTCCAGCCACAGTGCCTTTTAGTTTGTGTTTGAATGACTGAGGCAAAGCTACAGGGAAAAGCCACGGACTAAGGAGATAAATAGGAGCGCGGCCAACGCTCATGACGGAAGTGATGCTATATGTGCTCCCAGTCCGCTTCGTTTTCTCCCTGGGTCCGTTGTGAAGCCCTGTTTTCTCTTCTCTTTCTCTTTCTCTTGCTGATATCCGTCACTTCCCGAACTGGCCTGTAAAAATCTTCCACGCTTGATCTTTGACTCTCTCACTTTCCCTTCCGTGGAGACCACAAGTGAAAGACAGGGGCATCGGGAGATGGACGGAGCTTGGGTCCCTTGGGCACGCCTAGAGGAGGGCTTGCTCGGAAAGCGAACCAGGAACGTCCACACTGGCTTCTGCCTGAGCGAGGGCGTGTCGTACGTCGTGCAAGGCCGCTGAGATTGCGATTCTTTGTTATACAGTGGTTAGTCTGTGCTCGCACACCCTTCATGACATGATGTCAGCACTTTTCCTTTCAAGTTACCTTCTTTCGAAGAAGAAGAAGAAGAAGGTAGCGGGAGGGGAAGAATGAAGCGGGGGAAATCGGAGGGGTGGACGAACCACGAGAGACGATGGACTCTGAGAAACAAACTGAGGGTTCTAGAGGGGAGGGGGGTGGGAGGATGGGTTAGCCTGGTGGTGGGTATTGAGGAGGGCACGTTCTGCATGGAGCACTGGGTGTTATGCACAAACAATGAATCATGGAACACTACATCTAAAACTAGTGATGTAATGTATGGGGATTAACATAAGAATAAAAAAATTAAAAAAAAAAGAAAAGAAAACTAATACAAGAAAGAAACAAGGTAGAGACTCCCTTGTTTATGGCATGTGAACTCTAATTTCCTGCTGCCTCACTGAATATTTTGTTATGTAAACTGAGGTAACCACTGTAATCAACTATTATATTGCAATCCTTTTTGTAAATCTGCTCTTCACTTCTCCTAAGTTGCAGATTCTTGACCAATGTAAAATAAATCCACCATTTATTGGGAAAAAAAAAATAAATAAAGTTACCTTCTTTCACCCCCCTCCATCCATCCTCAGAATCACATAACACATGGTGGTTAATTCAATACATGTTTACAGAATCTATGAAGTAAGGTTTTCAGGCATTGAATAAGGTTGGTACTGTAACTCCAGACTATCAAGTATGCATAAAATAGGTCCTGAAAATAAGCAGATCTCACTTCTCAGAGGAGCTACGTCACGTTGGCTGTGATTCATGTAGCACACGTGTGGGACTCCTTGAAGTCTGAGCCCCTGTGTCAGGCCCAGGGCACACACGGAACGTAAGGGGAACATGTTCCGCTGTCATGGCTGTGAACATACTTGGAAGAGGGCCACCCAGCATGTAAAGAATGAGTCGGGTCACTTGTCCTTAGTCCTCAGAGGCTTAGATTCGTTTGGCAAAGCGGTAAGGTTTTTAAATTAGCTGTTTCCATGTGTGAGTTCTGAAGTTATTTCTGTGACATTCTAATGTACCCGAATGAACAATTTATTCAATCAAGAATATTTTGTAAGCATCTCCTGCATTTCAACTAGGCATTGCTCTAGTTATTGGGACGAACACAGTGAACAGATGGGCCCCTGCCTTCAAGAATCGTATAATCTAGGAAGGAGAAAGAGACATTTAAAATATAGTGATGAGTGTTTTCGTGGAGGCAAAACAGAGTGTGTTGCATTTATTTTCCACATTTTCTCTTCTTTCTGGACAAAAAGATATGTTAATACTTCTGTTTTTTAAAACCAAAGCAACACCAAGAATTTTTCTATGTGCAAAATCTAATTTAATTATTAAGGTCTGTAAATATGTTTTTTCTCCTTGGTCATTATGGGTGTGGTATGGGTAGAGAGTTGGAGTTAGTGGAAGGGGTATTTTTGTATTAAACATGCTGATTGATTTTGAGACTCTGATGAACCATGTATATGCATTTATCTGTGAATAGGTGGCCATTCATAGGTCTCTATGTAGGAGCCACAGATATATGAGAATTTCCTTTTTTATCCCTATCACTAGGTTGCTCAGTGGCAAAGGCCTAATTAATTCCTGGAATTAGTTAACTCCTTAATACAATGTCAAAAATAGTGAATTATTGAACCTGCAAGTATGTCTGGTTTTCTTGCATTCAAATTCCCATGTCTCCAGTGTATCCCTCGCATGGCTCTGAGATTCATTTCCCCAAGCTCATCTCATTGTACCTATTTACCTGTTGAAAACACCCTCAGGGGCTCCCACTGCTTATTGAATTACCCCCTACTGCATAGTAGCATTTCATGCCCTCCCGGTCTGCCTCATGTAGATTGCTAATCCCATTCTTAGAGCACTCTTCTGGTCCCTCACTGCAGGTGCAAAGTCCTGAATGTTCTTTCAGTTCCACATACCTCTTAATGCTGTTCCTTATTCCTACTTCTTTACAGTATCCCAAGGCTGTCCCTGGACTCCTCACCCAATGTGCTTCTTGAGCGCCAGTTTCCTGCAGAAATGCCTATTTTCAGGGATTGGAGCTGGAGTAGGGTGGCTGAGCTCAGCAGCCACAGACTGGTCACCAGAGGAGACCGCTCCTGTGCTGTCAGAGGGCATCTGTGGATCTTCAGATAAATGACAGGAAGGGGGACCTTCTTAATTCCACCCTGTCTGACCTCTCCCTAGAGGGTCTCTGACAGTTCCTTAAGGTCAGCATCTTCTGATCTGCTGTCTTCCAAAGAATGGGTGTGGGGGGATAGAGGTTGAGCCAGTGATGCCTAAGGAATCAGAATCTGGAAGTCTAGCCTCTTCCTTATGGCTGCCATCCATCACCCGCCTCGGCAATCATCTGAAAACTTTAAAATGCAGAATCCAGGCCCACAACAGACCAACCAAAGTACATGAGTGGTATAGCTCAGACAGCCACAGTTTATTTATTTTTTATTTATTTTTTAAAGATTTTATTTATTCATTTGAGACACAGAGATACAAAGAGAGAGAGAGAGAGCATGAGCAGGGGGAGAGGCAGAGGCAGAGGGAGAAGCAGGCTCCCCGCTGAGCCAGGAGCCCAATGTGGGGCTCGATCCCAGGACTCTGGGATCATGACCTGAGCTGAAGACAGACGCTTAACCATCTGAGCCACCCAGGCGCCCCAAGACAGCCACAGTTTAAATAATTATTCTGTGTAGGTGACTTAAGTCTGACAGCCAGCCTCCACAGATGGGCACAGTCTGTGAGAAAATCCTGGTATTCGTCCCATTACTGCCACTCTCAAAGTAAGGGTTAATTGGCTTTCATTTTTTGTTTGTTCACATTAGTGTCTGGCCTCCTGGCTGCCGTGTGGATAGCAGGAAAATGGAGTCCAAGGAGTGGGGGAGTGAGGGCAAATCAGGACCATACCTCCTTGTGGGGACTGTCCTTGACAATCACAAGGAAAGGAGTACAGTATTATTTTGGAGGGGTAGGAATTACACGAATAATCCTCAATGTCCACTCATGATTTTCCTGAGCATTAGGTACTGGGCAGGCAAACGTGAAGGGTCTGCAGACCCTGATGCCTCCTACTTCATGTCCCCACCCCTATCTTGTCCTATTTCCAGAACCTTCACCCTCATCTCTCAAGCTTGGCGACATTGCTATAACCAGTGCTGACATATTGGAAGAATAAAAAAGAACATAGGTTGTATTTATTTATTGTTCCTTTCTAAGTTTTTCCTTTTGCATGGGTTTTATAATGTATATGATACATAGTGGAACATATATATTCATAAATGAAAATACATACGTTCGCATGATACATATAGTCACTTTCTTTAACTGATCCTGTATACCTTTAAAAAAAACCCTCACTATCAGCTATCCTGACAATGCAGCAACCTGATCCTCTAAGTTATAACCAACCACTGGCTCTTCTTTCCCAATGACTCTCTAAGGTCTGGGAATTTTGTATTTTGGACTCTCCCAGGGCTTTAATGAATTTCCTTTTGATGCTTGTCCAATGGAACGAGCATTGCTATTTGACATTTTGAATTTTTCATTTCAGTATGTGACCTTGTAGGGTGTTGTTTTGAAGTAACCAAATCCTGATCTTAATCTTGTGAGTTTAACCCTTGCCTGTTTCTCTGCCAATGTCATGGCCAATTAAATGCTTTGGTAGTCACATAATGCACCAGAAAATTAAAGCTGATCCTCAATTAAAAGTCCATCCTCTTCCACCTGTGACCTAACTCAAATTATTTTGTGTGACCTTACAAATTTGAGATACACAAGGTTTATATTCTTAGCTTCTTGAACCTCCACCAGTTAAATATATAGCAAATACCTGTCTCTCTCTATAAAGTGCAGCGTGAGTGTGTGTAATCCAGAGTCATTTAATTTCTTTTTAAGTTGGGCTCTTTTCAGTCCAAGGATCATTTTTTTTTCATAATAGATCTAAATTTATACCAGTTGGTACTATTTCCAGGACAGCCTTGTCACTGACATAAATCATCTCATTTCAGCAGCTACAGTAAATAATTGGGCCCCTGAGACATTGTTTTCCATCTTCTCTGCAGAGAGCTCCCTACAACCTCTGGGTTCTCCCCCGGGTGTGCAGGGTGAGGGTGCCGTTGCCTCTGGCCTTTTCATTTATTATTTATTTCATTTATGGCAGGACTCAGAACAAATTGGAATTGGCAAAAAAATGGAGAGAGAGTCTGTGGAATGATAATGTCCAAGGTTCTCATGATTACCAGAAACTGTGGGCAGAGCAGACAGGGAGTAGAGAACAAGAGAAACACAAAATGCACTATCATTTCAAATCAGAACACCTAAGAAAAAAATACTTGCAACTGTGTGAATTGTGACGTCTTAATAACAAAAGGCTGGTCTAATAAAGTTTTTTGTGTTGTTTTGTTTTTAGAAGTCAAATGTAGCTTTCATGGCTAGAAGGCCAGGCGAGTGCTGGGTCCAGGCCAGGAGCTCCAGCAAGAAGGTGACAGACTTGCAGTATTGCCTCCCTGGGGCTAAACTTCTCCCCTGTAAGCCTCAGTATTTCAGGTAGTAAACACCCAATGGATTGATTACTTTTCCTGGTCCCTGGAGTATGAAAGGGTCAGCTCACCACTAGGTTGTAATAAAGCTTCCTCCTTGGTTTCTGGTTGATGAATACTTTCCAGCTTTTGCACAAAGATTAAAATTTGCTACAATAGAACTTGATTACATTTCAGTAGCTTTTTATCATACAGCTTTCATCTTGGACCAGTTCTTAAAACAGGGAGCCTTTAAATGATATGATCCTGATTGATACCGAGTAGGATTTTACTCAAAGGCAGCCCAAAATGTGTAAAGTATCTATCTGGCCTAATAGCCAAAACAGAGTAAATGCTTAATAAAGGAAATCTCTCCTGTCTTTTATTATGTGTGTGTGTGGTGTTTGTGTGTGTGTGTATCCGTTCTTCCAGAATTTCAGAGTTTGAATAGATCCTAGAGGTCATGTAGTCCAATGATGTATAACCTCAGACACAATAATAGGTAGGTATTGTTTTTACTTTTTTTTATTAAGTTTCTAATTTTAATTCCAGCATAGTTAACATACAGTGTTATATTAGTTTCAGGTGTACAATACAGTGATTCAACAATTCTATACATTGCTTAGTGCTTATCAAGATAAGTGTACTCTTAATCCCATCATGTTTCATCCATTCCCCCCACCCCACCTACCTCCCCCCTGGTAACCATTAGTTTGTTCTCTATAGGTAGGAGTCTATTTCTTGGTTTCTCTCTCTCTCTTTCCTTTGCTGGTTTTCTTAAATTCCACACATGTGTGAAATTATATGGTATTTGTCTTTGACTAACTTATTTCACTTAGCATACTACTCTATAGCTCCATCCATGTCATTGCAAATGGCAAGATCTCATTCTTTTTTATGGCTGGATAATATTCCATTGTATATATAAACCACTTCTTTATCCATTTGTCTATTGATGGACACTTGGGCTGCTTCCATAATTTGGCTATTGTAAATAATGCTGCAATAAACAGCTTTGAATTAGTGTTCTTGTAGTTTGAGGGTAAATACCCAGTCATGTGATTACTGGTTTATAGGGTACTTCCATTTTTAATTTTTTGAGGAACCTCCATACTGTTTTCCAGAGTGGCTGAACCAGTTTACATTCCCACCAATAGTGCTCATCCTCACCAACACTTGTTGTTTCTTGTGTTTTTTATTTTAGCCTTTCTGACAGGCCTGAGGTGATACCTCATTGTGGTTTTGATTTGCATTTTCCTGATGATGAGTGATATTGAGCATCTTTTCATGTGTCTGTTGGCCATCTGGATGTCTTCTTTGGAGAAGTGTCTGTTCATGTCTTCTGCCCATTTTTTAATTGCATTATTTGATTTTTGGTTGTTGAGTTGTATAAGTTCTTTATATACTTTGGATACTAGTCCTTTATCTGATATGTCATTTGCAAATACCTTCTCCCACTCCATAAGTTGCCTTTTAGTTTTGTTGGTTGTTCCCTTCACTATGCAGAGGTAGGTATTATTACTATCCTTATTCTTCAGATGAGGAAACTGAAACCTAGAAAGATGAAATGATTTACAGAATCATCTAGCTAGGATTCAAACTCAGACCTAACTCTGATAACTCTGTTCCTCACCACTATCTTAGATGCCTTTTAGGTCATATTTAAACTCATGCTATCAAGTTGAAAGTATTAGTTGTCTGTTGCTATTTTACAAACCCACCCCAAAACTTAGACGTATAATGGCTTATTTTCTTGCATGGTTTCTGTGGGTCAGGAATTCAGGAGGCTCTTGATGAGGCAGTTCTCACTCAAGGTCTCTTAGGAAGTTGCGGTCAGATGTTGGCCGAGGCTGTAGTTGCCTGAAATCTGGACTGGGGCTAGAAAATTCACCTCCAAGGTGGCTCATTCACATGTCTGACAGATTGGTGCTGGCCACTAGCAGGGGTCTTCCAGTGCTCTGCATGTGGATTTCTTCACAGGGCTATTGAATGTCCTTACAGCATGGTGGCTAGCTTCCCCTATAAGGTGTGATGCAAAAGATCAAGGCTGAAACAATAATGCCTTTCCTGATGTAGCCTTGGAAATAACATACTGTTATTCCCATCACATTCTGTTGGTCACACAGGAAACTCTAATTCAGTGTGTGAAGGACTATATATGGGTGTGAATACCAGGAGGCATGAGTCATTAGGGGTCATCTTGAAGGCTGGCTTTGATCGCAGACCACTACTTACTCTCTTCTTTCATAAGCCCTTTCCAAACCTGACTCTAGTCTAACATTCTTAGCCTTTATCAATCCGTTATAGACATTCAATTAATATTAGCATATCCAATGAACTCAATAAATATTTTGGACCTAGGAAAGTGAAGAAACCCAATTTTTTGAGCTGTTGCTAGAGGAATTACATAACTTGGGCCTTCACCAATGACTCACTTTTTTCCATCTGCCTTATCCTTTTCAGAAACTGCCAGCTTACCTTCCCTATAAGCTTATAATCTAGTGATTGTGTAGGGAACCTCATAACTGAGGCCGTTCCATCTGATCCACTGAGAGACACAAGAATAGGTTTGGCCAATTGGTGCTTCTCAACTAATCAGTCTTCTCCGGGGTAATGTCCCTGAGAGAGCTTCTTTAATAGCTTCTAGTCCTAGAGAAAGCCATGAAGCAGGTCTCTTAGATACTCTCTTTCAGAGCCAACCATGAGTAAATTCTGTAATGTATAAAGAGCTATAAATATCCTCATGCATTAATAATGCTGGTTGTTGGTATATAGAAATACAGTATAGTGAAAAATGTTTCTTTGGGAAGAAGGCCATTTTATTTGTCATCTCTAATTTACTAACATTTTCCATCCTATACATTACTTAATGAGGGTAAGCCACTGAAACACTAGTTAGGACAGGAACTGTGTTTTTCCAGAAGCGGTGCCTGGTGTGATGTTTAAAAATACAATGCTCTTCCAGTCCCTGCTTCTTTCTTGTTCCAAGGATGTCATTATCAATACTAATATAAATTTTTCATTGCTTGAGCCATTACCATATACTGGGAATAGATTTTTCAATTTTTCAAGTTCCATCGAGTATATTAGCAAAATTATCTGTCAGTGGGCGTGTGATGACGCCAGTAGCATCTCTGATTTTGATTGTTCTAAATCTTTATTTTTACAGGTCTCCAGTAGAGAAAAGGCCAAGGATTTATTTGCAAACCCTCCTCCCCACACTTTCTTTCTGATCGCTTTCTCTCATACCCTTTATTCTCTTGTCTGAGTCTTTGAGAAGATGAATACTAAAAGCAATCTAAGAGAAAGGGTATGTATATTTCATTGGTAAGATTGTGAGCTTTTGCAAATCATGCTTCAGGGTGCTTTACTTTATTATTTTTAATATCCCAAAAGTTAGAGCAGAGAATTTGTTAAAGAGGAAGTTCTTGACCCATGCAGAATCTTACTATGCTTTAGGTACAGAGTCCGAATGGAGCCATATTTTAACATTCAGTGTAGGGACTATTCTGGACTCCTACACAAATGACCTATGGCAGCTTGAACCCTGTTCTTTTGTAATCATCATGAGCTACAAGTGGTATGCATGCCTTTAGAATGAATTTCAGACTTCAGTGTAGGGTGTTATGCAAGAAGAACCTAAGACAGGGTCATGGTGGGAGGGACAAATTAGAATTTATAAGCATTCTTTTTTTTTTTTTAAGATTTTATTTTTTTATTTGAGAGAGAGAATGAGATAGAGAGAGAGAGAGAGCATGAGAGGGGAGAGGGTCAGAGGGAGAAGCAGACTCCCCACTGAGCAGGGAGCCCGATGCGGGACTTGATCCCGGGACTCCAGGATCATGACCTGAGCCGAAGGCCGTCGCTTAACCAACTGAGCCACCCAGGTGCCCCTAGAATTTATAAGCATTCTTAACTGAAAAGGTGAAGTCACTCGGGTTAAGAAATAGAATGATGGGGTCATAGAATGGTAGATTTGGGAGGTAGCTCCAGGATCTGCTTCTCAGTTCCTCTTATATTAGAATGGGGAAAGAGAGGGCAAGTACATGGCCTAATGTCACATGGCTGAAAAGTGGCAAATGGCCCTCAGATCAACATCCTTGACTTTCAGTCATGAACTTTCCCCAATATGTCACATTATTTCAAACCAAAAAGAAGATGAGATTAATTTTCCATGGAATTTGCTTTCTTTAAATTTAGATTGTTCAGAGGTAAAGACTAAGATTTTTTTTGTTTGAAATACCTGATTTGAGTAACTGCACAGATCAGGTTCAACAAATGGTCTTTTATTATTGTGTGTTGTTTATATCTATCCATTGAGCTTGATCTCGCAGTGTAATGTCAGTGGTACTCCATGGTTACATCATCGTGCAGACAACCTGATCAATGGACCTGAGTTCATTAACATCTGTATTAGTTTCCTATTGCTGCTATGAGCAAGTTACTGGCCCCAAACGATTCAACATAAATTTATTATCATAAAGTTCTGGGAGTCAGAAGTCTGAAAATAGGTCTTAGGTGGCTAAAAGAAAGGAAGGTGTTGGCAGGGCTAGTTCCTTCTGGAGACTCTGGGGAGAATCCACCCATTTCCTTTCCTGTCTTCTTCCTCTTTTTTTTTTTTAAGAGAGAGAGAGAGAGCAGTTGGGGAGGGACAGAGGGAGAGGGAGAGAATCCCAAGCAGACTCCGTGCCTGAGCGACCCAGGCGCCCCTCCTTTCCTGTCTTCTGGAGGCTGGCTGCATTCCTTGGCATATGGCCTTGTTCCAGCAATGGCATCATTCTGACCCCTGCTTCTGTCATCAGACCCCCTTCTCTGACTCTTATACTCCTGCCTCCCTCTTACAAGACTCCTTGTGGTTACTTTACGTTGCTCCTCTCTAGATACTCCAGGATAATCTTCCCATCTCAGGATTGTTACTCACATCTACAAAGTCTGTTTTGCCACAGAAGGTAAAAACTCACGGGTTCTGCAGATTACAACAGGGACATCTTTGGGGGGGCCATTATTCTTTCACATCTAAATTTAATATTCAGTTTAAAAAATTGAGTGTGATGGTGAGATCCTTGCAAGGAGTCTGAAGACTTTAGTTGGAGTCTGATTTAGAACACATCACCTGCATGACCTTGGGCAGCTTACAGAACCTGACCAAGCCTTAGTTTCTTTTTTTAAAATTTTATTTTATTATGTTATGTTAGTCACCATTCATTACATCATTAGTTTTTGATGTAGTGTTCCATGATTCATTGTTTGTGTATAACACCCAGGGCTCCATGCAGTACGTGCCCTCCTCAATACCCATCACCAGGCTAACCCATCCTCCCACCCCCCTCCCCTCTAGAACCCTCAGTTTGTTTCTGAGTCCATAGTCTCTCATGGTTCGTCTCCCCCTCCGACTCCCCCCCTTCATTCTTCCCCTCCTGCTATCTTCTTCTTCTTCTTCTTTTTTTTCACATATATTGTATTGTTTCAGAGGTACAGGTCTGTGATTCCCTAGTCTTACACAATTCACAGCCCAAGCCTTAGTTTCTTGATCTGCACACCAATGGATAGAAATAAGACCCAAAATATATTACACACTTGGTGTATTCACTCATTCGCAATTTTTTTTTTTTTAATTCTTGCATACCTCCCTCATGCCAGGGAGAGTGCTAGGTGCGGAGGACACAAGGATGAGCGAACACTGACACAGGGCCTGTCTCAGGAACCTACGGTCTCATGGAGAAGGCAGTTCTTCATCACATTTGCAGTCATACAATGTATTCTAAAACTTCAGGTAGGACAGCATTCTACTGTAGAGGGGCTTGTGCCAGGGGGGCTGATAATGAAAGATTTGGTCTACGAAGGGGCACGGGGGAGACTCTCCTGAGGCGGTGTTTCCTGAGGTGAGATGTGGAGAATCTGTAGAGGTGAGGGAGGCAGAGAGGGAAGGGAAGGACATTGCAGGCAGAGGGACCGGCAGGTGCACAGGGAGAAGGGAGCCCAGTGTGTGCAGAGGATCTGAAGAAAGGTGTAGTAATGGACCCAGGAGAGTACATATATCCCAGGTACTGGGCCAACAGCTTAAAGGGCATGTTCCAAACACTGGCTTACTTTCAGAGGTGACCTCAGGCAAGTCATTAAACTCCGCTAAGCCTCAGTTCCCACTCTGGTAAAATACAAAGAACAGTTGTAGCTCTTAGGGAGTTGCAGATTAGATAAGAAAATACCCATAATTGCAAAGCACTGGAATTTTAGCAATTTTCCTAATCATTAACTCCTTTATTCTTGCATCAACCTGATGATGTATTATTAACCTTATTTTATAGATGAAGAAACGGAGGCATAGAACATTAAATAACCTGTCCAGGGCATACAGCAACTTAGTAGCAGAGTGGGGATTTCAGCCAAGATCCATCTACCTGCAAGGAGCTGGTGCTTCCCACCACAGTGTCACTTGCCCCAGGGGGTGGCTTCAGGGATAAATGGGATAACATGGGCATTTTGTAAAGTAAATGTAAATCCATAAATAAAAGGCTTATGATTATTCATATTACCCTCCCGACCATTATGTTTCCTTCCATTATTACTCACATTACAATAAAGGGAATGTAAGCTGCCTGAGCTGATTCATTTTATTTCTTCCCCAATTCATTTTCTCTCTAAATAAATTCCAATAAAAGCTACAGAGAACAAGAATTAAGTGAGAGATGCAAAGTGCATTTGTGTCCTCACTGATTCTGTGGCCTTGTTCCTTTTGGTCCGGGTGCCAGAGCTTATTTCCGAAGGAATAGGGAGACAAGAACAGCTTACTGTCTGTTATGCTCTTAGATTAGTAATCAAGTGTTTGGGCAATTAAATATTCTGGTAAATTGAGATAACCAAATTAACCATATGAGGTTTACCTAATTTCGAAGATTTAGAGTACAAAGATATATTTAACACTAAAATGTATATTTAATCTTCCTTTAATAATTTCCGAACCATGCTGGTTTTCTGGATTCCCATCAGTATGTCAGTTATCTTTGCCTTGATGAAGCGCAGGAGTGACTGGCTTAATAGTCATTTGTAGTCCGTAGGACGCCAGAGAACCGTCCCTTACGAGAAATTGTCATAGATTGAAATTTGAATTCAATTGCTTCATTAATTCTGTAAATTTAGAACAATGCAGGGAGGGTTTTGCAATAGTCTCCTTTTAATTTCAGCATTAATGCGAAACAATAAAAAGGTTTATATCTTCAGTGGAAAATCCATAACCCTCAACTGCTTCCCCAAGCCAACCAAACAGATGCAAAATGTAGAGAGAAGGTTACGGATTGTGTTTAGCATTCATCCAGATGTCTGATGATGTCAGAACACAAGTCTTTAGCAATTCTGATGCCAGAACGGTATTCAAGGGCAGATCTATTTTCATAGACACCCACAAAAAGCATATTTGCTTTTTTTGTTGTTGGTCTAAGATCGTCTGGTATTTACGAGGAGTCCAACATGAATCGACACCTCTTAATTTCTGTGATCCTAGATTTCTCATCGCTCCTACAAATTCAAGGCAAGAATGCAACTAACAAAGAGTATGGCATGAGTCATTATGATAAGATATATCTGACTGTGAATTTACGGATTCAGAACCTCTGGTCATGGAATAGCTGGGTTTGGGTCTAAAGAAGTCACTGACCGCTTGGAGCAAGGCTCTCAAATTTGGAGCCTGCAGCGTGTCTTCTGCATTGACGGAAACAACTCAGCGAAATTGCTTTCTCTCTTAACAAGCTTCCTCCCGTCACGAAATTCCCTTTGCGATGCTGCAACCTCAATGTAAAAAGGAGAACATGTTCAGATATTGAAAAACTGTAGGCCATTACCTACTTTATCACTCATATCAAAGACACTGAAAAGATAGCACATGTACAATTGATGGATTATTCTCATCATGAAAGTCTGATGACCCCACTTGGGTTTTCAAACAAGGCATTTAATAACCACTGCCTTGTTAAAAGGTAGAAAATGATCTGGCTGGTGGCCTGATAGGACGAGGTTTTATTGATTTTACTGAGGCCCTTGACTTGGGAGATCACAGGCTTCTTAAGGGCAAACTTAAAAGGAAGCATTAAGATGGATGAGTAATTACCTGTGTGATGGATGTCATTCTGTAAAAACATCAGGATTGGGTAGCTTCTCCTTTGGGTATCACTTGATGGGGGAGGGCAAGACCATCGACAGAAGTCTCATTTCAACCACTTTTAGTCCTTTGCATATATATGAATTAGCTTTGTTCTGTTACAAGTATTGGGTATAGATGATTTTAAAGACATAGGCTTTGTTTTATTCATTGAATGTTAGTGTACAAGGAAGAATGGATAGTTACAGGTGCTAGAACAGCTAAATGATGTTTCAAATGTTACTGAAAAAAAAAGAAAGAATTTTAGTGCTCATAGTTCCGAATCTACCCTGGAATAAGGATCTCTGAAGCTTGGGACTCCCAAGGGGCCCAGCTGGGCTGGAGACCAAGTCAGAAAAGAGAGCACCGCTGGCTGACTGGGGAAGGAGGTACTAAGTTAGACTCAGTGCTAAGTGAATGTGGAGGCTCCATATGGTGCTGGAGAATGGAGCTGATGATCAGCACTCTGAGCAGTAGGATAGGCATTCGGGACCCCAGGGAACAGAGCTCCGAGTGCATGATGTCCTGTGGACTGGAAGGAAGATGGCTATCTGAGAGATTGTGCAGTGGAGTTCTCAGGCCCCCTCTCCTTTGTCCCTTGCCCTCTTTGAATCGGTGTCCCTCAATGAGGTGCCAAGACTATCCTCAGGGTGGAGAGGGAGTGGAGGAAGAGGATATGTTTACTGGAAACCACTGGGCTACTGAACCTGGGTGAGGCATGACTTTCCTTCAATGTTAAAATAATCATTTATCTATCATTCACTAATTCATTTATTTATCAAACATCTACTGGGCAAATATCATATACCAAGTGCCAGAATCACTATATTGTGTAATAGAGATCGACAATGATTTAAACATGATTATTGTTCTCAAAGAGATTCTAGTTTAATAGAGACAGTCACATATGTAAATAATTGCAATATTATTATAGGTGCTGTCATAGAGAATATACTGGACAGAGCGAAGACATAAGGAAATGGAGTGATTGAATTTTCTGACCAGGGAATGGAGCTGGGATGACTCAGAAAGGACGTAATGCATAACCGAGTCCTGAAAGACGATTAGCCAGGAATGTGGTTTGCAGAGGTGGGCAGATGCCGAGTCATGAGGAAACTTCTCATCAGGGGGTGTCTTTGTGTGGGGGATAAGAGGGTCTTTATAAAAGGTCTGGGGTCAGAGAGAAGGCAGGTATCTGGAAAACAAGGTTTCCTTGGGTGAAAGATTATATGCACTTGTTGCAGAGTTCCTTCCAAAACTCCAAATTCTACCGGGAAGAAGAAAGTGTGGTCTCGATTTTGACATCTTTGTCTGTTTTACTGATCTTGGGCACCTAAGTTTTTGCCTTCTTGTGGGGCTCCCAAATGGATATCGTCCCATCGTGTTCATATAATGTCCTGGGCCTCCCCTCTGCTAGGAGGGATGACTTGGCTGTTAGCTAGCACATCCTCCGAAGCCATAAATGAAACCTTGTTCTTTGCAGGTATTTCTGTTGTAGGAGATACTGAATCTTCCTACTCATCCACGCAGACAGGAAGTTTTTGCTCTATATGCAGTTGTGATTCTGCTGGCTTCCATTTTGTGGGTTAAAGAACAGAGTTTTTCTGTATCATAAAGCAAGACAAGTCAGCCACCCTAAGAGCTCACTGTGACATGGGAATTATTTGTAAGATATCATACAGGTTTAATTTGATTTATACTAGATGAAAGCATTACCACAGCATGTGTGAGCTTAGAAGAGGAGAGGAAATCCCTTGCTTTATTTCCTACTTGGAAATACATTTTTTAAAAGGTCAGACCCAAGAGTGAAATCATGGAGGTGAGGTGCTAAAAATATGTATTAATTCTATCATTAAATGAGCTAATCATTGTTATACAAAGAAAAAAATGGATGGGATAGCACTTGGGAAAATAGTCTGCTAAGTATTATAATGACAATATTGCAATTAGATTCCAGCGATGTGATATTACATAGTAGAGAAATATTTGGGAGGTTATATTTCTGTGTAAAGAAGTACTCAACGATTACATTTTTCATTACATGAATTTTTATATATTTGTATACATTGGCTTTTTTCCCAGAGAAAAAATTAATACGTAAGATATTTCACTTTGTTAGAAGCCATCTCTAGTAAAGGACTGTTAAAAATAATGAATGTGTGTGAAGAGTATTTGAACTTTTTTTTCTCCTTGTCTCTTCTAAATGTTATAAAGTATAATACTACCACAGGGTAACCTGTATTGGGAGAGTAAACTACCAGAAATTTCTTGATATCACACAGAAAAGAACAGGGATATCAGAGACCAATTTAATGTATTTCTCTTATTTTCATTATTCCTTTAAATTTTAAGCCCACTTCTCGTTCTTTGGCTTAGAACTTCAACTCCAGTATACTCATGAATTCTTCCCTAATTGTTAATATCTGTGGGGTAGAATTCATCGGAAGGCCTGCTCCTATGGCTGTGATTTAGCTCTGGAAACTAATTCTCTACAATGGTTTATTTCATATATTGTTGATGTGAAATAGTGCATACTGCTGAAGGGCAGATCCTATATTCCAAATGTGTTCATGAGTACTAGTTCATTTCGGAGGACATCTGTCTAATGAACGTGTTTTGGGGGGCAAGTTTTATGTACACTATTTGAATTTGAGCACGTACATTAGTTTTATGAATAAAATTATATATTTTTTCAAAATAGATCCACAAATGTTGGAGTCTTTTTTTTTTTTTTCAAAGATTTTATTTATTTATTCATGAGAGACAGAGAGAGAGGCAGAGGGAGAAGCAGGCTCCCAAGGAGCAGAGAGCCCGGTGCGGGACTCGATCCCAGGACCCTGGGATCATGACCTGAGCCGAAGGCAGACGCTTAACCATCTGAGCCACCTAGGCGCCCTTGGAGTCTTTTGTGTGATGAAAAACAATGTCTCCTAAAAATAAGTAAGGCTTATAAATGAAGGTGCTCCAACTAGCTTGACTGGAAACATTGTGAAGTCCTAGGGAGAGCCCCAGAGACTTTGCAGGAAGTAAGCCTGAACTCAAATATCGGTTCTACCATTTGCATGAATTATGTCATATTACATAACCTCCTAAGCCCCTGATTCTACATCAGTAAGATGGGGTTACTAATATCTAATCAAGGGATATTTATTAAGGTTCTTACCATTGCCAGTCGCATTGTGAGTTTTAATAAATGATAGTTATTGTCATTAAATGTAAATTCATGAGTAGCTTTGGAAGACTATCTTCTCTCCTATGGAGGTGAACTGCCTAGATTGTCTGTAAATATAACTTAGTTTATTTTCAGAATATCCCTGACTTGAGGATCTCTGAGAGACTTGTTTTCATATAATCTGTTTAGGTGGCTGTGGTAATTTCACTGGCAGCCCAGCAAGGCAGTTTCCAACATGGTTGGGAAGTTGACTTGAGCCACATCATGTTGACTTCTGACAGCTAGGGCATCAATGTTAAGAAGTACCAGACCAAAAAAGGAAAAAGAAAATGTATATGCAAATTTAAGTATCATACTCCCAAATGTCGTTACATGACATTCAAATATTTTTCTCACAATGTGTGCTTACTGTAGAAAATTTAGAAAATACCAATATAAAAAAGTTTCTTTTACCCATTATTCAGATGTAATTTATAACTGTTAATATTTCAGTATATATCTATCTAGTTCTTTCTCTAAATATGCAGCATATTTTTCCTGACAAAAATGGAATCACGCTGAACATATTTCTTTGAAGTATGCTTTTTTGATTTAATGCTTTATTATGATCATATTTTCAAGTCTTTAGAGTACTCTAACATATTTTAATGCATGTATGATATTCCAACATACTTTAATCAATCCTCTCCTTTTGGACATTTATGTTTTACCCAGAACTCCTCACTCTTTGTCTGATTGGTGAGCTCAAACATGGGAAGTCACAGGGAATAGTCGTGCAGCAATTGGACTAAGTCAAGGCAGCAACCTGATCAACCTGTTCACATCTAATTATGTGAGTCTGTCATTTCCTCATTACTAAAGCAGTTTGCTTAGGGGTTTGGGTTACTTATAACCCAACGTGTGGCCCAAAGAACAGCTATCTGGTAATCAGAACTTGAAGATTTTCATGCCTAAGATTCTGATTTTAAGACTTTTAAAATCATAAATTCCTCCCCCCCCGAGCTGAAAATTCATACTAATTCATTTTCCTGCAAGCAAGTGGTACAGCATCTTGGAAAATATGCTAAAGTTTATTCTGCCCTGCATGAAAATGAGCTTATGACCAAAGTATATGGCAATCCATGGATCTTTTGTATCACTGTTCTGGGAGATGCAAACTATCCTTTCTCCAAACAAGTTCTGTTCATTGCTATTCCCCCCTCCCCCACCACGTGTCTTTATTTACATCAAGGCTTGGTTTAAAAAGAATTAGAACTGGTTCCCAAGGGTCCTGGGTTAGCATTCCTTCATCGGCCATTAATTCTCTGTGGTGTTAATAATTCATTAAGTCTCTGTGACCTACTTTCTTTACTTGCCCTCCCTAACTTACAGTGCACGTATGTGGACAAAAGGAATTAATAGGTTCAAAATTTCTTTGAAAAAAATACACAAGTACTATCCATTTATTTTTTATCTTTAGCCTTGTTGTCTTGGAAAACTTCAGTTTCAGTTGCCTAAATTTCAGTAATTGTAAGTCATCCTCCTGTGGAAGGTGACACTTGAGTAAAACACTGAAGGAAATGAGAGATATCAGAGGGAAAGTCTTGCCAGGCAGAAAAAACAGCAGGTGCAAAGGCCCTGGGTCAGGAACATGTCTCAGTAATTGCAAATTGTTCAGGTGGGTCTCTGCTGCCTACCACATGATGCCTACCATTCTTTTTCTCTTCTACTTTGAATCCTTGTAGCCATGTCTTCCATCACTGCTGATACTCAGGCCACAGGTATGCTAAGGACACACATCTGAGCACTACTGTTAGTGCTGTCCTCACAAAAGCCAATGCCTAAGGACTGATGTCATGATACTCTTCCATAGGAACTCTGATGTTTGATTTTGAATGTGCAGAAGATATGGCCATTGCTACCATCATTTGTCAGTGACTCAGATAACACAAGCACCAATCCCACTGAAACATCTCACATATTGTTCTTTGGCTCTAAAAATATTTTCTGTTCCATCTCCCCCAAACTCACTTGACCCTAGCTAATTCTTATTCTTCCTTAAAATCTCAACTTAAATGTCTCTTCTTCCATTTGTAAGCTTCTCTGCTCTGTCCCTGTCCTGTCATTTTTGAGATCATGTATTACTGAGCTCATGTCACTCTTCTGCTCAAACACTCCGGTGGCTTTCCATCAAGTAAGAATAGGTTACATTAGCCTATTGGGTCCTACCTGATAGGCTTGCCCTCACCTTTTCTCTCTGGCCCCACTTTCTACTATACTCCCATCTATTCATTCTACTGCTCCCTGCACATACCAGACATGGTCCTGACTCAGGGCCTTTGCACCTGCTGTTCCTTCTGTCTGGAAAGCTCTTCCCTCAGGTATCTCTCATTTCCCTCAGTGTTTTACTTAAGTGTCATCTTTTCAGGTAGACTGTCTTTGACCAACTTATCTAAAATTTCAATGTACCTCCTTAGTCTCGTATTCCCTTCCCTGATTTATTTTTTTTCCTTTAGAACTAATTACCTTATAAATATATTACACATGTTACTTACATATATTCTCTCCCCACTACTCCCCACTCCCACCAGATTGCAAGTTCAGGGTGGGCAGGGATTTGTATCCTTCGTTAATGTAACTGCTGTATTCTCAGTGCCAGGAACTCACTAATTACTTGCTGAATGATTGAACATTGCATCTATGTATGCATTTCTGTATGCATTTATTTTCTACTTACTTATTAATTTTACTTTGTTTTATTGAAGATTCCTTTTCTCAGGACCCAGGCAGGAAGCCAAGAAGGCTGAGGCAGGGAATGATCTGAATGAGGGTTGTCTTGCTGAGCTCCTCAGAATTGTTACTTACCCCATTCTAAATCATAGTGTCATTCAAGGAAGCTCTTGATTCCATACACCCTGTCCCCATAATCTTCCAGGCATTTTCAGGAACACCCAAATTCTGGGATATAAAGCTACTGAGACCCCTTGTGAATTTAAGTTAATAGAAATGAGTGAACACTCATGTATGGTAGGGATAAATTTCTATTGTAACAAAATTTAGACATAGGATAGCAACTAATTCTGACATTCTCATCAAACTTGTAAAAAGAATATATATTGGGATATATAGATGAAAAAAAAAACCTCTTTCCCTAAATGTTAAAAATTCCTTTAATAGTGAAAAATCAGCACACTAGGTCTTTTATTCCATTTAAAGAAAAAACTTGTGATGCAGGAATGAGAAATCTAGTATGTTAAAACTTATAATAATATATTTTTTAAGGCTTGAACCATAGACTTTTTTGATGGATATGGGCAGGTTGTGCCTTTCAAACAAAATTTTAAAAATTCCTGTGATGTTAGTGGGAAATTGCTCACTACTTTGCTCTTCAAATGGCATCCTTAGCTCTTGAGAAAGATTTTTGAAAGCCTTTATTTGATTCTTGACAGCTGTGCGTTCTTCCAGGCTTCCAGATGAGACTCTATCTTGTCTAAATGTAAATACCTGGTTACTTGACTCCCTGTCATGGAGGGCAGTTTATTCTTTTTGTAGGAAGCTTTGATTTTAAAGAAAGAAGAGACCGAGGGCCTTTCATTAGCAGGCAGGCTTCAAACTGTTTCCAGACCCTGTGTTTACTCCTATAGAGCTGACTTTGTTTTCATGCCCAACAAGTTTGAGAAAGCAGTAAAAGCCATCCGGTAAATGGGTCACTGATAGAGAAGTGGGAGGTCACTCTGGTCTTGCAAAGTACAAAACTGCTGCTCTCCCAGGAATATGAACACCAGTGGGTCAGTTGGGATGGGCTCCAGCTTCCTCTTTGTCCTGGGCAATTAGGATCACAGGGTATTCAGGTCAGTAGGTGGGGAAGGGCAGCGCTGGGAGGAGGAAGGGTTTTGACTTTGTCTTAACGTCTTGAATGAGGGGACCTTAGAAATGTCTCTAATAACATACACAGGCACACGTCACACACACACTCATAAGGCTATTAAATGCTTCCCCCTCTTTTGGCTGTCGGGGTGGGGGTGGCCTGAAATTGCACAACTGATGCTGTCATTTCTGCAGCACTTCTAGGGAAGTATCTAGGTGTTTCTCCCAATATCTCCACTGCAACTTCCAAATCATAGTCTTCCTGTGTTAGCTGAAAGCATTAAAACCAGAAATTACCATAATAGTGCTATTTACCCCTCATTTCTGGAGCTACTAGTGCTATTTTTCCACTGACTTTACAGAATGCATTTCAACTGGCAGTATTTTTGGTCTGGTAGATGAAACTCAATTGTACTTAAAAAACACGGTTGAGCATTGTACCTGAAGACGAAACCAGCAGGCTTGTCATTTCACAAAAGGGACTTCTAGAGGTTGCAGTCCCTGTAATCGGAGAGTATTTCATTTGGTGTTTGATGCTGTGGACTAATGCCTTATTTCACAACTAATCATCTCCATGTGCTTATGTAACTGGACCAGCATTTGAATGAAGACCGCGCACTTCACTTCAACAGCGCTACAAACCAGGTGTAAGAAATTTGGTTTTGCTTTATGTAAAAACAGACCTGAAAGTGAGGGTGAGTGGGATATCAGCCCTGGAAGATCTGTACCAAGAGGTTGAAAGAAAATAGTGGTGTGTGTGTGTGCGCGCGCGCGTGCACGTGATAACCCCAAGGTTGTTAGCACAGATTTACTTCATTGATCTTTTATGCTCAGGCATAGCACTTGGAGACTCTCTCTGAACTCACAAACAGCCCTGATTATGGCGTTTGTGACGATGCCACAGGGTCTTTGCATTATTTATCCCCGTCTGCTTTACTCATCCAGCTTTCTGGGAATATTTTCAGATGGAATCACTAATTAGCACATATGTGGAAACTTCTCAAAGCAGTTTGGCCCCCTCCTCATTACTTTTTAAATTTTTTTTTTCTATCTGCCTAATGTATGTCAAAGATAACATTTTACATGGTGGGTCGGGGAAATTTTCACATTGAAATGCACACGTTTTGTGGAAAAAAATTAGTCACGCAGGGGACCTTTTAATATGATCAGAAAGAAAGCAGTTCAAATGCGTACTAATGGAGAATGGTGTTAGTTTGGTCCATAACGTGTTCTATGGAGTATTTTATTAGTTGACCTCTAGGAGAGCTTTCTAAAATTGCCTCAGAAATATGTTAACAGTCCTGTAAACTGTGCCTTTATCGATCAGTGCACATCCTGACTTTGCTAGATTACAGTGTGACCTCCTTCTGCTTCCCAGGCTTTGAATTTTATACATTTTGGGGGCACAGTATTTTCCTAGTTAGATCACAATCCACATGTGTAAGGACATGTTTTTTTTTTGTTTTTTTTTCTTTTTGAAACACCAAGGACTATGTGGAAACGAGGTCTCCAAATTTTTGTATCTCCTTTCCCAGGTTTCTTCCTATCACTCTACATCAGAAAAAGAAATATTTCCCATGTCTTACAGCAAACACAAGGCATGAAATGTGAATTCTTAGGCAATGGCATTTTTAAGATGACAGAAAAATCTAGGTTCAGCCAGAAGAGAAAATATTAATACTGGAAGAACTAAAAAAAAAAAAAAAGAAAAAACCCCGAAAAAACCCATGGGGATATTTAAAAATAAATCATTAAAATAAAACAGATCTCTTAACCAAAAAATGTAAACTTGGCAATGCTATGTTGAATTAGGCAGGATGTTATTTTCTGTGTAACATAGGCCTACCGAATATATATTTTGTGAGTGGAGCCGCAGGATGCGTGTGCGAATCATTGGATTGTGGTCTCTAAGAGATCTGCTACACAGTTTATTTATTACAGTTGCATTTGCTTTCTGAAGAACTCAGTGTAAATGTGGGTGGAAACCCTTCAGAGTGTTCTCTGCAGAAGTCCAAAACACCATCCAAATACAGTCTTTTAGACGGTGCAGTTTAACTTCAGGCATGAAATGTCTAGTCATTTGGTGAAGTGGCCATGTTACGATCATCATCTACAGGATCTAATAAATGATATTAATTGAAGAGATTTTTTTTTCCTTTTTAACCTACTGTCAATGGCTCTTATTGCATTTCTATCTCTAGTATCCTAAAGTCTAGTGTTTAAAGCTTAGTCTGGAATGGGGACTTAAGATTCACTTATCCGCTGTAGTCTTTTTTTTTTTTTAAGATTTTATTTATTTATTTGTTGGAGAGAGAGAGAGAGCACAAGCAAGGGGAGAGCAGCAGAGGGAGAAGCAGGATCCCCGCCGAACAAGGAGCCAATATAGGACTTGATCCCAGGACCCCAGGATCATGACCCAAGCTGAAAGCAGACGCTTAACTGACTGAGCCACCCAGGTGCCCCTATCCGCTGTAGCCTTAAAGCCTTGCCCAGGTATCTGGGACAACATGTGGACCCATCTTCTATGCCAATTCCATTCTCTGAGAGTGGCAGCCTATAGACTTAGTGGGAAAGTGTGTTGGGATCTAGAAGTAATACCCATAGTCATTACAGTAAGGAATTTGTGATAGTAACAATGCATATGCCAGGCATTTTCCATCCCTCATCTAAAAATTGACATTCAGTTGTGTGAGCTTGCTAACTTAACAGCTGATTTACAGATGAGAAAACTGCACCACATTTTGTTCCAAACTCAAGCTAATTCAAAATGTTCTAAATCTGTGCTGTCCAATATGGCAGCCATCAGCTACATGTGGGTATTGAGCACTTGGTATGTGTGGCTAGTCCAAATTGAGGTACACTGTAACTGTAAAAATACGTATTGGGTTTCGGAAACTTGGTATGAAAAAGAGAATGTGAACATCTTACTAATATTTCTTACATTGTTACATGTTGAAATGATAATATTTTGGATATATTGGGTTAAATAAACTATGTCATTAAAATTAATCTCACCTATTTCTTTTTACTTCTGAGAAATGTGGCTACTAGAAAACTTAAAATTACCTAGGTGGCTCACATTTCTGGCTCACATTATATTTCCATTGGATCATGCTGCTCTCAATTAACATGTCTTCTCTTCTGTCATTAGCTCTAATGTTTAAATATTTTAAACTTTAAAGACAGATTGTGGTTTCTTTTCTACAAATCTGTAGAAAGAAATTGTTCATTTTTTTCCCCCAAAATATTTATTTTCCAGGCTGCTTTATGCCTTTGGGCCTTTGCTCTCATGTGTTCTTCTGTCTGGAATGTCAACATGCCCCCAGCCAGCCACCTAGTAAAAGCCCACTCACTTAGTTTTCAAGATTTACCTCAAGTATCACTGTGGTATCATGCCTAAAATTAAGGCCCAGTACGATGTGCTGTCTTAATGCCTAGTGAGGTTAGCACGGCCTCCAATGGCCTAACCCCAAGTTCCCCTCCTCACTCTGCTCCTGCAGAGAAGGTCCCTGAGCCAAAGAGCCCTCCTTGTCAGGGGGACCAAGCGTAGCTCCTGCTTATCCTTGAGTAGTGGGCTTCACTTCCCTGCCAGCCACAGAATTACTCAAACAAGCCAATCACAACCTCCTGTGGGAACCAGGGGTGCCCCACCTTCTTGGTGCTACAAAGCCTGCCTCCCACAGTCTCGGTCATCCTGCTCCAGAGTGCAAGGCTGGTATGATCTCACATCATATGTGGCATCAGATGCGGCACCTTCCTCCCCCGGGATGTGAGTCCATGTGACTAACAAACTGTTGTCCACCTAGCCTGTCCAGGGTTGGTGTCATGTGTTCGGAAATCCCATTAACCCGAGGGTGGAATCTCTTCCTCGCCAAGAGGGTGAACAGGAGGTGATTAAAACAACTGCCTTCTTGCATAAGCCTTCCCTCATCCACCTCTTCCAAGGTAGAATTGGCCATCCCTCTCCTTTGCCATACTCACTGTACTGGGTGTCCCTCTATCTCTTGCTTGCACTCATTTGCTTATGCATCTTGGTCCTTGTATTAGAAACTGAAAGCTGATTGAAGGTAGAAGAATTTCTCCTGTGTGTTTATATTGCTGGTTCCGAGGGCAGTGCTGGTACATAGCAGGCACTCAGTAAATATTTGATGAATGAATAAATTCCGAAAGCCATTGTATAGCTGATGCTGGTATTAGGAATTTCCTACTTCTTAAACACAAAGAAAAAAATTGAATTTTCCTCAGTCTAATAATTGCTAGTGGAGGGACAGGGAGGGTATCTGCTTATGCTGCAATCTGCTAAGGAAAAGAAGAGGTAGTCTGAGGTAATGGGAAGAGAGCTAGTGACTTATACCTCTTCTCCTCCTGAAAGCTCTGTGAGTGGTAGAAAGAAGAGGATGATTTTGGAAATAAATTCAGAGAAACATCATGTACATAAAATTGTTTGATCAACCACACTCTATTTTTTAGGGAACCATAATTTAAATAAAAAGGTATTCTTTTTAAGTCTAAAAGCAAAGAGGGGCGCAGCTGGTTAAGCATCCCACTCTTGGTTTCAGTTCAGGTTATGATCTCAGGGTTCCGGAACCGAGCCCTGCTTCTGGGTTCATGCTCAGCACAGAGTTTGCTTGAGATTTCTTTTTTCTCTCTCTCTCCTTCTGCCCTTCCCGCTCGTGCTGCCTCTCTCTCTCAAATAAATAAATAAATCTTTAAAAATAAATAAATAAAAGCAAAAAAAAAAGTGCTCAGTGTGATTATGGATAACTCAGATTTGTTTCAGAGGAGAAGTCCACGTCCATGGAGGGAAGAAGCTTAGAATAGGTATGCATTTGGTGGGAGAATGATAGGATGAATCTAATCTCATAGAAAGAACTGGGCTGAATCCAGTGTAGTTGGCAAGCCTGGGCTTGTAACTGATAAAGCTTTTACAAGGCTAGGTCTTGCTCTCAAGCTACTATGGTGCCTGTACTCTAGGGACATTAGGACCTGCAAAGTCTCAGATGGAAGGAGTCCCACTGAATCAGTCAGTAGCCTTTCTCTCAGCCCCTTCCAGGGCCAGACATCTGGTCTCCCACTGCTCCTCTATGGCCCTTGCCCAGAAGACAGGAGGCGCATCCAAGGCCAAAAACCCTGTTGCTCTGCTATTTCTCAGTTTTCTCAAATGTTCCCAGTTGAGTGAAACAGTGATGGCATTATTTTCTCTTTGCAATCTGATTCTCTCCTGTCACTTATCTGTACAAGCTGGACTTCTCCAATTAATAAATGACTATTAACAATTAAAAACAATCGAAACTGTAAGATAAAATATCACAGTCTGGTTTAACTGCATTAGAAATTAATAGTGAGATGACTTATATTTTTAAAATGTCAGTAGTCGATGGCTAACTATCCTAGTTAGGAAGGACTTTCTTTTGTTTCTCATTTTTATCTATATGTATTTTTCATGTTGAATTGTCCTATCCTTTACACAGTTAGCATTATAGTAGATAGTAGATTGTTTTCATGTCTTCACTTAGCAACAACAGCTAAGTGGAGTGGATTGTGGTCTCTAAGGCCATTATATTAGTCTCTAAATGGCTTTGGAGTATAACTGCTCTCCGGCAACCTTCGTCTGGACTCACTGTTTCCTGACAGAGCTGCCGGGGCTGGGGTAGTATAGGAGTGGAGATGTGGCAAACCAGTAAACATGCCCCCAAAGCCAGAAGGGATTCAGTAGCTGGGCTCTCTCCTGGCTAAGTTTCAGCTCCCAAATACTCTATTTCGCTGATATTCATGGCCTCTGGCCCAGAGGATCTTCAGGGTGGGAAGATAAAATTTGGGGTTTATATGTCTGAGCTTCAGTTTCTATCTCAGCCTGCAGACTGCCCTCCATTTAGAATTAAATTAACTTAAAAAGAGAGTGCAAGTACCTTGTTTGAAAATCTGTTCAGTTTGCATGGTAATCTAATTTTCAGCCCAGATAGATTTGGCCTCCCTGTTGGATAGTGTCTGGTTTTCATTTGCCGGGTGTTGTTCACAAGGTCCCAGGACATTGCAGGAGGCTGCCAACAGAACAGCAGACCTTGAAAGGCCAGACCCCATGCATATTTTTTAACTTCAGAGTCATAAGACTGGCCTCCAGCTCTGCTGCAATTACCCTGGTTTTAAGAAGGAAGGCATGCTTTCTGTTCTGCAAAGCATCTTGTATTATTTTTTAAACATTTTTCTTTTGATACATACCCAAGCACCACACATTTTTCCCCCTTAATTTTTAAACCCACGTACACTTCAAGGGAAATTGAATCCATATGTTTCTGATTCATTTACACACAACTCATCAAAATATTGTTTTAAAAGAGCTAGACTCAAATCCCACAGGGGCTGAGCGGGTTTCAGACTTGGCTGAGGGCTCTCGCTTCCCTGGTCATGCTGGATGTGAGCAAACCCAGCTCCGGTGAAATGGGAACCCTCACGCTTCCCAGAATCGGCATCTTCCTTTGAGGTTCCGATAGAACATGGTGATTTCTTCGCCTGCGGTCGGCTTTCATTTGCACAGTTGCTATGACCCTTGGTTGCCTTAGCCCAGACAGTGGGGAGCAAACCAATGGGAAAAGTCACTCTTTACATCGTTCTAGCCAAATTGGAATGATCAGAAATCTTCTGGGGAGGCTATTGATGTATATTTTCCTGCCTAATTATAGACTCATAAAAATCATGGAGCTGGTAGGGATCTTGCAAAAATCATTCTCCTACCTTCACATAGGCCTCACAAAACTCCTAAACGAACAGTAAAGCTCTCCTAATTATGGTCACCAGTACTGTTAGATAGTAAATGCTGGTTCTTATTTCCTTTTGATCAAAGCTCCACAACTCTCAATGTCAGTAACTCTGTTAAATTTAGATATATATACAAGGTTTGTATGCTTGCCCTCAACTAAATTCTTGAGGTTCCACTAGTTCTCAGATAATGAACTGTGAAATTGTGCCATTTGGTTCCCAATAACCGTTGAAGCGAGCATGGAGACTGGCAAGACAGCCAGCAGTGAGAAGCTTTGTCTGTGGTTAAGAACTGTTCTCTTATGCCTGACTTAATCAGGAAGCTCAGTTGGAGGAATGGTTGAAAGAGCTGTCAACATCTGGACATCTCTGCCATGAAAATTCCCAAGGCGATCAGAGCATAAAAAAACAGTGTTTGGGGGTCCATTCTTCCATTGCCGATACAGAAGATAGGAATAGCGACGTTGCAGGCACCATCGAAAGGTGAGCAAGGTGCCTGAGATGCCCAGAGAGAAGTAGGAGTTACTGACCCTCCAACAGGGTTCAGGACTCCGAACGCAGTACATTTGTTAATTGGCAGGGGGGCTTCCGAAACACAGGGCATCTCTCTCTGCTACCCTGAAAGAACAGGTGAACTTTTCAGTAGATTTTTTGATTAATGTCAATTAATGTAACCGCTCTGAAATGGTGGGGCCTCATTAGTATCAAAAAGTTCTGTGAGTTGGCATTAAAATGGCATCAGACATTCAGCTAAATTCCTGCTTTCCTCAGGGGCCGCCAGCTTGTTCAATTTGCCTGGGGCTTTTGACTCAACAGCCTCTTCCCACATTAAACAAGTGAATCCTGGGCACTCTGGTGGGTTCACAGATCCTGACAGATGTTTCTTCACAAAAACATGCAGGCCCGACATCCCTTGAAAACCTGAAGTAGATGAGGTTCTTTCTCTTTCTTCAAACTTTCTCCACATTGCTCGTTTCCTCATTTTACTCAAATCCATCCGAAGGACTCTGCCGAGCCTGGCCCCAAAATAACATTTTGTGTTATGACATAGATGTGTGGGGGCATTTAAAGATGTGTTTATTCTTATTTTTATTTTTCTCTCAGTTACTCAAGTGTGAGAACTGTTTATTGGCCATGGACTATTCCTCTGGGTGATTCTTTTCTGGCATCATATTATGATCTAAATTTATTATGATTGGGTTGGTTGGTGTAGCTAAAAATAAAAAAGGACAATGGGGCATATCACCAGGGCACACTTTGTATAGGCTCTAGAAAGCAGCTTTTAAAATCAGCTGAATCACTTAGCAACTGTATTAGAAATGAAACACATCCATTTCTAAGTATCCAGAATCTGGGTAGAGTACATGATTTTCACAAGAACTTGCTATGATCAGGGTGTAGTTAGGCATGAGATTTGTGTCCCAGACTTTCTTTTGAAGAGTACTACTAATAAAAATATCAGCAGCTGCTGCCTTTGGCGCCCAGACATGTGTCCAGTCCTATGCCTAGCACATCATTTACATTACCTGATCAGATCACAACAAGCAGGTGAAGTGCTCATTCTGTAACACCCATTAGACAGATGGGGACACTGAGGCTTACAGGAGTTGAGTTGTTGTCTCGTTTATCCGAGACAACAGGGCTAGTAAATGGAAGAAGAGGGACTCAGATCCAAGCAAATTTGATTCCAAAGCCTATAGAGAAATGAAAAATAAACATGAAATGAGAGAAAATCAAATAAAATGGCCTCAGAAGTAGTAGGCAGTACTATTAATTATACTTTATTTTAAAACATTACATAAGAAAAGAGGACTTTTGGGCGCCTGGGTGGCTCAGATGGTTAAGCGTCTGCCTTCGGCTCAGGTCATGATCCCAGGGTCCTGGGATCAAGTCCCACATCAGGCTCCCTGCTCCTTGGGAGCCTGCTTCTCCCTCTGCCTCTCTCTCTCTCTCTGTCTCTCATGAATAAATAAATAAAATCTTAAAAAAAAAAAAAAGAAAAGAGGACTTTTGCAAAAGTTAGGTATTCTTCCTTTTAGGTGACTATCATGCAGAAGAACAGGATGTAGCGCAGAAACCAGCCTTCTGTGACCTTCTCCCTGCTGTCCAAGCCATGCACCCTGTCTTTCTCCCCTGCAGAGTCACCTCCCCTTCCTGGGCTGTATCTTTCTCCCCTGCCAGACGGTACTGCCCTCCGGGGAAGGGCCTGGGTCCTCCAGTACTCCCCGTGCCCGGCACACTGCTTGGTGCGGACTGTGTGCCTTTCAGTGGGTGGTTAGTGAACGGGGATATTGAAGAAGCTGAGCAGCTGCCCCTGAAGCCGGAAGGCCGTGGAGAAGAAAGAACAGGACTCTAACATGAGCCATCTTCTACGCCAAAGCAAAACCATCTTTAGGTAAGACCTGACTCAGGCTACCAGTTAGCAGCTCCGGCCTACCTTCCACCGGAACAGCCTCTCTTAGAGGTATAGTTGGTGCCATTTGTCTTTATTTTATTATCAGACAGAGTTTTCCAGCATCTTCCTACGTAGATGGTTTCATACTTTCCCCCCTACTATAAAATAGGTGTGGCTTTTATGGAGAAACTTCTGGCTAACCTTTGGGCTGTGTGGATGCTTAAGAAAATCATCAATGTTTATTAAGAACTTACTTACTTAGACAAAAGAGATCAAAACCCTGCTACGCCATGCTTTGTTCAAAATGAAAGCTGTTGGCTGGTCCCAGCAGTCTCTTGGTACAATCCAACCGACACCCCTCTCCTTTCAGAACACAGAACATGACACAGGCGGACAAGCAAACATAATTAAACACTGGCCCAGATAGGGGTTTTCTTAATTAGTTGTGAGTTTCTGTAATGAAAATACCTGGAGACTTATCTGACTTCAAAGTCCCACTAAAGCTGTGCTGCTTCTGTTGCTTTGAAAATTTGGGAGTTGAGGACTCCTCGCCTCGTGCTTCTTAATGATGATAATTATATGATATGCTTAAAAGGGCTTTTGATCTTGGCCTCTCAAAGCACTCAAGTGAGGCATCAATTCCCTCAACCCCACTCTGAGGCAGGCCTTCCTTGTTTACGGACAATGCGGGCCGACATGGACGTCACAGGTGTCGCTGCCTCGCAGAGAGACAGCGGCAGCCCCCGGGGGGGTGGGGGGGGAACGCACCTTACTCGTTGCGATCTCCAGCCCAAATAATAATCCGCGGGCATGATGGCAACCCCTCACCCACGTAGGGTGTTTTAGATAGCTTCTAATCTCATTTAAACAGTAACAAAGAATTCTTAAAGGAACCAAGTAACTCAGCACCCACCACACCTGTGGCATGGGTAATAGAATTTCTCACTCTGTCTTTTCTTCTCTTTTCTAACAGTTTCTCAGAAGGCAGGGCACCAATCAGGTGACAGGTGTGCGGAGTAAATCTCATCTCGGGCTGTAAGGAGCGATTCCCTACCTTTCCTGCAGTTCCTCAATCTTGCTCATGAAACAATTGGTAGAGTCCAGCCTTACGCATCTGTAACTGATTTGGTTGACTTTGTACCTCGCTAGCATGTTAGCTTCTAGGGTCATCATCCATGGAGCAGGTGACAGACAGACATTAATACCTATTATGGAAAACTGAGTTGAAAGTTATGGAGTTAAAGCTGGGTTTTGGCACCAACCTTTCCAAGGAAATAAGCGCTATCGTGAGCAAGTTGAAGTTGAGTGAGAGTCTCTCCTACATGCAACAGTTTGTACATTTCTTTACCTAAAGTGATTAAATAAATCTTCGATCTGAGCAGATGGCCCACGAGTCTAATTTGGGTGGCCTCTCAAGATCCATACAGAAGAGAACTTGATAGAGTGGAATAAAACATGAAGAGCATCCTTGCTTGCTCATCAGCAGATCCTAGAGTACCATGCCCTCACCCTATTCCTACCTCAGAGGAAGACGACCAAGGATCCAGTGACATCAGGGATGAGTGTTATAAACACATATAACCGGGAACTTTGAGTGCATTGGAAGAGAGGCTTAATGTCAGCAAAGCACCCCCATTTTGCATACCCAGATCCACGGAAAGGCTACAGAATCCAAGAAAATCAACAGCAAAATAAATGAAACAAAACAGAACAAACCTAGATCTTATTTGAGAATTGTTAAAATTAGACCAAGAGTAGCAATGTTATTGGAATTACCTTGAACATCCATATAAAATGTACATTTTTTAAAAAATCTCAAAGACCGTGGTGCATTATTTTCTATGTGGTGAGGGGGTTTGTAAAGTTAAGGAAAAGGAACAGCAGCTGATGTTTATTATATTCTTTTCCTGTGTGCCAGAGTTGTTCTAAGTTCTTCAGGTGTAATCTTCACATAAGCCCTACAACGTAGGTGTTGTTTTCCTGGTTTAGAGATACAGAAACTGAGATTCAGGAAGGTTAACTAACTTGCTAGAGGACAGTGTTAATAAAAGGGCCAGGATTATTACTCAAAACTGTCTGACTCCAAAGCTCACATTCTTATCCAGGAGATTATTCTGCCTGGAGGATGCAATTTGAGTTGGAAGACAGGGGAGCTGGGACCAATAATGTTAGCACAAGAAAAATCCATCGCATCATCTCATATATTGTTCCTTCTATAGAGAGGTAAGCACACACATACAAACACACACACGCGCACGCCCGCACATATGCACACAGAAGAGAGAGAAAGACATAGGTCATATCATTATATTTTCTAAGTCTGGGAAGTCTTTATAGATTGGCCTAAGGTCTTAAAGTTATCACAGTGGGTGTTAAATAAGTACTCAAAATATAACCAATAATCAAGCATTAGACACAATAATACAGACACTATTTTTTTGGCCATTCTGGTCTTTAAGAAAGCAAAACCCTGTGTTGGCAAAGATTATTTAAGTTTTGGAAATGAGGTAAATGCAAGTCCTTGCAATGTCACACTGGAACATTCTGTACCAGGCCCTTTTCAGGGTTAAATCTTTGCTTATCTCCTGTTTACTCTTGGTGAGGGCTCAGACTCTATGAAAAGCATAAGTCAACTTCGAGATTCTCATTCGGGAGAGATGGAAATGATCCTGTCCACAGAGTAGATAACCCTAAAGCTTATGACTGTGTTGTCCTGAAGGACATTGGCCAGGTCTGTCTTTGAGCAAACCCATTTTAACACACCTTAGCTGAGTGATGAGATGAAACTCTGGTCCTCAAATTTGCCTTTGAGCCAGACTTACCCCCCCACCCCGTTTCCCTCATTAGCAAGTCAAGTGAACTTTTGACATATGCTAACTTTTTATTTGTATAAGAGTCATGCACTTTTACTTGTTCAAAAATTAAACTCTGATGTCTGACAAAGCTGAGTAGGTGAGTGAGATACATCTGAAATGGGATTTTAATGACAGGTGCAGTACAGAAGACCCCAGATAAATAAAAGATAGGAGATCAGGTACATTAGAAATGCCTTAAGCCTATATAGTTGAGACCTCAACACTAAGCAAGCTTCCATCTCCGCTCGGGCAGGGCCTAGCGTCTTTGCTAGAGAAAGCTGGCAGGGGCCAATATATCTAATGTGCCCCCATTGAAGAAGACGCAGACTTGATATCTAATCTTTTCCCAGGTATGTGAAAGCAGAACAGAGCACACTTCTGCCATCTCTTATCCTCTAAGACTGAATAGATCAGAGCGAGCCTGATGTGCTACATGCATGCCAACGGAGAGGGATAAAATGCTCAAAGTTGTTTCGGGAAGTCAAAGGTCAAATTATTCCGGCAGTTATCTGCGATGATCTAAGTGATATATTTTAGAGAAGTGTTTCTCAAGTAGGATATGTGGCCTGCTGGAGAGCAGCAATTACCCTCCTAATGGACCACAGACTCATCCAAAATGTAAGACATTTTTTGAGTGTGAATGAAACACAGTTCTTTAGAGTTCCTCTTTTATATGTGGCCAAACCTACTTGATAGCAACCTATCAAGTTTTAATATTAAGAACAAAATTAAGACTCACCAGAGTTTACCAAGGACTCAAAAGTAGACTACATCCTGCACTTACTTGGCAATATGTCAATTCTGGGAGAGGAAGGGCTTTGCTCTGTTTACTGCTGTATCCCCAGCACCCAGAGGGATGCTCAGCACAGCTAGTAGGTGCTTGATGAATGAGTATGGACTGAACTATTTGAAGAGATTGGGGCTCCTCCCTCACATGTGCATAGGCGTCAAGTTTTATTTCCCACAATTTTGGGGAAGGATACATTGTTACTAGAACATCCACAGTTCGTTGTGATTTTCAATTGCTGCTGATCTTGCTTCAGAATTATAAATTACTGTTAGTTTGGCTTCATCATGACTAATTTTAGTATGATGTGGGTTGTTTGGCTAACCCTACAATATGTAACTCTGCACATTTGCATCAACATTATTTTGGTCTATAATTTTCCAATAACTAAATTTTAAGGCATGCCTGTGGTGAGTTCAATAATGAATCATCTATATATCTAGAGATAAAACAGATACATGCATCATCTGCCAAATTGTGTTGCTTTCACTAGTTATGTGCTGTCTATCCATTTGCTCTACTTAAATAAAATGCACTATCAAATGTAACAGAAGTACTAGATTATTTTTAACTTTGTGTCATTGTTTTATAATATAAAGCTGTAGTAAGCTTATAATTAGTTTCTGAATTTTGCTCGTCATCTTCTCTCATCAGTCACTGGGTTCCTGAACACTGAAAGTTAGGAACAGGTGGGAAAGGAGGGTATGTGTCCTACCTACGTGGGCCATAGTGTCTCCCGGCCCACATAACTGTCTGTGTTCACCGAAGAGTGAGAATCACTATTTTGGAGCCCAGTGCTTATGTATGTAGACACTGGCCAAAAGCACCATCTAAAAAAATACCAAAGAACCACAAAGTCTTCAGAGAATCCCTCCAAGCTCACCTCCCGCCTAAATCAATGCTCCTTTTATTAGTTTCCTCAGGCTGCTGTAACAAATCCTCACAAACTAGCTGGCTTAAAACATCAGGAATTACAGTCCTCATAGTTGTGGCCAGAAGTCGAGATCAAGGTGTTAGCAGAAGTGGCTCCTCCATGCCCTTCTCCTAGCCTTTGGTGGTTGCTGCCCAACCTTGGTGTTCCTCAGCTTGTAGACACAACACTCCAGTCTCTGCCCCTGTATTCATGTGGTGTTCTTGCCTGTATGTCTCTGTCTCTGCGTCCAAATTTTTCTCTTCTTACAAGGATAGCATTCATTGATATTCTTTTTTTTAAACTATTTTTTTAAAGATTTATTTATTTATTAGAGAGAGAGAGAGAGAGAGAGAGCATGAGCAGGCAGAGAGGCAGAGGGAGAGGGACTCCCTGTTGAGCATGGAGCCCTACACCGGGCCCCACATGGGGCTTGAGGTGGGGCTGGATCCCAGGACCCTGAGATCATGACCTGAGCTGAAATTAAGAGTGGCCGCTTAACCAACTGAAGCACCCAGGTGCCCCTCATTGATATTCTTTTAATGACACCAGTCATTGTTTTAGGGCCTGCTCTAATCCAATAGGACCTCATCTTGATCATATCTGCAAAGACCCTATTTGGAAATAAGGTCCCGTTTACAAGTAGTGGGGATTAGGACTTGAACATATCTTTCTGGGGGACACATATCAACGCAACAACATCCTTATTTATTGTGTTTTTTTTCCTGGTTATTATTCTCTTGGCGGTGTGTCTTGTCTTCTTCTCTTTAATTAACCCCTTTTGTACTTGAAGGCCCCTTGGAACCTTCTGGCTTGACCCCCATCCAACAGCCTGCAGCCCACACACCTAAGATGGAACTATGCTTATACAAAGCAGGCCCTTGATGAATATCTGCTGGCATGACTTAGTGGCTCCTGAAGTCTCCAAATGATAATTCTCTTATTTGAAAGGATCAATACTCCAGAATGCCCAAAAAATGATCACTAATCACAAAAATGACAAGGATTTAAAATATATTTTAATTTTTTTTCACTGAAAACAGCCATATTCTAATAGCCATTGGAGAAGACAAAGCATGTGTTGTTGGTCCACTAATACACTTCTCCATGGCTTGGTGCCTCATAAGTTCCCTAAGGCATACCTAATGACCTGTCATATGACATACCTTATTGCATCTTTTTGTTGAATCGCGCTCTAGACAAACTGAGTTAAAGCACATACATGACTTTTTAACGTGTGACTCGAAGGGCATTTTTATTTCTTATGTTCACTGGTATTTTTTAAAGTACATCTAAGTTAATCTAAATGAGTCTGTTGAGAGCCCAGAGAGTGGCTGCACAGTGGAGATTGGACCGTCTGTAGCTAATTGCCTTCCTATGATCATCAATGTGCATAGAACGTGGATGTTCTTCTTGGAGAAACACTGGCATTCTTCCCCAGGTCTCGTAGAGCCACATGTTAGAGAGTGACCTCAGCAGGAGATTTTTATCAAGTGCATATAGTTATCTTAGTATTTGCCCTTTATACTAGAATTACCTGTTTCTAGTGGTCTGTACACTAATTTTGGAGGTTTAGCAAAAGAAATCATGTCATATTTAATTTTGTATTCTTGGTAGAGTGGTGTGTGAGTCGATTAATAACTGTTGAAGTAAGTTCAACTACTTTCAAATACTTTATTACTCTAGATGAAACAGAGCAAAGCATCATCCAGAGGCAAAACGGCCCTCCAAATGTTATTTTGTCTAAAGAAGACAAGATCAAAGAATAACGATTAAAGAAAAGGTTGAAGGTAAAGCCATGAAAAAAGTATACTGGATAAATATGAGGTAAAAGAAAGTTGAGTACAGTATAATACCAGAAACATAGATTTAGTAAAAGCAGTAGTCACATTGAATTTAATTAAGATAGATTATTAGAATAACACAATTAATAAGCTTTATGTAATAAGTACAAATTCAGGGGCACCCGGGTGGCTCAGTCGTTAAGCATCTGCCTTCGGCTCAGGTCATGATCCCAGGGTCCTGGGATCGAGCCCCGCATCGGGCTCCCTGCTCAGTGGGGAGCCTGCTTCTCCCTCTCCCACTCCTCTTGCTTGTGTTCCCTTTCTCACTGTGTCTCTCTCTGTCAAATAAATAAATAAAATCTTAAAAAAAAATAAAAAAATAAGTACAAATTCAGAAATTTACATTCTTTTCAAGCATATGTGGGATATTTCCAAAAAATTACCATATCGTAGTCCAAAATGTAAATTTTAACAAATACCCAAGAATCAGAATAATTAAGATCACTTTTTTTTACTATAATGGAATTTTACTAGAAATTAAAAATAAGAAATAAACATACAGCCAAAAGAAGGCCATACATTTGGAAACTAAAAAACACACTTCTAAATAATGCATGGCTTAAAGAAGAAATCATTATGAAAAGAAAGAAAGTATTTAGAAGGAAAATAATAGAACTATCAACATCAAGACTTGTGGGATGAAGCTAAATTAGTGGTTGAGGGTTATTTATAGTTTTAAATGTCTATCGAAGAAAATCAGAAAAATTGACATTTACAAGCTAAGCTTTCAACTCAAGAAATTAGAAAAAGGGCGTCACAGTCACTCTAAAGAAAATAGAAAGAAGGAAATATAAATGAGCATAAACTAAAGAAAAAAAAATTTAAAACAATAGAAAAGATTGACAAAAGCAAAAACTGATTTCTTTGAAAAGACTAATAACAGTAAGAAACTGCTGGTAAAATCAATCAAGGAAGTAAGTAGAAAATAGCAAGAAAGTAGAAAAGAGTAATGTTAGACATTTAAAAATGAAAAATAATAAATAAAATAGAGATGAAAAACACAAAAGAATAGTATTCACGACTTAATGCCAATAAATTTGAAATCAATTAAATGATTTCATAAAAAATTACAACAATTGCCAAAGTGAACTCAGGAAATACTGGAAAATGTGAATACATAAAGAGTTTATATCAATAATCAAAAACCTACCATGAAGGCGCCTGGGTGTCTCAGTTGATTAAACGACTGCCTTCGGCTCAGGTCATGATCCTGGAGTCCCGGGATCGAGTCCCACATCGGGCTCCCTGCTTAGCAGAGAGTCTGTTTCTCTCTCTGACCCTCCCCCTTCTTGTGCTCTCTCTCTCTCTCATTCTCTCTCTCAAATAAATAAATAAAATCTTTTAAAAAACAAAACAAAACAAAAACCTACCATGAAAAAATACCAGAGGCAGATGATTTTATAGGTGAGTTTTCTTCAAAAGAATAAATAGCTTATATATTATACAAATTGTTTCTGTAAACAAAAAAAAGCTGGGAACTCTTTTTATGATGTTGTATAACCTTGATACAAAATCCAGACAATACAAGGAAGGAAATTTATAAACTAACCTCATCTACAATAATAAAGGCAATAACCTATATTTAAATTGAATACTTAGTATGGTATGAGCACTTTATGTGCATTGTCTCATTAATACTAGCAACAACCTTAAGAAGTGAGTAGTGGGTGCTATTTTTGACTCTAATTTCCAGCTGAGAAAACTGAAGCATACATTGTCAGAACTTGGCTTTTAATGCCAAAATCATAATTTAAGGGAATCAAATCAAGATGTACACACATACATATATACATAATCTACAATATGAAGTAACTAAAGATGGAAAAACAACTATATTCATGTTGAAAATGAAATATGACACCTGTTATTATCATTAGTGTATGGATCAACATTGTACTAGAAGTTTTTTCCAATATGATAAAATAAGGAAAAGGAATGAAATATATATGAACTAGAATATAAGAAATAAAAATTGTTGACACATGATATGATGGCCTACACAGTAAAACTGAGAGGATCTGCAAACTATTAAAACCAGTAAGAGTCCAGCAATGATGACAGGTATATAAACTATAAATAAAAATCAATGTGTGCCCCTATAACCAGGAATACTAGATCAAAAAACATCATTAAAAAAACATAGCTATTAAAAATCATGATTGTAAAGAATGTTTAATGGCGTAGGGCAATGGAAAGATAATGATGATGTCATGTTGAGTGAAAAAAAGCCACACAAAATTTTATTTATTCCTACATCATCATTTTCTTTACAATACATTATAAAACTCTATCTTGCACAGGTTTTGGTTGTGATTCCCTAATATATGGATATGAAGTCCAGTAACATGTCAAATGAGTCATAGGAATTGGTAGGATATTTTTTCTTCCTATTTCCTGCATCTTTCATGTGTTTGTGATGCGCTATATTTTGAAAATGAGTAAAAATCTTATGAAAAAGTTTTAACTGAATGTGCTGAATAGAACCTGAAGAAAAGTCTTGGACAAATGCTTTTGGTGAAGATGGTCATAGTTCTTGAAGGGAAAGAAGAAGACTTAATTGGGATGCCCTTATAAAAGCTGGAATTCCGGTGTCAAATCAAGGCAATGGCTTTGGGGAAAGGAGATTCATTGGTACCCTAATTCCTTGAAACCATTCATTCCCCAACACTTTCTAATGCCTGCTAAATGATTCCGTGCCCTGGCCAAAGCCTGCATTGGAAAAAGAAGGAAATGGTCTAATAATCAAGGTAATTGATAAATCTGTTGTTGGTTGTGATTTAAATTAAGTGTAAGATGGACACAACTGCACCAAATCTATACAGAGCTTTCCCTCTATCAAAGTTGCAAGTCTTTAAAAAAAAAAAAAAGATTTCATTTATCCATTTAACAGAGAGAGACTGAGAGAGAGAGAGAGAGAGAGCACAAGCAGGGGGAGCAGCAGAGGGAGAGGGAGAAGCAGGGAGCCTGACATGGGGCTCGATCCCAGGACCCCGAGATCATGACCCAAGCTGAAGGCAGATGCCCAATGGACTGAACCACCCAGGTGCCCCAAAGCTACAAGTCTTCTAATGGTTTAATTCTCTGGTAGGTACCTGGTCACAAAAATAAATTTATGAAAAACTTTTTAAAATATTTTAAAATATTAAATGAAACACAATCTTACAGGAACTCTAACCCAGTATTTCGCATGGAGATTTTACATTCGGTCCTCTTGCATTGCTGATGTCAGCATGTGGGGCTGGGGTTAGTGAGGAGATCCAATGGGGCCCTCGGTTTAAAATGTGTAAGGGCTGGGATGGTGGAAGACTTCTGTGACGGTAGGATGCAGTGGACGGGAGACCTTGCTTCAGAACACCTTGAGTCTTATTCAGCCACTTTCCAGCTGTGCCACTCTGGGCAAGGCACTTCCACTTTCTAAGCTTCAGTTATCTTACTTGTAAAATGGAGATAATGAGAATACCTGTGCTGCAGAATTGTTGTGAACATTTGACTAAAGAACATAAAGAACTTAGTGTGACCTTAATAGCTTAACTATTGTTACATAAACTAAATACAGATTTCCAACCTTCGTCTGGTAGTCAATTGTCATAGATGGGTCAGGTCATAAAAAAATCTTCCAGTTTAGCGCCTGGGTGGTTCATTCGGTTGGACCACCGCCTCTTGATTTTGGCTCAGGACATGATCTCAGGGTCCTGGGATTGGGCTCCATGCTCAGTCTGCTGAGGGAGTCTGCTTGAGGATTTTCTCTCTCCCTCTTCCCCTACCGCCACCCACTTACCCCACTCTCACTCTCTCAAATAAATTTTAAAACCTTTAAAAAAAATAACTGCCAGCTTAATTGTCCTTTCCAGACACTCCAATCTTCAACAAATTCCCTTTCTCTGAATTTATGTATTGCAATAGCACTCAGAGATCAAACCCAAAGTTCCCTATTCTTGAAGAAAATGAGCAAATCCTGAAGGCTATGTGGACTATATAGTCTTGTTCTCTGATTTAAGTTGAGAGCAGTCTTTAGGAAAGCACTCAGAAACAGGAAAAGTCCAGAAGGTGTGCGCAAGCCAAGTACTGATGAGATTCAAAATGAGGCAAACTGACTAAGCTCAGCTTGAGTACATTCCCAGAAAAGAGAAACAAAGCCAAAGCATTGGGAGCCAGCCGGCTTCTGGAAACAATCTGGGAGAAAAGCTAGAGGTTCTAAATAAAACCGAAAATACTTGGCTGGCTGGCTGGTTTACAGACTGATTGATTTTTGGCCCCAACTTCGAGGTGAATATGCCTCTTTTGGGGACTCCAAGTAGGGTGGGCAATGTATTTCTTTAATAGCTGTCGACTATGAACTTGTTTTTGAAAGAAAAAGAAAAGTCAGTCGCTATCACAATCCGGAAACCAGATTACAAAATCTTTTATCCTCTGCTTATACGCTGCTGTGGCCCTCATGATAATAAGTATGGAATGGTTAGAAGGCGAAATTTTGGGCTGCTGGTCTCTGAAGGAGAGAAGTGAAATCAATGGAATTTTGCAGGAAGCATTCACAAGAGTTCTTATTTTGTTCATCTCCGACTACTTTGGAAGTTGCTTTTTTGCCTGACAAATGGCATTGGCTTTGCACACCCCTCCTCTTTGATAGTTGAGCAAGACACCTTTGACCCTAAGAGAAGCCAGAACCCCAGAGCCATAGGGGAAACCATTCCTGGGATATTAATTACCTATCTGCAGGCATTGGAGGAGAGTGTTGGAATACATACAGTTTTTTGTCTCTGGTTGTATGGACTTAGAATTTAGACTTAGGCAGAAATGAGGAATTTTAAGTGTCTTAGTGATAAAAGTTTTAAGGAAAAGACTAAATTTATCATCATAGGCCAAAAAAAAAAAATCTAAAACATAAAACACGGTGAGGATCTAGAAGACTAAAGAAGAAAAGTCTGAGTAGAGGGAATTTTGTACCACTAACAAATGAGAATATTGAGTGAAAACAAGGACTGGTGTGTTTGCGGTCACTGTATCCTATATTAGAAGACTTGTAGCTTTGGGGCACCTGGGTGGCTCAGTCCATTGGACATCTGTCTGTATCCATGTAGACTGCTTTTCCACTTCCTGAAACAGAATGACAGAAGTATTCTTGCCCCTTCCTCAGATCAGTGTATAAATAACTAAAAAAAATCACTGTGCTAGAGTCCAAATTTACCTTGGATTAATGCCCCGTTTTTTTTTGGTGCCCCTTTAAAACAAACATCTGAGAAGACTTGTCTGTGTCCTGTCTTCCCTCCTGTCCTCTCTAGCCCAACCAGATTTTGTTCCCACTGCTCTGCTTCACTTAGGACCCTCATCTTACCAAATCCAGCAGTCTGTTCCCTCCGGGGTGTTACTTGGCAAATCAGCAGCTTGTTCTTGACTGCAGGGACTGCCCTTTCTTTTTTGGAATATATTCTTCTCTGGAATCCCGAGACATCACCCATCTCCTCATTCTTCCTCTTCCTCCCGACATGAAATGGTGGACATCTCCAGGGCTCGATTCTATCCACTGTTCTGTCTGCCTTCTCTTTGTAGAGAATGTATTTCATTGAATCCCCTGGTTTTAAACATCACATAACACTAAGCAATCCCAGTTTATGCTTCTACCCCGACCTTTTCTTGGGGGCACCAGACTCATGTATCCAATTGCCTACTTAAGATCCTCACTTTAAGGTCTCATAAGTATCTCAAACTAAACAAAGCCATAATGGAACTCTTGATCCTTTCATCTTGATTTTTCCCCAATTAAAAAAAAACAAAAACAAAAACTAAATTAGTCACACTATCATCAAACCATTCTCTCCAGCCCAAATATAGGAGTCATTCTTCCTTCCTCTTTTTCTCCCACTCTCCCATCCAATCCAGCTGCAAGTGGATTGCCCTAAAAAAACATATTTGGAAAAATATATTCTCATTGCCTTCCTACCGTTCAGGTGGGAGCCACCAGCATCTCTGACCCAGACCACGGCACACCCCCCACCTCCCGCCCCGCTTCCTTCTTGCTCACGTAGCCTGTTCGATACACAGCCGAGTGACTCTTAAAATGCATCTCAGATCATGTCATTTTCCTGCTCAAAACTCACTGCTTCTCATTTCATTTTGAATAAAACTCGAAATCCTACCTCGGACACACAGGGTCCTGCACAAATTCGTCCTGCCTCTATCTCTGCTCTTGTTTCCTACCACTTAGGCTTAGGACCCTCCTGTAGACGTTCGACTTCCTGTTGGGGGGGATGAGACACCCTCATGTCTCCTCTGCGGGTCCCTCTTCCTGGAGGACTCTGCCCCCCGGGCCTTTGCACAGCTAGCAGTGCTCACATCTTTGCTCCAATACTGCTTCCAAAAAGACTTCTCAGGCTGCCCTAGGGAAAGTCGCGGCACGCCCTCTCCTATCGTTCTGTTTAGTTGCTCATAGCACCGTCACTAGCTCAGTTCATCTTTTTTACTTGTTTACTTGTCTTCTTCTCTCACTGGAATGTAAACTCCATGAGGACAGGGGTGTCGTCTCTTTTCCAGTTGGAACCCCTGCATCTTGAAGAATGTCTGGCACATAGCGGTAGCACTGATAACTCGTGGCAGGTATAAGCAAAAAGAGTGCCTCTTTACACACCTACAGCCAACTTTCTCTTTTGTAGGACAGAAACCTTTTTGCAATGCTTAGTGTGAATCTCTGTCCCATCCCTGGAAAAAAATGGGTTAACATCAGGCAGAATGAAAGATCATTTTGTTTTCCCTTTTCCTTGTCACTGCATACATTAAAGCTAACAGGTAGATAACCAACAGATGGCCAACTTCCAACTCAGAGAAAAAACTCATGACTCGTTTGCAAGTCATTAGCCAAGTGCAACCATGTTTTCTTGTCCGGTGGTGGTTCCGTTACTATCACTTCCTTTCTTTCCTCTGGTGCTCCTGCCCCCCACTGCAGCTCGTTTGGAAGTTATAAGCCCACAGACACCAGTGGCAGGTGGCTGGGGCTGACAAACCACAGGTATTTTGCCCCAGGGCACCCTGTAATTTAATGTACCAGTAGAACATGTCTACTGATTTATAGATTGATGGATCACAAGGACTGCGAGCGTAGATATTGGGGAGGTAACATCAGAATTCACAAGGATGGCTGTCCTCAAAGCACAAGCCAACATCATTTAATTAATGAAGCGAAGTCCTGGTGCTTCTTTCCACTCAAAGCCAGAACCAAAACAATCCCACAGTCTAACAACCAAAGGTTTGCAGAGCAGAATAAGATCAGGTAGCTTTTTGTCTAAGTCACTCTTATGTGTAGATAAGGAGTCTAAGGTAGGAAAGTTATGAAACTTACCCAGAGTCACAGACCAGCCCAGACTGCCCGCTACGTGTTGGATCACATACGAATCGTTGGACACCATGGTCCCCGTCTAATGACTGGCTTCCACCAGAATGTGTTCCTATTGGAATTCTATGCCCCTGAACTGTTATTCCCCAATCTATACCCACCCCAATATTTATGTCATGTTAACTGTATCAAATACTTTGACTTTGGGTTTCATTAAAATAGACTCTTGAGACCTGAAAGAAATTGTTTGCTCTGGTCCTCATTTCTATAGAACTCTAGTAACATCATGTTTTTCATGAGGTTTGTAAATAAAATCCTTCCTCATAGTGACCTCATGTGGGATTTCCTTCACATTCATAAGCAAAAATAGCTCTGCCGAATTCATCTTTATAAATGATGTCAAGCCAGCCTCCATTTCCATCTGACTAGCTAAGAAGCAGGATGGTGGGAACAGGCGCCCTGGGTCACATCTCAGGGCCCTATCCACTTTTGATTGTCAGCATTCACTCGCTTTGTGATCTTAGGAAAGGTACTTAATCTTTCTCTCTGTCAGTTTTCATATTTATAAAATAAGGATAATAATACTTACTCATAGGATTTACAAGGACTAATTGACTTAATGAACATAAAACATTTAGAACAATGCCTGGCACATACTAAGTGCCACATACATGTTACCAAAAAAGGGAAAATCCTTAGATGATGAAATACTTTCCAGAAAGTCTTCATTTTACTGCACTTCAATGTTACTACAAGGAAGGTGGCACATTGTATTTAGATTGACTTTCCCAAGATACAGCCAAACAGTAAACATTACAATTACTGTTTGTAAAGTTTGTAACAAAGTCTGGGACAAAGAAATTTGATTATAAAATTATCCTACTTTTTGCTCCATTACCAAAACCAGAAGTGCAAACATAAGGCAAAAAGCAGCAATTGAGGCAATGTACTAATTATTTCAACACTTAGGAACTCTTTGAACAATTTGGAAATTGAATCCTGTGTAATATTTTAGCAACAATTTAAAAAGCAATAATAATGGATGTTTGCCAAATCATCAGAAGAATTGCTTTAGTAAAGGAATAGCTTAATATCTGACAAGAGTTGTGGCTATGTTTAAATTTTCTCCAAGTAAGAGTTTAGTAAAATAACACGTAGAATTCATTTACAATATTCTTTTGTTAGTTTGTGAAAACAGGCAACAAGGAAGCCCCATTTCACAGAGAGAGTGTAAGAGGGAGAGAAAGTAAGAAAACTTCTTACGCAGAAAGGAAGCTTTTCTAAACTCATCATTTGTGAAAGAATCAGATCTGGGACTCAGAAAGCCAAGTCGTTCTCAAAAATGATAAGCAGACTTTGACACCAAAATTCCTGCCTTCAAACCCTAGCTGTGTGACTTTAAACAAGTCACTTAACTTCTCTGCCTCGATTTCCTTTCCTTATAAAATGAAGATAATAATAGTACCTATATCTAAGGTTGTTGGGAGGATCGAATGAGTTAATACATGCAAAGCACTTAGAACAATACTTGATAAAGGAGTGTTCCATAAATCTTAGCTCTCATAAATTTATCAATTTCTATGTCAGAAGTTTATTTGTCAAAGGAATTAGGATGAGAAACTACAAAATAGAGAGGGTGGGAGAGAGGAAGGAGGGGGATATAGAAGGAGAAGAAGAAAAGGAAGGAGGAAAGGAAAGAAGGAGGGGAGGTGGGAAGCCCAGCACATTCCAGGATTTCAGAGGTGGTTGGGTTCCCCAGCAGCAGACCCTGTGCCAGAAATTTAGGAATGTGCTCCCAGGAGACCCCGGAAAGAAGAGGGAGGAAGCAGAACCAGATAGGGCAGGAAGCTGAGTGAAGGTGTGAGTCCAGCCAAAGTCCAGTGTGGGCCTGACCCCGCAAGGGAGCTGTGGAGTCTAAATGCCAGTTTGGAGTTTGTCCCAGCTCGGGCAAGAGCTTTCATACTCCTCTACCTGTCAGTCCTCAACTGGCACGCTCCTGCGACATATAACCTCAGGCATTGTTTAAAGCCCTCCATGCAAGCAGAAGGTTCCAGTAGCCCAAGATAATTCTCCAGACTCTCCAGTCCTAGGTGGGGCATTGAGAAGGCATACCCAAAGAGGACGCACAGCAAGGTTGACTTGGCTCTGAGGGACTCAGATGAAACGCGAGAGGGGCTACTACACAGGGTTGGCCCCAGTCATTCTCCCAACGAGAGGCTGGTGATGAGCCTGGAGCTTGAAAACCAGTGAAGGTCAAACGCAAACAGAGGGAAGGCCCAGCTGAGAAAGCAGGTACTGGGGACTCAGTTTTCGTAAGCATAGACACCTAAACACAAGCATGTTGATAAATGCCACAGGTAGTGATCGGAGTGCTTAACGTGGTTTTCACGCTCTGTCAGAACAATGAAAACTTTCAGAAACAAGCAAACCAATATGATGTTTGATTTGCAATGGGTAGTTTCAGTTCATTCTCCCACTTTTTAATAGGCCCAGTTAGGGAGTGGTGTTAATTTTGTCTTGTGTATGGCATGTATGACATTTCACGGGGCGATCTGTCATGCTTCTCACACTCTACATAGTAACAGAACTCATGCAGGCTGCATGTTTTGGGATTTAGGAAGTGGCATCTATATTTACATATTACTATGTATATACAAATACGTATGTGTATGGATATAAATATACGTGCATCTACATACTTCTCATTTGCATACACATACACGGATACATGGGGAGACGTGACACAGGCCAGAGTGCAATTCAAGATGAACTTTCTGGATTGGGCATAGATAGATGGCACAGAGAGATGCATAAAGATGCACAATAACAGATTACGGATGCTCTGCATTCTGACATTCTTTACCTAACCTAGACATTCAGCAGGCAAATTAGAAGAGCAATTAGTATTTTCCTTTACATATATATAAAAAAAGTATTTTCCTTTATGGCCAAGAGTTTCTGGCAAACTCTAAAATGTCAAGTCATCAACAAGGTAAGAAAATCTAGTTTCAACTTAAACTTTTTGCCATCACCATGAAGATGAGATTAAGTTTTACTTCAGTGACATCAGGTGAAGATACTTACGTAAATAGTTTCATCATCAGGGAATAAATATTTCCTTTCCTCCTTCCTTTTCTTCTTCTCCTATCTCCCCCTCCTTCCTCTCTGCCCCCACCCCCAATTATGAACTGTCAGAAACATGGTTACAAATATACTAGAGTAGAAGCAGAAGACCTAGGTTGGAATTCCAGCTCTGACACCTATTACTGATGTGACTTGGGTTACATCCATTTTCAGAGTTTCATCTGTAAAGGGACAATAACAACATGGAATAATTGTTAGAATTAAATGAGACGGTATATGACAAGACACTTCATGAACTGTCAAGTGTGACATGGTTGTAAAGATTCAGGATCACAGTAGACATCATCATAATCGAGGTCAAAGTGATAATGGGGATAGAAGATAGGCAGCTCCTGATTTTAACTTACTTACATTCTTCAGGTAGCAGCTCCAATACTGTTAGATCCATTCATTCTATCTGAACATAGACAACACTGCAGATTTATAAAATCACAATGAAAAGAAGTATCTTCAAAAATTTGAATTATTTGTAGCATTTTTTAGCATTCTATGTCTTGTTATTTCCAAAGTATATCTGGTAAAAACAGTACCTGTGTCTATTTTTTCCCCCTAACCAGTAAGAACCTTCTGGAGGAGTTATAATTTCAGTATATGCTTAACTAATTTATCTTGATGCATGCAAATACTCTTCTACTTGCTAGAATCTGATGCAGACAGCAAGGGATTTGAGTGATAGTTTCCCAATATTTGGGGGCTGTGGGGGTTTTAGAAATGGACGTGAACAGTCGCACAAGGTTCAAACACCAAGGATGCAAGGTCCTTCAGTATTTTTTCTGAACTTCTGTAAACTCATCAGCCACCACCCTCTTGCCCTGCTGATTTTCTCAGCCCCAAAGCAGTGTGGTATCGGATGGGCAGTATCTGTGTATACCTGGCCAGACTAGTAGGCTCCTTAACTTTCAATTCCCTCACCTGTAACCGTGAGACAATAAATATGCACCTCACAGGGTTATATGTTATAAATGAAAGGGTTATCTTGGTCCTAGGCATTTAATAAATGTTTCTTCTATTTCTTCTTCCTCCCACTTCGTGCCCTCCTCTTTCTCATTTTTTCCCCTTCATTAAGATTGGTCTTCCGCATACTCACTCTTCACCCTGTATTTGCTCATTTATTTTAAACCCGATATTTAAATCTATCATATCTGAAAATCAGAAATACTCTAGGATACTCTGGCTTATGACCTAGGTGTTCCCTAGCTGAAGGGTCAGGGAGACCCTGCACTTATTCTTAGAAGAAAGCAACAATGAATGCTGCCCTCAAAGGTCGAGATCCCTCCTTCAAAGGGCAGTTTGAGTGATGTGTCAGAGAACACTTCTCTTTCTATGCCCAGGGTCCTTGAGAAGGGTGACAATGTTAATAGCAGATTATGAGAAAGCTGCTTGACAATACCAGGGATCATTCCATCCATTTATCTCGTGTCAGCCGTCACCAGTCCCTGGTCGAGTATTGATGTCAGGTTTAACCTTGAAGCATATCCTACTCAGGTGAAAACAATGGAAGGCACTGAGATGAATAAATGAATATGCTCATCATCAGGTGGGAAGGAGAAAAATTTAGAAGACTGTTCTCTGCTTCCTAAAATGTCAGTCAAGAAGAAATTCTTTGGGCTGTGGATGGGATGCCCTTCCAAAGTGTTTTATATGATTTGGACAACTAGTTCCTAGTTCCTCAGAACAAGGAGGAAATGCATTATTTTTGTGATTCCTCCCCTGATTTTCAGCAGGTCTGCCTTAGTTTGTTTGGCTTTGGTCCCATGATTAATGCTATAACAATATTCAGAGAACCATAAAATCTAAGTATTGAAGGGATTTTTGAGGTCACTTAGTCCACTTAGTTTAAGACATTTTTTTCTAAAGCATTTCTGGAAAATGGCCAGGCAGCTTGCCTCATATGCTCCCATAATCATATTCTCCACTATATTGATCCACGATCTGCATCTCATTCAAGAATGGTTCCACATCCTTGGCTTTTAGAAGAGAAAGAAAACTTAGAGATGATGTGCATCTGCATATTTCAATCTTTTTACTACCGGGATCATCCTTCTCTGTCTCCTGTGCCTGCTTCCCCTCCCAAACATACTTTTCTTGAACCATGTTCTCTGGTTCAGGTGGTGGTACCAGCCATTGACCAAGTCAGAAATTTGGCAGGCTCCTTCAGATCCTCTTGTTTGGTTTTCATACCTAACCAGTATATGGACAGAACTCTGGAAATTCTTGACACATATCTGGCAAATAACATTTCAGGACTTTAGGTATGAAGAGGAACCTAAAATGGAGAGTGGGAAAGAATGGTCAGAGAGGAAGTGAGCCCAGGAAGAACAGGCCATACAAGGCAAAGGTAGAGAGAGTGGTTAGCAGTGTAAAATACTGCAAGAAATTCATTTTTGATGAGGGCTACATGGTGTCTATTGAATTTTGTATTATAGATGTCATGAGTGACTATTACCGAAATTGTTGCTGTGGAAGTGTCCAGTCAGATGTTAGTTCAAAAGAGCCAAAGAGTGTGGAAATAGAGACACAGAAAAAGCTTTAATTCTTTTCACAGGAGCTTGGCTAAAAAGAGAAGTAGAGAGATAGTGTGGTACTCAAATCGAGATATACATAGATGTCTGATGTATACTTATATTAGTAATTAAGTTGTGTGTATTTTATGGAAATTAAATGATATGTGTGTAAATCAGATATAAATATATAAATATGCACGCATGTTTTTAAATTAGATGAACTCGTGCCCGTTTATAGACTGAAGGAAATGGGTTCAAATGAGGAACAGTTTAAGAAGAGAAAATAAAGTATTTGAGGATAATCATGAAAGTAAATAGTAGCTACAAGAGTTGACAGGAGTGAAGATCCCTACTAGTGTGAGGCTGGAGGGAAGGAATAAAAGATAGTATAGATACAGATTATTTGGCCTTTAGCTGAACAAAAAAGAGAGAAATAAATAAATTTCCTATTAATTCTAGAAAAGTTTCATAATTCATATCAGAAGAATTAAATTCTCAATAAGAAAATGCCTTGATGGCCTCTTGGTATGAAAAAGATAGACATCTACCACAGCATGGCCTGGGTGGTTCTCAAACTTTGTGGTCCCAGGATCCCTTTATATACTTAAAAAATTGCTGAAGACTCCAAAGAGTTTCTGTTTATATGGGTTATAAGTATATGTGTTTAGCAAATTAGGAATTGAAACCAAAATTTAAGAAATACATATTTTAAAAATTTATTTAAAAATAACAATAAACCAAATGCTAACACAATGACATATTTTTATGAAAAATAATTATATTTTCAAAAACATTAGTGAGAAGTGTTTTACATTTTTGCAAATCTCCCTAGAGTCTCTCCTAATGGAAGACAGCTGGATTCCTATACCTAACTCTACATTAGTTTATTGCAATATCCCCTATCATGCAGCTTCTAGAAAACCCAATATATACTATTGAAAAGATGACAGTGAGAATGGCAAATAATTTCTTAATTACATTACGAAAATAGTTTTTCCCTTACAGATCCCTTAAAAAGGTCATAGTGACCCTACATGTCCCCAGACCACACTTTGAGAACTGATATTCCATGGTTAAACCAAGTTAGAGTGGAATTACTCTGCATCACATATAGAGAGAAAGAGGAATGTGGAGTTTCTGAAAGAGGCATTTTTGGAGAGGAGAGTTAGAAAAATATACCAAGGAGGGCTGGTGTTCAGGATCTGAGGAAGTATTTGGGAGAAAACCCTGAGAAAATGGCATCAAGCTGGGTGGTTAGGGGGCTTGTGGCCAGTAGGAAATTCCAGGTCAGAAGGAATGGCCAGTGAGTGGTTAGGTTAGTAATGTCTAACATTCAATTTTAAGAATAGGTCCTATTGTTCTTGTTCCTAAACTCATGAGTACATGTTTGTTTTACAGCAAAGAATGGTAACCTCGGGAGTGAGAATAGGTTTTTGCGGTAGGAAGAGAGTTTCCATGTGAACAGTTTCAAGGGATACATAAGCCATCGCCACCTTGGTAAACCAATTTGGTATTCATCACAGATGTATAATTGGGGTTAAGATATTTTTCTTTAAATGTCAAAGAAAGATCTTACCTGGGCAGCAGACACCTGGGTATGAGGTAATCAGAAACAGGATGTAGGATCGTTGAATCAGGTCAGGCTGGATTGCCAAAACTTCCTGAGAGCACCAAACAAGGTATCCTGAAAGTGAGAGAGATGGTGACTGAGAAAGTAGTTGAGGAGAATAACAGAGATTTTTAATAGTTGCTGAGGGATATATTAGTCAGTGTGCTATAGAGGAACAGAACCAGTGGGATGTATATATAGAGAGAGACAGAGTGAGCTTTACTTTAAGAGATTGGCTCAGGCAATTGTGGGGAATGACACATCTGAAATCTCCAGGACAGACTGGCAGCCTGGAGATGGGTGGGAGAGTTGATGTTGCAGTCTTAAGTCCAAAGGCAGTCTGGAGGCAGTATTTCTTCTTCCTTGGGAGACCTCAGTCTTAAGGTTTCCAACTGATTAGATGAGGCCCACCCACATTATGGAGGATAGTCTGCTTTACTCAAAGCCTACTGATTAAACGGTTAATTACATCTAAAAAAATACCTTTACAACTACATCCTAGTCTGGTGTTTGACCATTGACTAGCCAAGTTGACAAGTTGATAGATAGTATCAACTATTACAAGGGCTATCGATAGGTTGGACCAGGGACCAAGAACAAATAAAGGCATGTCAGGTGATAATAAGGGCCTGGATGAGGCTGGGGCCCAGTTTCGTTATCACTACTCCATTTGGTTGCTGGGCTTTTCTCAAGTTAATGCATGGGCTAGGAACATGCTGGCTTGGAGCTACAGAGGTGACCATGACAGAACTTGCTTGCGCCCTCATGGTGCTTGGGATTCAGAAACATTCTTAATTTCTTGATTTGAGTCAAGTACAGCATGTACAAAGGGGAAGCATGAAAACCTTGAAAAGGTATCAGTGACAATGCCATGTGAGTTCAGACCTCATTGGAGGCACTGGGCAGGAGGCTGGAGGCAGAGGATCTCCCAATTTCACAATTCCATTAGTCTCTTTCAAGCAACATTATATATTGCCTCAGGTCTCAAACTCATCTTGTGTATCTGTCATGATATGTCCCAGCAAAACCATGACACTGGGCACATGGCCCTTTTCCATTCAGGTAAAGGCTAACTGTGAGGACGGCAGGCATCACTGGGCTGGAATCATGGTTCTAGAATTCAGGGGAGCTCTCCAGAGAACAGAATGGCCCCTGATCACATTAGTCAACATGCTTCTAGGTGAACTGGCAAAAGAGGAAGAAATTGTCAGCGCTCAGGATGAATATGGGAGAAAACAACATGGCGCGTGTTGGACAATTCAAAAAATAAACAGAGGTATTTAAACAGCACCCCTCAGGCAGTTCATTTGGTGAAGGAACATGAGCCTCAAGTTCCATGAGAACTGAAACAATTATCAGCATTGATCCACTGAGTCTTCTCCCCGCTCCATTTTTCTTTCCTTTCTCTCCTTCCACTCAACATTTGAAGATCTTACCTGTTTCTTCTTTGTCCCATAGAAAGAAATACTTGTCTGACCAGCTCTTCGGTCTTTCTGAGCCAGACCAGCATGGCCTGTCCAGTCTCCTTCACCCAGCCAAAAACGGATGCTAGGCCCAGAGCAAGTGGCTCCTTCTCAGTCCCTTCGGGAAGCAATTCATTCCATGAGACTCTTAAGGGATAATCTTTACACCCTTTTCTGTGTGCCCTTCATCATGATTCTATTGTCAGCCATGTGAGTTCAGCTGTTAACTGCTCACTTAAAAAAAATGATCTCTCCCCACCCTCATTTTTCCCAGTAGCAGCCTGACAAGCAAACAGCACCTGCCATTGCTCACAGAGACAAATACAAGAAAATGGAAAACTAAAGGCGCGAAGCATGAGAATCCCACTAACGCTCGATGACTGATCTTGTTAGCACGCATACTGCGTCCTCAGATTTTTCCAGAACCTTAGAGCTCTCTACTGAACAACCCACAAACCCGCACAAAAGCACTTTGGAGCAGGCTGCATAGCACCCCACTCCCCCCCACCCTCTGCCCGGAGCTTGATTGTCAGTCTCATACACAAACCCAGACAATGCTCTCAATAGGCGTCTTTGGGGGAGACAATCTCAGAAAGCATGATAACGGGATTTGTCACCCTGATGTGGTTGCTGTTTCAGCAAGCATTTCAATAATGAAAGAAAGTTTTACTAATTGTAAATGTGAATGAATTTCAGCTGTCTCTTAAAAAAATTCTTTTGGAAGAAAGCCAATTAAGATCATCTGTCTAATGCATCTATTCACCCCCACTGCAACAATATGTCAGTTATAATAGATGTCTCATAAACTCAGACTTCTCAGGACAGGCTGCTGAGCATGCTGAAACAAGGGAGAGATGAGAGCCTCTACCTCCAAACATTTTTGTTTGGAGGTAACTGATGAAACTTTTCTCTGTAAAATTTTAGTCCTTTGGGAGGTAGAACTAGGGGGTGTTTATAAGAGGCTAACACACCGAGATGGCGTGGGTTTCAGAACAATGATCTGTAGTGTCCAGAGCCAGTCTCCTTCAGCCTGGTGCCCGAACTGTCATCTTGCCAGGGAGCTGTGGAAGCTAGTTGTCAGATCTCGGGCCTGGCTACCCGATGCCTACTGTCTTACGGGCAGACGGGAAGCATTTATGTTCAGAAGAATGCTCAAGTGCCTCCAAACACTGAAGTCGAGGCAATCATGCTGACAAATTCTCTTGCATGAAAGATCTTCACCTGCAAGGATGGAACTTTCTCTCTTACTATGTCAGCTACTCCTCTAGGCTGTTCCACTAGCTGGCATGACTTGTTGAAGGCCAAGCTGTAGTTAGTCCAGTGAGGGCACGCTGGTCTCTTCTTTGGGGTCACTGTCAGGGTACTCTCTGCACTGTGATGTGCTGTGTGTGTGTGATGAACGGCACCTGCTTCAATAATGTCCCCAGTTTTGTTATTCTGCTTACGTAGCCCTACTATTGACTTTGCCAACATCAGCGTCACTTCCACCAGCACCATTTGCACGAATACCATGAAACTTGTCAATGTTGTGGCTACCACCCACAATAACATCATTGGCATCCTCGTTACCAGCTCCACCGGAACCATTAATGCGTGTGTGGTGAACTCCATAATGGCCCCCAAAGATACCCAGGTTTTGATCCCTGGAACCTGTAAATATTACTTTATATAGCAAAAGACACTTGGAAGATGTGATCGATGATCTTGAGATGGGGAGGTTATCCTGGATTATCCAGGGCTTCCAGTCTAATCACAAGGGAGATAAGAGTTTCTATTTCCCAAATGACACTGACATTGTTCTCTACCAGGGGAAGGAGGAAGTTAAGATTAGCAGCCTAGATATTTGTGCAGAGGTCCTAGATAGTGGTGCCCCTTCTCTTTTCAGTCCCAGATTGTTCTATGAGTATGGTATAGAATTGATTTCAAGTTTACATAAGGCACCTATTCTGGAAGCAAAGTGTAAATAGGTCCTGGCCTATACATTTTTCTGCCTCAACAGTTCAAACCTCAAACAGGAGGTAAAGTCTCCTTTTTTATCCAAATTCCCTTGACCTATGGTTTCAGCCACGCATGGCACATGATTTTGAGAATATTCAGTTGTGGGTGGGTTACATGTATAAAAATCAATAGATACAGGAATGCTTTCTCAGTCTGTTTTTCTTGAAAAGAAACCTTGAGGAAATTATCTGATGCTTCATATTCCCACACATAAAAAGAAAGCAGCTAAGATAGGAAGAAAATCATCAATTTTGTTTATTACCATTGGCAAGATTTACTAACCATCTATTTGCACATGGCTGGGTCCTGGGCAGGGTGGCCTTGCTTTTTTAGAGCTACAATGAGCCTGAATAATTTAGATTAGGTGACTACACTAATTGAATTTACCACATAATTAGCTCACGGTTTTCACTTCACTTTGCCATGCAAATCCTTTCTGAAAGTAAAACCCATTCTAATTTAACTGTTTTATAAATACTTCAAATCTAAGCTTGGTCAACCAATTTATATATTTATATAAAGAATATATCTCTTTTGAGTTATATTTTGAAGATTAAATGTAGTATTGATGTGATAATTTATTTTTTCCTTCATAAAAGTACTAAGATTACATTATAAACAATTTGGAGAATTGGCAAAAAATATATAATCTTATGCCTCGGACATAACCATTTGTAACAATTTGACATTTTTCCATTTATTTTTTCCTCTACTTATAACTGTCACATGGAGTATAGGATGGGTGGGTAGAGTTTAAAACACTTAAATAAAATATTTTTAAATGTTTGCATTAGTTTTCATTGAAAATTATGAACACCGGAAGGGACACGGAGTTTGGAACTAGCTGTTTGGGTTTATTTGGGTTTAAATCCTGGCTCTGTGCTCACTTGGTGGTTATTTAACCACTTTGAACTTGATTTTCTTCATCTGCTGAAGCAAAGCAACATGATTGTTACACAGTGATTTATGAAAATGTATGATCTTTGCAGTAGACATTGTTCTAGAGCTGTGCTGTCCAATGTGGCAGCCGCTAGCCACACGTGACTTTAAATTTAAATGTCTTAAAATTAAGTACAGTAAAAAATTCATTTTCTCAGTTAGTTACGTGTCAAGAGTTCTCTATGTGGTTAGTGGCGACCATATTGGACAGAGGAGATACAGAAAACATTTCCAGCATCACAGGAAGTTCTACTGCATAGCACTGGTCAGAGCATACCTGTTATGTGAAAAAGAAAGTTGTGCATCAAAACATGTCGGAAGCAGTGAATTAAACAAAGTGAAGCATATTTCTAACCGCAGCATACCTCGCAGCCTTTGGTATGTGTAACTCGGACATCCCAAAGAGTGACATTCTGGCAGAAACTGCTCCCTGTTTGCTAAAACTCCTGCTCTCCCATCTTTTTTTTTTTTTTTTTTTTTTAACAAACATGACCCCAATTTTGTTATTTGGGATTCTGTTTCCTCACTATTTTAAAAAATGTTTGTAATGTGAACATATTACACATATGAGAAAAAATAAATTATTTATTTGGAAAAGATTCTTTGATCTCAGAGAAGGTGGGTCCAGCTCTTGGGCTGAGAGCGTATTTGAGACTCAGTTCTGAAATCCTAAGAGAAATCTGGCACATTTCTGGAAGAATTTTCATTCCTGATGGAAGAGATGGACCTGCTGTCCATACTTGATATAAGCTATAATAATAATTTTTAATTGCCCATTGATAGTATATAGAAATACTACTGCGCGCGCTTGGTATTCGACGTGACCTTTCCGCTCTGGCCGCCCAGAACGCTAACTCCTTCCATTCTTGGGGGGCGCTCTGGCCATGACTCCCCTTGCTGTTTCCCTGGTGTTTGCTGTTTCCCCACAGCTGTTCACCACCTGGCCTCTTGGAGTCTCACCGTGAGATTGTGCAGATGGATGTTCAGCCAAAGACTCAAAGGGACTCCTGTGCAGATCTCTGGAACCTTTCCTTTGTGAAGCCCCCTCTTCTTTGCTTCTCTGTCCGCCGAATTGGTGCCATCTTAGCCTGCTTGTGCTCGTACCCCGGCTCCCACCCCTCCGTGGGACTTCTGTCCTGGATCTGGGCTCCCCCTCTCTGCACCACAATTCAGAAAGTGCCTGCACGCAGAGCCGACTCACCTCCTCTGTCCCCCCTCTCTCAGCGATCACAGTGCCGCGCTGCCTGCTACCTGATGTGAACCGTTGTTTCATGTGTTTTCTTCAGTCTCCTGGTTTGTAGTGAGAAAGCGGGTTTGGTATTAGCTGGAAGCACAATCACTTGTCGACTTTTCCGATGTACACTGTGTTGACCAAAGGGATGTGTGCTGTGTGTTTCTGTAGTTGTTGATGCTTCTGCGAAGGGCTGTTGCTGTTATAAGGGAACTGTTTATTAGCGGCCCTATTAACTTTGTGACAACGAAGCATTGTTTTTAGTATTTTGCATTCTAACAGTATAGTTTTTACTTCTTTATAAGTGCTTTACTATTTTTTAGTGAACATGGGGAACTGGTTTGGGGTTTGGGACCAAAATAAAATGCATTATAATTTTCCTACTTAAAATAATGGGAAATAGTTTCCTTAGCCAAATCACGCACAAGGTCTGAATTTCAGACATGACTCCTGTTAACTCGAAGGTGCCTTGATGTGAATAAGGCATCAGCTGTTCGTGTACCCACCTTGTATCTGTCGTTTTCACAACCATATCCCAAGGACCTAGAATAGTTCCTGGTGCATGGGTGGGGGGCACCATGAAATATTTGTTGATTAAGTGAATGATAGGTGTTCAAGATGGAATCTTCTATGATGATGATGATGATGATTGTAAGTATGATTATTATACAATCTCTTTTGGATATTAGTTGCTATTTTAATTAATGAATCACATTGAACCACTCCATATGCTAGGCTGAGTTAACTAACTTAGGGAGCCATGCTCCTTTTCCATGAGATATTAGAAATTGAGAAAGGATAATATCCAGGCCATAAGCATATTTAGGAGGACTTAGTAAAATATCAGTCAGGTTCAGTGGAGCTATTAATTTTATCATTTAACTAAATATTTAGGGGAATGTCTAAACTACAGTCAGCTCTATCATTGTCAACCTTCTCAAAGTGTGGAAGTGCACTAAATTAATGCTAGTGTAGAGATAAGGACTCATTCTCTCAGGGCCCATGAATTTTTGGCCCTGTCTCACCCCTAACATTTGTGTAGCTAAGGCTAAGAGTACAAACAGAGGCCCACAGAACACAGGTCCAAATGAGAGTTTTATTTTTTTAAAATTTTATTTATTTTATTATTTTTTTAAGATTTTATTTATTTATTGAGAGAGAAAGAGAGAGAGCACACAAGTGGGAGGAACAGCAGAGGAAGAGGGAGAAGCAGGCTCGCCGCTAAGCAGGGAGCCCGATGCGGGACATGATCCCAGGACCCTGAGATCATGACCTGAGCCGAAGGCAGACGCTTAATGGACTGAGCCACCCAGGCGCCCCAAATGAGAGTTTTAAATCAGTTACTAAACAGTTCAATAAAATATGTCCTGTCCTGCTACCTTGATAGGTATATTTATATAAGGACTGGAAAACCAGTTTTGAATTTAGACCCCTCGGTGTTTATAGCCCAAGATAGGGGGTCAGTGTATTCCCATCCCACAACCTGTCCCCTGCTTTTTTCCCCCCACCCGTGGCTCTGTCCTGCCCTATGAGGATTGTTGGATACACACTGGTAAACACCCCGCTTACACGTCTAAGCTCTGGCCACACTCTATACAAACGCCTGTCCCTTGGTCACCCCTCTGGCATAAGGGCATTTACACCAGTGATGAATTGAGACTTCAGAAGCACTGACCCAAGGACTCCTTAGTCATTCGGGCAGATAATTCCTTGGCCTAAGCTTCAGGGACATGATCTGGCAGGGGTGGGACTATGGCTTCCATGTACACCTCTCCCCTCAGTCCAGTACAGTCTTTTCCCTGAGAGAGAGAGAGAGGCATGGAACTGGAGAGTCAAAGCAGGCTCTCTAAAGTCCCAGGGCCAGGGTCCCTCTTGGCTGGACCTAAGACATTGGGATTATAAGTATATGGGAAAAGGTAGAAGTTGAGAGGTTAAGCAATTCACAGATGGTTTCAATGGCAGGCACTTCTAGCCATCTGACCAATATCTGCACACCCTTTTTTCCTATAAATAGAACCCCAATTTTGTTTAGGCAGCAATATCCCTAGCTAAGAAGCTATATCTCCAAGAAGTTCTTGCAATTAGGAATGATCATGTACTACGGCTGCGGCCAATGAAGCTAAGCAAATTTTTTTCTGGGGATTTCTGTGAGAGTTTTGTTCTCTTTGAGATAGTCTCTGCCCTTCCCTTCTTGGTGTTTTCTTTTTCTTGTTTGGAACACGTATACGAACTTGAAGGTGGAATGGCATCTTTATAATCATGCAATGAACTCAAAGATGAAAGTCACATGGTAAAGCTGACATAGCAGAAACATGAAAGAATCCTGGAACGTCGATGACATTCACCAGCCTTCTTACGTTAATATAAACCCTTATTTGCTAAGCCATTATAAGCAGGTCTAATAAATGAGTCCAAAGCAACGACTAATAAAATGCAATCAATTGATTTTATATAATCCCTACTCTTCAACAAATGTGTGTGTTTGTGTGTTGCTTTTTAGCTTACACCAATAACGGGGAAATAATCAAATTTATGAATTAAATTTATGAATTATCTTTTTGTCCACTAGATTTTAAGCTCCTTGAACATAGAGGCTGAGTTTTATTTATTATTTTCCCCAGTGCTTTCCACATAATCTGAAATATAATCACATCAATGACACAAAGATAGAGAAGTGTTAAAATTTGAATAAAAAAATTAACTTCTGTAATCTGAGTTATTTCCATTATTTAGGATTTTATTAAATATCTTAGCTATTGTCTTTTTGGTGATAAAGAGGCCCTTAGTATTTAGAATTATAAGTCACATATATTTGCATAAAACGAGTATCCTGGATATTCTTTTCTTTTCTTTTTTTTTTAAGATTTTATTTATTTGACAGAGAAATAGAGAGTACAGACAGGCAGAGCAGCAGGCAGAGGGAGAGGGAGAAGCAGGCTCTCTGAGGAGCAAGGAGCCCGATATGGGGCTGGATCCCAGGACCCTGGGATCATGACCTGAGCCGGAGGCAGACGCTTAACTGACCGCCACCCAGGAGCCCCTGGATATGATTTTCTACAGAAAAAATATAGCACCTTATTGAAAAAGCAGCATACACAATGGCAGAATTTGGAATCTGATAAAGGAGATTTACCAAGAAATATAACTTTCTTTTATTTAATTCATTGTATCTTTTATCTTTTTTAAAAAAGTCTCTAATCTTTGATTTTGCATCAGTCTTATTATATATATACAAACACAGAAAATATATCTGTAAGATATATCCATATTTTCACTTGAAGTTTCCTCTGTGTCTACTCAAAGATCCAAATCATTTTTTGAAAAAATAAACAAGATTATTTTCCCTAGTTTAGAAAGTCTTAGATAGTAGCTTAGCAAAGAGACTGAATGACTGGGTTAGGAGTTGGTCAGACTTAACATTTAGATTTTCTTAGCAAGGGTACTTGAATATGAAATCAATTCTTTGTAGAAAGAAAGGTTTTCTTTTTTCATCTTACTTTTCTTTGAAGGGAGCACAGTTGATCCGTCAAATTCTGGTTCCTTTCTGAAATGCTCTTTGTGAACACCTGCCTGCCATAATACTCCAACATATTCAGCATTGTACAGTCAAGATGATACCAACTTGGTGTGGTATTCTGTTTCTACTGACATCCACAAGTTTCTTCTCCCCTTTTCCTCTTCCAAATTAAAGGTCTAAGAAATACTGTCAAGTATCATTTATTACTTATTTCCTCAGAAGGTCTGAACAGAAACTATTATCTCCTTCAAATCTTTTGTGCTATCTTTATTGAAAATTTTCAGGGAGAACTGAACCAGTGTACTTACTGTTGACCTCAGAGCTATGGTAGCACATTTTTTGTGCTAGAAAAATATAAAAAATAAAAGAGCTAGAAAGATACACATTCAAGATTACAAAAGAGAAAAAGCCTACACTATGTTCTGAATAACAAGAATTCAACATGTTGCAGCAATATGTTTTAAAAAAACACTTAATAAATGATGTAATTTCATATTTAAGTCACTATAACCTATGGCATGATGTAAGAATGTTTTCAAAGAAGAAAAACTAGAATAAAAATAAGCTGTTTTCCTATAGGCATAAACATATTAACATCCATAGGAAATTAAGACTAAAGATGGATTAAATCTTGTGGTAAATATCAATCTTTGTTTTTAAGCTTGTATTAGTTAACTGAGCACTAATTCTGCATCATCTTATACTGGGAAAGGGAAAACTTAGTTGTTTCCTCCTGCTAGGACTGAATGTTCATTTATTCACATACTCATTCAATAAGCATTTTTTCAGTGCCTCTCTATGAAGAGGGTCCTACAAATAAATGCAAAGCCCTGATCTATGAAATAATATAGGTATGTGTAATTCGCTTTGAAGAAGCAAGAGATGACTCTTGAACTGAGTTCTGGATCAGGATGTTTCAGAATTGAGCTCGAAAGGATGCCTGGCCAGACTGGAAACATTGGAGATGAGAGGTATGACGAGGGTAGAAGAAATAAGGAGTCAATCATTGATTTCTGTTGGGGGTGCAGGAGAGAGAGACTTCTGGTACCAGCAACTTGATGAGTGGTGTTTCTATTTGTTGAAGGGCAACAGTCTGAGATAGCAGATGATGAGCTTTGTTGAGTTCTAATTGCCTAAGACACATCTGAGAGGAGATTCCACTAGACAGTTGGATCCACAGGTCTGGAGCTCATGAGAGATGGTGCTGGAGCTAGAAGCCTTTAGCAAACAGGCCATCTCTGAAGCCTTCGAGCGATGGGCTGCCTTAGAGAGAACGAGGGGGAGAGGAGAGACGTGAAGACTGGGATGGCCCAGATGACTGTTAGACTGGAGCCTAGCATGAGCAAGGAGAGCAGAATGAGGGGCTGGAGTCAGAAGGTCTTTGAATGCCAGGCTGAAGGAACTGGGTTTTGTCTTCTAGGTTCTATGGAACAATTGGAGGTTTTTATGTGGTTCAGTCGGTTGGTCAAACCTTGGTTTCAGAGGATTAATGGGGAGTGAAAATAGGCTAACGCGAGATGACCCAACTTGGAAGCACCAGTTGAGGCAAGGTACTGAAGATCTGAGTGGAGATCTGGAGAAGGTATGGGGTGGGACACTTTCCAGGGGTAACTTCTCTAGACAGGGTATGGGGGAAGAGCCATGTGACTAGGAAAACATTAAGTACCATTGAAAGGAAAGAGCGCTGTGCTTGAAAAGAAGATGGTAGGATGGATGTGGATTAAGGTTTCATATTTAAACACGTTGTGTTGGAGGGGAGAGGAGACTCCACACAGGCTTAGACACCTGACCACACACAGCTCTGACACAGAATGCTGTCAAGGAGGGACTGGCAGAATCCAGTCCTCTGAAGAAAAGCGATAGCTGACTCGGTGAGAATGTTTCCTGCCAGAGAAACACTGCCCACAGTGAGGGGTGTGGAATAAAAGAAGATACATTTAAAAGAGACTCTGAGGAGACAGGAAGTGGTTTGTGTTTCAGTTGTCATGGGATACCTCTGGTTTATAAGAAGTATCAGGAGGATAAGTGACTTTTTTGGATTTATTGGTAACAGTGTTAAACTGAACACCAATCCTGAACTTTGTATTGTTTCCTCTGCCCATGCTTTTAAGATAATTATTTAAAAAATCATTTTCTTGAGTTTTTTAAAAAAATATATTGTTTAACTCAGGTTTGGCCTTCCAAACAGATTTCCTGATAACACTGTTGAGGACAGACTCATCTAAAAAGCTGGAGCAGTCCTCCAGCCAAGCCAGTTAAAGGCTACCCGTTTCCCACTATCACTTGGGTAATGCACACACAATGCCTAATGTATTATTAACTATTCAAAATGTTCCCTGGTTCCTGCCGGTTCCACAGAACAAGTATGGCAGCCTGCATTGTTTTGCAAAACAGCTTTCAAAACTGGCTCCCAGTTTTGCCTTACCTGCTGACATTTAAAAATAACAGAGTTGTTTACTCTGTTTTCATTTCTTGGAGCAAATAAAAGTAAAAAAAGATACTGTGAGCATTTGGGTCCTAGAGCCACAGTTGGAGATGATTTTTTTTCTCTTTCCTTCTTGAATTTTTTTTTTTTTTAATGAAAGGTTGTTATTTTTGTTGTTTGGCCAATTAGAGGAGCTGGTGACTGCTACCTACTTCTAAGACCTGATTCTATTATAAAACCTCAGAGGCTAATGCTGCTTCAGTCTTGCCCTAAAGAGACATAAAAGGATACACTTGCAGTTAAGTCTCCCAGCAGATGAAGGAGCATAAACCATTGATCACAATGCGCAATGCTGAAAACTGAAAAGGAATCCAATTTATTTTAAATAAAACTACTCTGTTCTCCAGTGACAGATTCCAGAATCAGACAACAGAAAGGAACTGACAGCAGATGTTTTAGAGCCAAGACACAGAGAGACTGAGTAATAGTATAGAAAAGAAATTGCTTTGAACTTCACCCCTGCTTTAAATACTTCAAATCAATAGGGTCACAGAGCTCTTTAATAGAGTGATGAGGTCTTGCCCTAGCAGATCTGCACAGTGACAAGTTGATGTGCGTCCTAGCAGCAGGGTCATAAAAATGGCAGGCTTCTCCCTGAAAGGGGGCTTTGTGTGAGCGGGGTCCATTTGGAGTGACTCCCCTGTATGGCCACTCTTGAGAGCCAGGCCCTAATAGTCTCCATCTAAATGGGACTGACCTCATGAATTACCTCAGGAAACTTAATCTATAAACTGGCTTCTTCTTATGCAGACTGATGAATTCTTGTTTATTCCTAAATGGCTGTCACAAGACCTATTCATCAAACTCTTAAGGGGGGAAAGGAGGCTCACAGAAACCAGCGTCAAGTGCAGCACCGTTAAATAATCATTAGGCTTCACGGCTGGTCTTGAGACCCACTCCAAATCCACAAAGCGGACTTCTTTTTTATTTTTTAAACTATTCATCAGAACTGCATTTAGATGAGATTCTGACCTGATAAAGAAAAAAAAAAGAGTGCTTTTTGTCACTATCAGTTTCATGGCTGTGTTCTTTCTCTTTTGAGAGTTGTTTTTTTTTTTAAACAAAAGTAAAAGAAAATAAAGGCAGATGGCCAACTCTTTTCAATATCCGTTTGCTTTATTTGAGCAGTTTAATGTAGTGAAACAGAGTGAAATGTTGCTACTTGCTAAATGGTAAACAACACCATTACCCAGAATTCTGCTGTAGATTGGTACAAAACAGGGTGCTGGTGATTAATTAAACTGTTGTTGTAATTGTAATGCATGATACATAATAGATAGTGTGCCTGTGTATTTTAAAAGCAGCAAATTAGCAAATAATAACTTTCCTACATCGCACATCTCCATTGCTTGCCACTAATGCATAAATAATCAAAAATAAAAGGCTATTATGTAACTACCTAATAAAACGAATGTTTCTGATGTTCACCAATCTGTAAACATGTGCTAGTCAAGCGACACATCATGGCTGCTGCGGGTCACATGCCCCTGCAGGCAAGAGGAAGAATTTTCTCCCTTGTGGACTTCCCGGTACCTACTGAATGTAATGTCCCCCATCCTATTAACAGTCAGACATGTGGTGATCTGCTCGCCATATATTATGTTTTTCTGGGACACCAGCCTGGTTTATGGAAATGGCTGCACAAATACCTTTTATACAGAAAATACAAAATTTTAAAAATTTTGTATTTTCTTGTTCACATTTTGTCTAGTTTTTCACTGTCATAATTTTTAAAAAAAAATGGGAATGTCAGACTGATCATTTCTCCTTCCTGTTCTTTCTGTCTGAAGTTCTCTCACATTCGGTAAGCAAAGAAAGAGACCCAAGAGAAGGTAATTTAGGCAAACAAGTGCAAGCGGGCCACTCGTTTGGGGATGACGGATAAAAATGTGCGATGGAAAGAAGGGGCTATGTGATCCGTATGAACACGAGAAACTTTTAGCACATGGTCTTTTCTCCCTCCCCCTCTCTTACTTAGGCTGAATGATCAACCTTGGATTTCTTTCTTTAACAGCTTCATTGAGATATAATTTAAATGCTGTAAAATTCGCCCATTTTAACTGTACGATTCAGTGATCCTTAGTAAATTTACAGCGCTGTGCAACTATTGCCAAGGTTCAATTTTAGAGCATTTCTATCGACTTCAAAGGAGTCCATGTGCCCACTTGTGGTCAATCCCTGTTCCCACCGTCAGCTTTAGGTAACCACTTATCTGGTCTCTGTCTGTCTCTACAGATTTACTTTTTCTGGACCTTTCATGTAAATGGAATCATACAATACGCAGTCTTTATTGTATGGCTTCTTTTATTTAGCACAGTATTTGTGATGTTTACCTATGTTGTAGCATATATCAGCATTACATATATATTCATGGCTGAATAGTATTCTGTTGCATAGATATCACATCATGTTTCTCTGGTCACCGATTGATGGACATTTGAATATACTTTTTCATTTCTTTTGAGTAGATTCCTAGCAGTGGAGTTGTTGGGCCATATGGTAGATTTATTCAACCTGGGATTTTAGAATTATCTCTATTTGGAAAATGATACTGAATTCTAAGACTGAAGAGCTATCATTTCTAGCCTGGTGGGACTGGGAGATTCTGGGTCTGCTTGGCTGTCCACCATTTCCACCCATGGGACCACAGCCACAGTCCTATTGCTCACTCTGCTGTTCCCTGCAGTGTGGTTTCCCTTGAATTCCCAAAGGTAAGAGAGAACTCAGGTTTGGTTAGCACTGTTGTTTGGGGGATGTAGATTAGCAGATTTGCATGGATGATAGTTTGGCACACAGTTGTAAGCATGCAGACCGGAGGCGGCACCCCCATGTCTGGAAACGGGGAGAGGTTGGAACTGGTGAGTCTCCTCCTTCGGCCCATGAGCGAACTGCACTAGCACATGGCCGATACAGGAGCTCCCTTATGTGATGCTGTTTGAATGGGCTTTTCTCTATCAATTGCATAAATATATTCCCAGGAGGCCTGGGGCTCCATGTTTCCCACCGCACTCTATCATTTATTCCTGGTGACTAAGGAGGCCTCTGCCTGGTCCAGTGGCTGGGGGTTATTTTAGGATCCATGGCCACCTCTGTGCTTTCTACTACCAACCTTTGGCTTAGAGTGCTGATAAAACACACTCCATTCTACCTACACTCCCTGTAAATAAACACAGATGATAATTTCCCTAAGTGTAGTCTAGCAAAACTCTGATCAATGCTATAAAGCAAAATGTAGTTGATTGCTGCCTGGCATACAAGTAATACATTTCAACACTCACTCTCTTCCTTTAATAGTGTAGGTAGCATTTAGTCAATAAGAACTTGGGGTGTGTGTGCATGCGCATTCGTGTGTGTGTGTGTATTTATCCTTCCTTTCCTTGCCAGACACAAGATTCTGCTCCCTGCCCCACCGGGGGATTCAGTAGAGCTCAAAAAATTAGCCAAGTGAAACAAGGACATCCTGGGAGCTGAAAGCAGTGTAAATCCCGCAGAGTGAGCTCCCCCAACTTCGGCAGGATTCAGAAGTTTCATGGAGCATAGACACTTCCTGGTGGGAGCTGAGAACATTATGTACACAAGTAACTCTGTTTGCACAGGGTGTGTGCCACGCAAGGTTCTTCCTGCTGAATTTGTTTCTTCCCTGTGACAGCATGATTTTTAGAACAGCGTAAGGGCAGAGTGATGCTTTTACTTACCTAAGACTGTCCAAGCTGGGAGCTGGAATGTGGCACAGAGAGTGTCCTGGGGTGGTGATGGTGGGGCCGAGGGGGACGCACATGCGCACAGAATAGCGCCATTGGGCAGTGGGCAGGGGGAACTCAGTCACAATAATGTCAGGTTTGCAGCACATCCCTTCCATGTGTCTTTCTGTTGCAGCCCCGGCAACGTAACCAAGCACTAGGATGTACTTGGGGTGAAAATCGTACCAAAAACATGAATTAATTTGTTTCTTTGGGTCGGCTGGATCTGAGACTCACGTAAGCTACTCTTGCGCAGAGGAGACTTATTTTAAGAATAAATGTGATGAGAATTGGAAGTGAAAGACCATCCAGAGCCCAGGAAACGCTAGGGTATATTATTTAGGGACAGCTCAATATCTCGGTCTTAGAGATCAACAGTCTTTCTGTGTGCCCCGCCCATTCTCCACCCATTGCTGACTGGTCAGTTGGTGTGTCTTCTGCAGGACAGAGGAGGACAGAACTTACCTGACTGGCCACATGAAAACCATCATCCCTACTGGGTTGAGTACTTTGCTACAGGTCACCTCATAGATTACTTGCCAAACTGTGGATGATTCTTGAGCTACTTTCATCCCTGTACAGTCATTGGACATTTCTGTGCAAAGCTGGGCAAGCACTACCTTGGTGAATTTGGAATTAAAGCTGTTCTTTGGAGACGGGGGAATAGAATAGGGTGTGGAAGTGGATTAATCAGCTCAGTGTAGAAAGCAAATAAAAGGGGATGGTTCATGGTCTTGTGGCAAACAAGTAAACCAAACAAAAACAGAAACAAGAAAGGATTTGGATTTGTGGCAACTGTTTAAGAATAAATTCAGGGGCACCTGGGTGGCTCAGTTGGTTAAGCCTCAGACTCTTGATTTTGGCTCAGGTCATGATCTCAGGGTTATGAGATCAAGCCCACATGGAGCTCTCTGCTGGGCATGGAGCCTGCTTAAGGATTCTCTCGTTCTCCTTCTCTCTCTGCTGTTCCCCACCTTGCTCCCCCACTTTCTTGCGCTCTCAAAAAGAAAAAAAAAAAGAAGAAGAAATTCAATAAATGTGAACTGAGTTCTAACTTGTATAATACACTGTGTAGGTCCTGACTATGAAGGAAATAATAGGGGAGCATTAGTTGAGTACCTAGTAGTACTAGGAATGATTTGCGCATCTATAAATGAAAAGCCTGAGGGTCAGAGAAATTGAGGCTTGCTCAAAGCCAAACAGCTGTGACCAGTAGTGTCTGAACTTGAACCCATGTTTCTAGGGCTTCAAAGTCCATGCTCTCTACCAGACTGCCTTCCAAAGATGGAAATGGCTGGTCTTCTCCATCTAGGAGCTTAAGTATGAATAGAAAAATAAAAGGTAACTTCCAGAAAAGAAAATTAGTTATCTCTCCTGAGAATGCATATGTCAGAAATATTTTCTATGTGTGAATTTTTTCACTTTTCACTTTATAAGTACAGGAAGCCCAAATGCTCAGTATAGACTGTAGAGATTACTTGTTTAGTATTTACCGTATGTAGTTTTTGAATTTGTTTTCTTGGTGTAGCTGTGCATGAATAGAGCCTCTGACACAGATGTCATCAACTTTGGGATGGCCTCCATCTAATCTGCATGGATTCCATGACTCCACAAAGCTCTGAGCATTTATTATCACATTTTTATTTGTTTAAGAGTCACTTCATTTAACAATAACCATCAATGGCTTTTACATTATCTGAATAAGACAAAATTCTATTGCCACTCTTTATTAACGTAGCTAATGAGACAATTTCTAAATGAGAAAATAATTCAAAGCCCACTAAACTGAAATGACTTTTTAGTTGTTTTTTCCTCTTAAAAACAAGAGCTGTTTTCTTTTAGTAGATATGCAAAACTCAATTTTTCTGAGATAATTCAAAGAATTTGTGTTTAGATCTAAGGTAACTTGTAAAAAAAAAACTCAATGTGAAAAAATGTAAAAAAGGAAAAAACCTGCAAACAACTGACATGATTCACCTCAGCAGTGTGACCACTATGTCTGGGTGCCCAGATCAGCCTCCCAGCGTGAGCGCCAACGGCAGCTCCTGACTCCTGTATCTCCACCCCCTGGAAGTCCGGTTTCTTTGCTCATCCTGGTGGCTGGGCTCATCTTGGTCTTGTGCTTTTTGTGAGGACTCTGCTCACAGTGGATGTGATGACCTGGGTCCCCTCTTTGCCAAGTAAATAACTCACTAACGATTTAGAGCTATTCTTTCAGTGTCATTGATGTATTTGAAGACTATCCCTCCCCGTGGGCAGAAGGTGTGATTCTCTTGTCTTCTCCTCCTTCCTGTGCTGAATGTGGTGGCTCTGTCTGGAACAATGTTGGAAAGAACTGGGTGCTTTCTTCACATGCTTACATAGTCAGTGAACTAATAATGATCAATTTACCCAACAAGAAAGAAAGAATTTTTTTTCTTACCTAGAAGAATCTGTGCTAAATGTGAGGAGCATGTTGCACACATATTTTCCTACAATTCTCAGCCTGCAATAGTCAGTCTTCATTATATCCTTTTCCAGTTACGATCAATCAGAATGTGAGATTCTCCTAAAGTAGTTTATGCCTAGAGAAACTGTAGTATGTTACTAGAAAACTAGTAACCCACATGCTTTGTTCGTGTGTGTGGAGTTGCTTGAGCTCAAGTCCGGTTTTCTCTCTCAGAGCTTTTTGCCCCAATATTGCTAACTTGTATTAACTTATTTTACAATATTTTATTAGGTTTATTAAAGTCATTTTGATTTATTTTTTAACAATTTTATGATGCTGTGGGGTATTATAAAACTGTGAAAAATATTTTATTCGAATTATTTGTTCTTGTAAACTGTAAAAAGTGGAATGAAAGTCAAAATGAGCATGGAATGGAAATAGTCTGCTTTACTTGGAAGCCAGGTTTTCCTCATAACTGTTGGCTGAGAATAATGTCCTGTGTTCACAAACTTGTTAATGGAACATCTCCATCCCTTAACATTGTATTAATTAATAGAAATTCTATTTAAATTGTATTCCTTCCACCAGTGAAGAATTTTATAGGCATGGTTTCTATATTACTTTTACTGATCTTGACTATCATCATTTTGATTGCAATTATTAGGCATTATAAGAAATTGTTTCTTCTTGAAATTTCTCTAACTTCAAGTTTTAAATTTACTTAGAAAATATGAAAACTATTCTTCACTTTAGTTCAGTTCATTATGGTTTATAAAGCTGTTTCAAATTCAATATGGTATCTGATCCTCAAACCAATCATTTGAGAGAAGTAGATGGAGAGCTTCTGACTTTAAATCCATTAGAGAGTAAGTGTTGAAGCTGAGATGAAAACTCAGTTTTCCATTCTCTGACTTTCATACTCCTCTTTTCTAAGAGTCAATATTATTGAAAAACAGCATCTCAGAGGCAGGGAGTAACTTAACAGTTCCCACACCATCTCAGTCAAGAACCCAGTGTATAGGGAAAGTTATATATACCGACAGTCTGGGGAGTTATCGAGGGAATAACAGCTTGTGTTCCCATTATATGTGTGCAGACTCATCATTTTTGGTCAAAGTTGTAATCCCAGCATGATTTCCCCTGGACGCTCTGGCTCATCTCTCTTTGCTCCCAAATGATCAGTGTTCAAACACCAAGTAATAAGAATAAGCCAAATATAGTTAGGAAGAGAAATTTGCTGTGAAGAAATGTAAAAACCTGTGCCACAGAAGTCCTTGTCCAGAGCTTTGGCTACATTGACAGGATTGATCATACTTTTATTGGTTTCTGCTCCCCCTTAAAAACTTATGAAATCTATCTCATGGGACATCAGTCTTCCCTATTCACAATGATTCAAGCATAAGTTAATAAAGACTTTTTCGTGGGGAGGGTGGCTAGGAGGAGCACTCATAAAATTCTGTACTCCTTCCATGATGGAGTCTTTATGGTCTTAGGTACATAGGTTTAGGCTGAACAGACAGAGACTGGTAGAGACTCCCTTGCCTCCCACCAACACAACCCAATAAATTTTAGTTCCCTGTATTTGACTAGAAATAAGGATAAGATTGAACCAAAATGCGAATTTCCACATGACAGATTTTGACCTGCCGAGAAATGAGGAGTCATTGTAGTATGGCCGAGTAGGACTTTGGAATGTTAATTAATGTATACGTTTAGAGTTCACCAGGACCCCTTGGCTTTTGAGGTTCAGAATCTTAAGTCTCAAGCAAATAGGAAGGATTTGTATACTTAAACGTAACTGTGGGTGAATGTATTATGGGGTTATCCCAGATTGGTAGTGTGGGGGTGTGCGGGGTGGGGAGGAGAACATAAAGGTGAAACAAAAAGTGAGGATATATTGTTGATCCCTGAGAAAGGAGACCTCTCAGCCTAGTTCCTCTACCTCCTGAAGGCAGTATTATAGAATGGTTAAATATGGCAGCTGTGAGAGGGAAGATTTAGTGGGAAATGAAACTGAAAACTTACTTTTATAAAGCACAGAAACCCTTGAGGAGATTATAACAACCAATACCACAAAAATAAACAACTGTTGTTGAAAAGAGACCTGGAATTTGCTGAGCTCACTACCTGGACCAACACTCCGTAGATTAGATTAGGACAAAGGATGCAGTATTTGAAAAGGATGATGATGTCTTTAATTGTATTAATCTAGATATAACTCTCTTTTACTTCCTAGGTCAATGATCAGTTATGGTACCACAGGGTAGCTACTAAACATTAGGTTTTTTCCTATATATCCTTCAACTCCAAACTAACCAAAAAGGAAGAAATTTTTGTCAGTTGGAGTTTTTGGATGCCAGCAGCAGGAAGCGGAATTTGGCTAACTAAAACAGAAAAGGCAATTTACTGCAAGATTATGGGAAAATTTCAGGACTGAAGACGAGGCTGAAAATAAGGCAAGGAGAGGGTGGGAGCCAGGCAGCTTCAAGGGACTCAGGATCATCACTAGTGGAAGGAATTACATGACAGTCTTTTCTAGGCACTATGGCAGGAATGAGTCACATCCAAACATATTCATTCTGTCATTCGGCTCATGATTTGTACTTTAAAGAGAGAACTTGAGTCACACACTTGCCACTTGGATAAGAGAAGAATGAATTTCCCCAACTGACAGTACTACTGAGCTATATTCAATGGTATGGAGGGAATACCCCCCCAAAGGAAGCCAGTTCCAGTATCCAAACAAGAAGGACCTGGCGTCACAAAGCCAACCAGCAACCCACATTCCCTGTAAGCTGTATGCCATTTTGACATTAGCGAATAAACAGCAGACGTACCTCTAATAGCTAGGGAACAGTTCCACGTGTTTCTGTGCTTTCTGGCTTGCAGATTCCATTTGCACAAAGGATGTCAGAATTGCTCTCAAGTGCCAATTGCCTTTCAGAAGAAGGAACAACTTAACAGATTCTGAGATGCTAAGACTGGGTCTGAGCCAGAGATACTAAGTGCTAAGCATTAATATTTGGCCAATGACCATGAGGTCTCCTATATGAAGTCATATATCTCCTCTTGAAAGAGAGTGTCCTTCCCAATCAACTTGAAAAACAACCCCAACACACCCATTATTTAATGTGCTTTTGTAAATACCTTCTGCTGACAGAATGCTCTTCTGTTGTAAGGGAAACTGCTACTCCTTCGTTCATTGCTCAGATCATGACTAGGAACCTAAATATTTGGAACATCTCAATCCTCACAGTTCACAATTAAGTTAACCCTATGTCTAAAGTAAATGATATATTTTATTTATTAAACTAAATAATCACCTGCATTCATGCGCAAAGAGTAAAAAATGTGCACTTTTCATTATGGTCTAAAATTTTCAGCCTGGAGTGATGACCTGACTTAAATTATGCTTAGCAGTCTGCTGAATTTGGTGCACCCATATACTGGGTCTTTCAGTTGCACTAAAGACCTACCAATTGCTTTCTATATCGATGCATTAATCACTCATTTATTTATACCATTTATTAGAAACCAATTATTATAGAATACTCAAAACTCACTTAGGGACCAATTCATTTAAAAAATCAATTACACAGTTAGGTTGTATAATGTACCAATTAGCCTAAATGATTTTAGGCTTTTGGAAACTATCTGTAATTTACAAATATATCTCACTAAGTTAATAGAAATGATACATAAATAATTCAGCAACCTGCATTTTTATCCACGTAATTTCTTGTGACAGCACTAGCTATATGAGGGTGTGGAAAACACAACTCATTACTTCTACCTACTTCGCTGCAAACAGTACTTGGGGTAGGTGATAGAAATAGCACCTGCTATGGGCTCCTTCCTTCACGTAATCTAATCTGGAGGCATGAAACTAGAACAATTGATTTCAGGCCCAGCTGGAACACAGACACAACATACAGACATATACAGACCCACCCTCAATGGACACATAATATGCACACGCTTGTAGACACAAAGAGCATCAAGGATCTCATCACACCAGGCCAAAGGAGGCGATTCCTGATTATCTGTAAGGATAGGCTGGTAAAACCCAAATGATAATGCAGTTCTCTGTTTCAGCTTCCTGTTTGTATTGCTTCCACTGTGGTATTCTCCACTTTCAGAGCAGTCGTTCAGCTGTGGGTTTTTTTAAAATAAAAATATCTGAAAAAAACCCACCCAGTTTAATAATGTCATTTTATAGTAGTTTCTACTGTGCCCAATTCTTTTCTTTTTGAAAGAAACATAGAAGAATTCACTGGTGGTTGTTGTTGTTGTTGTTGTTGTTGTTTTCAGTTTTGGCACCTCCCCTTATTTCATCCAGTAGAAGTGTTAATGAGAAACTTCGAGCTTCAGAGCAGGTGCTGATGCAACAAGGCAAGAGTCCAAAATCATTCACAAGTTGAGTCATCAGCTACTGGGCCCTGGGGAGTAAGTCCTCTCCCGAGTGAATACTCGAGTCCTGCAATGTCCCACACGGTTTTTCCTCCTCTAAAAGGAATCTGAAGTGAAATGCAAGCCACAGCCAATTTGTAGGAGAAAATAACACCAGATTTATTCAGTGTATGATAAAAACCACATGTATGTCGAAGACAAATTTCATGCTCAGAATCCATGACATTCCTGATATTTTGCTCAGATATTCTATGAAATTTCTGGAATCTTGACTATTTTAACCACTTTAAGGCAGAAGCTACTGTCAAGCACATGGGCCTTGGCACCAATTACCACACCTCTTTGATTTGTTTTTACCTTTTCGGTGCCACAAGAGCTCCAAGGAGACATCTGAATAGATTGCTGGCAATCAGAAAATTGAAATACTAACAAAGTAACCCCACACACTACTCTATTTCCAAAGTAAAACTTGGATTGTTTCAAAATATATCATTTTCTCAACTTTATAACCTAGACAGCAGCAAACTTTCATTTTGAAACAGAAAAAGTGTATGAGGACAAAACAAATCCTAGAGGCAAATGTTTGTATTTGCATACATACATTTTTAGAATCATTATCATTCATCACAAACAGTTGGAAAGCCTTTTCTAAAATTCAGTCCAGCATTATTTTTCTACTTAAGTGGGTATTTATTTTCAGAGTTTCAAGGTTTTTTTTTTTTTCTTTTTTTGCCAATATCATAAGGCCAGTTTTTTCTTACTTTTTCTTTCTTCTAAAATAATTAACCAACAGGAATGACATTGGATTTTCCATCTCTTGGTGATACCACAACTATGGTGGAGTCATCCAGTCTCCAAGAGATTTGTCTCATAGAATGTTCCTTCTAGAACATGGTTTCATGAAATGAAAGTTGCTTCATTTTCAATGGGATTAATTTACAGGGATGATGGATACGGTTCAGGGGATAGACATTATGATTGGGAAAATAAACCACCATGAGCTGTTTAGTAGACAAAGTGGAAAACTTCGGAATGAAATCATGCCCTTTGTAATGCTCATACCAAATAATTGGTCATGTTTAGGAATTAAGTAAATAATGTGCTTTTAAATTAAAAAAAAAAAGTAGAAAGAAAGGAAGACACCTGGCAAATTAACGAAATATGGGTTGCCAGATCTGCTCCCTTGTCCCTCTTAAATGTGTCTAAAGAACACTGGGTCTAGAATCTCCTTCCATTCCAAGAAGAACTTGGCACTGTGACTCCCAGAACAGGGTTACAATGTCCCCATTGAAAACACTGAATGCTGAGAATGTAGGAGGACCACTGGGGAGAATAGGGGTGGGGGGCAGGGAAAGGAAAGAAAAAAAAAACGAGTCCCAGTTCTCAACCTGCACATACTGGAGCCCCTGGAAATGAGCAGCTGATTCTTTTTCAACCCTGTTCAACATGTCTAAGCTCCCCAAGTCCTTCCAAGGTACCGGGGTGATGACTGCAGTAAGCTGAGACTGGTTCAGGGACTAGTACTTCGTTCCTAAGATTCCCATTTAAAGGAAGTTCGTTCAGATGGAACACCAGAAATATAATTAGCTGAGTAATTCAGATGCAGGTGGTTTTGCTTGAACCACAGATGTACAGACAAATCTGCCCATGGCAAAGCACAGCCATTCCTAGAGGCAGGGAAGTTGTTTGGTTCTCTAAAGTTCCTTTCCAGTTCAAAGGCCCTGTGGCTTCCTGCAGAAGACTAGACAGATGGAAATACCACAGGATGATAAATGGTTATCAGGATTTTGTTATTGTTATCAAGATTTTGAGTGGACACATTATATGCATTGTAACTAGAACCCAACTCCTTGTTTGCCTTGCAGAATCCATAGTCAATAAAATAAGTTATTGCATAGTCAGTAAAATAAGTTATTGCATAGAGAAGAGGGTTTAAAGCATTCTTTTCTAAATTCTTATTTTATGTGTATAGGAGAGAAAAGTATAAAGAACTTAAATTATTTTTTAGTTATTTTCCATATTTTGAATGACTATGATTCAGACTTAAAATAAAACTTCTTGGTGCGCCTAAGTGGCTCAGTCAGTCAAGCTGCTGACTCTTGATCTCGGCTTAGGTCATGATCTCAGGGTCGTGAGATTGAGCCCTGCATCAGGCTCTGCACTGGATGTGGAGCCTGTTTGGGATTCTCTCTCTCCCTCTCCCTCTGTCCCTTCCCCTCTTCACTCCGTCTCTCTCTCTCAAAAAAAATAAAAATAAAAATAAAAATAAAAAAATAGATAAATAAATAAAAACAAAATTTCTAACTTTTAAGTTGGTCAAGTTTACTTGAGCAGCAGTTCTGATTTTCTTTTTTTTTTTTTTAAAGATTTTATTTATTTATTTGACAGAGAGAGACACAGCGAGAGAGGGAACACAAGCAGGGGGAGTGGGATAGGGAGAAGCAGGCTCCCCGCAGAGCAGGGAGTCCGATGTGGGACTTGATCCCAGGACCCTGGGATCATGACCTGAGCCGAAGGCAGTCGCTCAACCGACTGAGCCACCCAGGAGCCCCAGTTCTGATTTTCAAAAGAATAACAGAAACATTCCTTTCTTTCCTCCCTTCCTGGTTCAGGGTTCAGATCTATACTTCCTTAGTAACTCAAAAGATGGAAGAGATGTGTTATAGCCTGAGGGTTGTCAGATTTAGTAAATAAAAATACAGAATGCTCAGTTAAATTTAGCTTTTATATTTAAAAATGCATAAGTTTTAGTATAAATATGTCCTATGCAATATTTGGGACATACTTACACTAAATTTTTGTGTGTGTATCTGAAATTCAAATGTCATTGGGTGTTTTATCTGGCAATTCTGCCTGGCCTCTGCCTGTATTTTGTTTCTGTGAGTGTCTGATTAGACAGACAATGTTTTCTGTGCTGCTTATCTGAGAGAGCTAGTCAGAGAGCTAGTGCTTGTCAGACCTTTACCCCCATCCAAGCTCCTGTGACCTCTGGCTTCTCTCGGACACAAACCATTTTGCTTCCGGTGACAAATCATAAAAACAAGGGGAGGGGCACCTGGGTATGGCTCAGTTGGTTAAGCAACTGCCTTCGGCTCAGATCGTGATCTCGGGGTCCTGGGGTCGAGCCCCGCATCAGGCTCCCTGCTCAGTGGGGAGTCTGCTTCTCCCTCTCCCTCTGCCTCTGCCCCCGACTTGTGCTCACTCTCTCTCTCAAATGAATAAATAAAATCTTTAAAAAAATCAAAACAAAACAAAACAAACAGGAGAGTGTAGGATTCCAATGATAAACATAAAACAACTTGTTGCACTGATATCTTGATAAAATTCTCATTGTTTAGAACTTTAAATACCAGAGAAAGAAAAAGAAAGATCTTGTGTACCAAATCCTCCTCACTACAGCTTGGCCACTGAGATCGTAAAGCCTTGGATTTGAGTCCAAAGTCTGCCACCTACAAGCTGTGTGAATAGAAGCCAGCTATTGAACTCTGAGTCTCAGCATCCCTGCTTTCAAATTGGAGATAATGACAGATGATAATATTAGACACCTCGAGAGGAGGATTAAATGAGATAAAACATATAAAGTATCGAGCACAATCCTAGGACCAGCTATTTCTATTAGGACTTTTACCATCACTACCTTGACAACTATTACTATCACTAACACGATGTGCGAGGCCTTGTGGCAGACAACATGAGGCAGTTGTTAAAGAGCTCACAGGCTGTTTTGGAAATAGACCAGCTCCTAAAGAAATAAAGAACAATACAAGCCAGCAGGTCCTAAGTGCCAAATGAGGGTCACAGATGGATAAACTACAGGAGCTCAGAGGAGGAAGGGACATTGGCCTCATCCCTGGAAGCATATGATGATCGAATGGTTTGTGTCCTACCATTTTCCCCTGGGAACTTTCCTCTTCATGGACACCTTCAAATGCAGATAACTGATTACTTGTTAGAGCTCCACCAGCTGCCTCTCTCTCCTCCAATATTACCTGCAATGCCTCAGGTCTTCTCACCAACAAACACAAGTGTTCTCCCTAGAATCACCAATAACTTTCTCCAGGGTGAATTCAAAGGCTGTTATTTCTTTCCATATCCTTCCAAAAAATTGTTTGACCATCTGTTGATCATGCATCATTTTTAACATTCTTTTTAAAATATACTATATGCATTTACTTCCTTGGCTCTCTCTTCTCTACCCTTTGCTTTGAATGTCAGTTCTGTGACTTCTCTTTTTTACTCTTTTCTACATGTTTTACCTTTTAGCTCATTTATGCAAATGGTTACTGTCGCTCATTTTACAGGAATATTTTGTCCCTCCTAAGACCACCCCTGCCCATAAATCACTAAAGCAGTTCAGTCTCTATTATCTAGATTCAGCCTAATTGCATAGGATTGAAAGGAGTATATCCCGGTAATGTGGTACACTTATGAGAATATTGGCAAGACTGTAGTCTTATACCAAAGATGGATTCATAAAATTGGAATTGATATAAAATTAGGATTGCATTGAACTGAGTAAGGTTGACAGATGTCCACTCAACTTAATTAATATTTCCAATGTAATTGAATCATTTGGCAAGTTTCCTGGGCTGACACAAAATTCTCCCCCCGCCCAGCCCCCAAAAGTGTATTATTAGGTTGTCACTTCAATAAACATTGAGAAATAGTGAGCTTTCTGTTTTTCTGTTTTCTTTTTTTTTCCCACAGTGACACCTGTTGACCTGCTCCTGTCGTTTTGTGAAGCAGGCAGGCACTGGGGACCATAACAGTAGAACAACAGAAGGAAGTGCAATATTGGAGGTGGTGGAGACTCAGAGAAGGAAGGTTGTGGGGAAGTTTTCTAATTAATCAACATAGGAGTCCTGGAACATTTTTTTTTAAAGGATTTTACTTATTTGTTTGAGAGACCATGCGCACTAGTAGGGGGAGGGTCAGAGGGATAGAGAGAAGCAGACTCCCCACTGAGCAGGGAGCCCGATACTGGGCTCCATCCCAGAACCCTGAGATCATGATCTGAGCCAAAGTCAGATGCTTAACTGACTGAGCCACCCAGGCGCCCCCGGAACATTTTTTTAAATAAAATAAATTGTGCAGCCTTGACTGTACTATAGAAAATAAGATGTTCAGCTACTGAAGGGCAAAGCCTTTCCATAGCACCCATTATGTGTCTGGTTCTCATGGTTCAAAAATAACTATAATGCAAGTCATGACCTTCATCCAAGGTCTCACATGTAGCATGAGAAGATCTTAATGATATTGGACTAATAAAATGGCCTAGCTGAGCAAGATATTGGTTGTTTTACAAAACTAACAAATCAACAGAACTGCGTGATTTAGGTAACCCACTCTAGAAAAAAAATTTTAAAGACCCACCATGAGAAAGGTGAAGTACATGGCTCTGCTTGGGGACTAAAGAGGATTTGGACATTAATGAACAGTAAAGTAGCTACCAATCAACTTATGACAGATCTTTTAGAATTGAGGCTCTACCCAAAGACATAGTTGATGAGCCACTTTCTTCAGTCATTTTCATATAGAAGGTTATTTTTTTTCTTAACAGGATTAAAAATGTCTATAATTCATATAAAGCTTTGTCATTTGTGAAGAGTTTCCTTGCAGACATTATGAAGGGGATAGGGTCAACAGTCAGAGGACATAGGTTTTGGTTTAGACTTTGCCACTTTCAAGGTCATCAGTTTTCCCACCTGGAAAAAGGGAATGCTGATACTACTCAGAATTATTGAGAGAATTCACTGAGTTTGCCTAAAACATTTGTCCATTGAGATGCATATGAGCATAAGGAATTAACACCTCTAGTACCCAAATTATATAAAAATAATTGTTACTATGATAATAAAGTATACTAATTTTGGAGCAAAAAACAAATGGTTTCCTCACATTTGTCTGTCATTCAAGAATGGCTGTCAGTGAAATAAAGGATTTAGCTTATCAATAAATTACATACATATATGTGAGCATCTTGAACATGGCAATCAACAAATACTTGCTAACAGATTATAAGATGACACTGATGAATATTGAGATAAAAATTTCACCAAGTAGCTCTGAAGTTTTTATGTGGATAATATGGAAACAAAAGCTCTGCTTAGCATTATATCTGGATTATGTGACCATTGTGATAGGGCAGATTTTGTGCTGATATACCCCAGAACAGGCTTATCTGTCATTTAAGGCCAACATCCATTATGACTGGCTGATGTTCATGCCATAGGTGATAAATATTTTTAATTTCACCCCTATTTATAGTTATATAAAGATGTTTTCAAAATTGCAAAAATGGTTGATATCTAATACAATCTCACCATGCGTCATCATTAAAGAGATTCACTATTATTTGTTATTTAATTACCTCATGGGAAAGATCTGTGCTGCTATTTTGTCCCATTTCTTAAACAACATGCATAATAAACTTACACAGAACATCTGTAGTTGTGGTAAATATTCCCATCCCATGAAACTTTCTGTGTCTTAAATGTTCTTGTTAGTTACATCTACATGGTCCTAAACATCTAGATGAAAATTTAAAAGATATTAAATAAAAATTATTCAGATGCTTGGAAACATGTTCTATATTTCTACCTTTGTTTACTGGTATTATTCTTTGTATGTGTTTTGGGAATATCTTGAATAATAAATTAATTTCCATCCTCTGTTGGCAAATAATTGTCGATTGCCAAATGTTTGTGGTGTGTTGACTGATTAGCAAATGTGCAAGCAGGTAGTTGTTCATATTGATGATTGGAAGTCACCAGAGGATCACTATTACTGATTTTTCCTTTTGCCTCAGGCTCTGGTATGGCTTACAGCAGCACCTGTTGCTGATCCTATGTCATTTGCAATTTTGATATTTTGTTTGTCATGGATTATTTTAAAATTTATTTTGACTGTGTAGCGTTGATGGAACCGTAGACAATAGGTCAATGAAACAGAGTAATGAACCCAGAAATAGACACACATAAATATCTTCAATTGATTTTTGACAAAGGTGCAAGAGCAATTCAAGGGAGGAAGGACAGCCTTTTCAATAAATAATATGAGAGCAATTAAACATCCCAGGCAAAAATAAATGAACCTCGGGTGCCTGGGTGGCTCAGTTGGTTAAGCGACTGCCTTCAGCTCAGGTCATGATCCTGGAGTCCCAGGATCGAGTCCCGCATCGGGCTCCCTGCTCGGCGGGGAGTCTGCTTCTCCCTCTGACCCTCCTCCCTCTCATGTGCTCTCTCTCTCATTCTCTCTCTCTCAAATAAATAAATAAAATCTCTAAAAAAAAATGAACCTCAACTTAAGTCTTATATCTATTGCAAAAATTAATTCAAAATGGAATTAAATATAAAATGTAAAACTACAAAACTTTTTAGAAAAAATCAGGAGAAACCTCTGGAGTCTGGGGTTAGACAGAGTTCTTAGACTTGACACCAAAAGTACAATCCAAAAATGAAAAAAAAATGATAAATTGCACTTTATCACAACAACTTTTGCTCTTTTAAGATAAGTTACAGACTGGGGGGAAATAGGTGCAAAACACACACTCAACAAAGTACTAGTATCTAGAATATATCAAGAATTCTCAAACTCAACAGTTAAAAAAAAGAACCCAATCCGCTTAGGAAACGGGCAAAAGACACGACAAGACATTTTTCTGAAGAGGATATACGGAGGGGATATATGGAAGGCAAATAAGCAATGAAAGGGTGTTAAATATCAGTAGCCATTAGGGAAATGCAAATCAAAACCCCAAATTATCATATTACTGCACACCTATCAGAAAGGCTAAAACGAAAAACAGTGACAAAGCCAAATGCTGGTGAACATGGAGAAAATGGACCACTCATACACTGCTGGTGGGAATCTTTAATGGTACAGCCACTCTGGAAAACAGTTTGGCCGTTTCTCAAAGACCTAAACATGCAACTAGCATATGACCTAGTCATAGCATCCCTGGGCATTTATCCCTCCAACTTGAAAACTACGTTCACACAAAAACCTGTACATAAGTGTTTTAAGGGAGTTTACTTTATAATAGCCCCAATGGGAAGCCAGCCAGGGGTCCTTCAATGAGTGAATGGTTTGATAACCTGTGGCATATCCATCCTACAGAATACTGCTCAGCCATGATGTTGACGTATGCAACAACCTGAGAACTACATGCATAATATCTTTCTCTTTGTGCCCGCAAAAGTTCTCTGGAGATGATGTATGCATCTCCAGAGAACTACACTCAGTGAAAAAGAAGAAACAAAACAAAACTTAAAAGGTTATTGTGGTGTCTTTTCCGATTGGATGGGGGCTCCCAAATGTGGTGTGACTTTTGGATGGAAGCAGGTGGTGAAAGGATTCACATGAGGCAGAGCAAAGGAGTAGAAGTTTATTGGCCCCACCACAAGGGAGCGGTGGGCAGGACAGCAGAGACAGGACTGTCTGCCATGAAGCGGTGGGTGGGGGCTGATTTTAAAGGAGGAACGTGAGGGGACCTGTGGAATTTTCTCCTTTTTGGTAACTGTGCCTGGTTGTAAGTAGCCCATTGGTCAGTTAGGGCTTATGGCTATTTTGAGGTGGGTCACCTGCTGGGCCTGTCTTCAGCCAGGGGGTTGGGGCCACTGTAGGCCCTTCCGCCTTGGTCAAGTTTCCATTGCTCAGGCCCTTCCGCCTTGGTCAAGTTTCCATTGCTCAAGGCTGTTGTCCAAAAGCAGCCTCTACAGTTACATAAAGGTGCGATTCTATTCATAAAACATTTTCAAAATGGCAAAATGATTGCAATGGAGAAGAGATGAGTAATTGCCTAGTAATTGCACTTCTTTTCCCTAAGAATGGGAAAGAAGTGAGGGTGACTATAAAGGGCCAACATGAGGGACCCTTGTCCTGATGGAAATGTTCTGTATCTTGACTGGATCAATGGCAATGTCCTGGCTGGGATCTTGTACAATAGCTCTGCAAGAGCTATCATAATTTCCATTATGATAACCACTGGAGGAAGCTGGGTAAAGGGCAGTGGTAGGGACATTTCTTTATATTATTGCTTACAATTGATCTCAACATTGAAAAAAATAATCAAAACCAAATTTTAAAAATATCTGGCATTGAAATATTATTTATCTTGGTCATGGAGTTTTTTGGTGTCCCCTTAAACTTCGCATCTGAGAGGAGTGCCTTTCTTGCTACATTCCAGGGGCAGCTCTGAAAAGTGAGAGCCCCTGAGGGGGAAAGTGGGATGAACAGGAGTGACAAGGACCAGTCCGAAGTTCCTATAGAGTATGCGCTTGCGTATTGTGATAGGATGCTTTAAAATCTTAGGGAAAATAAGGCAAGAAAGAGTGATAGTGGAGAAGACTAGAAACCATGCATGGTTCAGGAAAAGTTGAAAGGCACAGAGATTGGAAAGAGAATCTTCCTCACAGCCCTTCCAGGCGGGCACAAAGAGAAAGAGATCTTATGCAGACATGGATATTTAGAGGAATAAAACAAAACAAGGTTTTTGTTGTTGTTTCTCCCCCTTCCATCGCTCCCTCCCTCCTGCTGTGAATCTTGCCAAGAGGAATCTTCGAATGCTAATGTCTTGGTATTTGACACAGCAGTGATAATTGCACAGTGGCCAATTGATTTCTGACTTGCCCCTTGTAGATCAGCCCTGCGACTTTGCATTCATTCCCAGACTCAAGGAGGTGATCACAGCAACAGCATAGCCCACCTTCACCCGCCAGATAATAAAGTTTAGTCATGCAGCTTAAAATAAAATAAGCAAGAAGCAGATGGCAAAAGGACAGAATGTAGTGTATTTAATCTGTCCATGTTTGCAAGGAAGCAATTGTCTTCTTAGCTCCAAAAAAAGCAAGACAAACAGGAAAGCATCTTTTTCCTGGGCACATATGATAAGTGTTTAGAGAGGTGATCTGGAGTTTGGGATAATTTGGCCCCCATCTTGCTGAATTCTGGTTCTCAGAACCAGGAAACTGAACTGGTCCACTTCTGGTAGGCAATGAATGCAGCGGGTGGGCGAGGGGAGGTGGCAAAGGTTAGCGGCAGGCTGCTCAGTAAACAACACTGATCAAAATGATCATACCCAAATGAAGCCAATATTGGACCAAGTGAACCTCGCAACACCAGGGCTGGTCATCCATAATAAAAGAGCAGTCAGAACAAATGGGCACGTGTTAAATAGTTCAGTGTAAGCGGTTAGGCTGCCGCCACTATGAAAACACAAGCAGTGAAGCAGCTCTCCGGAGCTTACTCCAACTGGCTGGTTTAGAATCACTGCAGTGCTGGAGAGAGGCTCTGGAAAACATGACTGCCTACTCCACACAGAAATCTGGAAGGCTGGCTTGAGCCCTTGGCCTGCAATTTATTCTTATTCCAGTTCAGATGGCGTCTGAGTGTATTTCAGTGATGTGTCCATTAAGTCGTATTGCTGACTGCTAGAGCGGAAGCATCAGTAGAAATCTACATACACGAATGAGCTAGAGCTGGACAGCTACAGCATATGAGGCTATGCAGAAATGGAAAGAAGGGTGACAAGATGAACCAAAAGGAGGTCTAGGCTACTTATGCTTTCCATTATGCTTAATCATATGACAGGGAAACATTCACATAATCTGCATGCTTTTACAAAGGATCCATTCAAATGGAAGGAATTTAGGAATGATCAAGAGGGGAACTGGCAGCTGTAGGTCTGACTCTCTCCCATTGTTCAGCATCTACGTCCTTGGAGAGCGTGAGGTTCCAAAGAGGGGAAAATGCTGTGTGACCTTCCAGTAGGGGAAAAGTATTCCCCTTATCCACACAAGCTGGCTTTGTGCTTTGTCTTCTAGTCCTAGGCTTTGTAATCTACCCCTGGGTCAGGAGCTGAAAGAGGAAGACAATAAAGGACCTCTCATTATATATCTATTCTCACTATTCCAAATCTTTGCCAAGTCCAATACATTTCAGTGTATCTCCTTCTCTGAGTTTCTATCCCACAGAGCAGATAGCACACATCTCAACAATGAGCTTTCTCATGTTTTCATTACCATTTACCTCATTCGTTCATCTGCTTGGCCAACTGGGTCTTAGCACTATAGGGGTAACGTGGCGCGCCAAATAGCCATGGCTGCTAATTTCACAGAATTTAGCATTGGGCAGATTTTAATCAAAGTTCCTTCAAAACAAGGATCTTCCCTGCATTCCCTGCATGATTTCTCAAAGAGAATGGAGTATGTTTAAGTGGTTTCATCTGAAGATAAGTAATCTCAGGAATGCACTGAACTCATCAGCATAGATGGCTCCGAAAGCAGGCTTTTGTTATAAAATTACAGATGCTGGGCACATACTTCTGATTATTTTCTGAGAGCAAAGTATGAGACTTTTTAAAATGGGGTTGTTGTAAACTCGAGTTACATTACGAGCAATACAAAATGAAATGGCACCTGTGGGAACAAAATTAGAGATTGAGACCTGCCACTGACTGTGGTTCTAACCACACAGACAGAGTATAAAGGGAGAAAGCTGGTCAGCCCAGGGAGCAGGATGAAGTGGACACTCAGAGGAGCGCGCCAAGGAGGGATGGTGACCAGCTGTCCCAGTGTGTCTGTACTGAGGGGCTTCCCAAGGCACTGATTGGACTTCCAGAGCTAAAATTAGGAGTGTTCCAGGCAAACTGAGATGAGTGGGCCATGCTATTAGGAGTTCCTGGAACCCAGCTTTGTTCCTGCACTTGATTCTATGAGAATTTCCTCTCTTTGTTTACACTTCTCTGATTTGGGTTTCTGTTGCTTACTTGCAAACTAGGATCTTACTGAAAAACAAGTAGGTTGTATTTTCTACTTTATAAAGAATTTTTGAAACTTTTTAAGATGAAGTAGATGACATCCCCATCTTAGTGTGGAGAGAATGGATTTGGAATCCTGGGAATATTTATTATGATCCTATAGCTAATGGGTCAGGGAGCAAAGCTGGGTCCTCTCTCTCCTATCAAGGGAGGTTTGTACTTCTAGGAAGGCTCCTTCACAGTGCACAGGGGTTTTAGCATCCTGCAGAATGGATTCTGCAATGCATGCACAATCCATCAGCTCCAAACTGCCCTCTTAAAGAGACACCCACAGACACCTCTACTTTGCTATGTCTGGCAGTTGCGTACATTTTCTATATCCTCCATTGTTGTAAACTCTAGCACTGTGACCCCTTTTCCCATTCCTGGTCTTCACCGCAGCTTCACTGCATGAAAAAGCATGAAAGTAAGAGTAACCAAAACTCAGGGATTACCTCTCTTTGGGGCTCTACATACATTATCTAACTTAATTGTCAAGGCAGTTGTGTAACATAGGTTTTACTATTTCTTTTTACAGGTAAAGAATCTGAAACTCAGAGATTATTAAGTGGCTTGGTCAGGGTCACACAGCTATTATCCTATGGATATATGGAGGGTCTTGGGGGACATTTACAAACTTTGTCGCCTAGCAATTTTCATCAGTAACATGATTCAAATCCAAAGCTTCTGACTCCAAAGCCCATTCTTTTTTCCACCACACATAATGCAACTTCTAGGTATGTAAGTTGCACTATTTTGGAGTATACACTTTGCTTCTTGGAGGAGGACTAAGGAGAGTCTTTGCAAACTTTCGGGATGGAGAAAGGCCAGTGAGAATGTCAGGTGACTCTGGATGCCCAGTCTTCGGGCTGTTCTATGTAGTACAATTCTAGAAGTGCTAGAACAGGAGAGGCCCCAAGATGCATGTTAGTTTCTCTTCACAGTTCATTTATACTCACTCTGGAATTTTCCCCTGCATGTATTTGGAAGGCCCTCAGAATGAATGTTCCTACGAAGGAAATAAAACATTCCAAATGAGGGAGAAAAAGAAATAGGTGCAATCTTTTGCTTAATGTCTATTATTTATTTCATAAGTAATAGGCGTTTATTATAAAATTATAATAATTGAATTGTAAAATTATTAAAAATACAGATGAATAAAAGGAATTGCAAAAACTCATCTCTAGGAAGACTTCGCTATTTAGTCTTCCAGGTTAAACACACACACACAAACACACCCACTTTTTAACCAAAAATAAAATCATATAAAACTGGTTTCATAATCAGTTTATTTCTCTCTTAACCATAACTTGTGAATGCATGTACGTGTCAATGCGTAATAATTTTTATTGGTTTTTTTTCTAACCGCATAGAGCATTCATAGCTACCCAAACAGATGCCACAGTTATGTTCTCGTATCTGTTTTTTCCTCTTCCCCTCCCCCATCGCCCAAATTCAGGCCCATCCATGAGTCATGCAGTGTCTGATGAGCTGAAGTATTTAGTAAGCTAATGTTCACTGTCCACAGCAGGAGGCCCGCACAGCTTGGCTGATGAGAAATGAACTGCCTGAAGCGACCTTTTAATGGCAACTAATTTCCCATATTTGATTCTCAGCTTAGCCAACTAATATCTAGTTCAAGCGTGACAAGGCATTTGCAGTTCCTTTTAAAAGTTCTCTATCTGAGAAGCCGAACAATGTGTTCGGGGCCATCGTGACCTTCTGAGATCGTGTCCTGGCTTTTCCAAACCAAACTTTGATCAGCCAGGGTCAGTGATCTTATTCAAAAAAAAAAAAGTTTAAGGATGGGTGTCTTTATATTGAGCCCTTTCTCTTTTAAATTCTATTTTCAGAGATGTTACTGATGAAAATTGTTAGGCAACAAAGTTTGTAAATGTCCCCCAAGACCCTTCAGAGACACCACACATCTAACCCTTAAAAATACTGTCATTTTCTCCATTTCCTCCCAAAGGTTTGGTATCAATCAGTCTTTTTCACTCTTTTTTTTTTTAAAGATTTTATTTATTTATTTGAGACAGAGAGAATGAGAGAGACAGAGAGCACATGAGAGGGGGGGAGGGTCAGAGGGAGAAGCAGACTCCCTGCCGAGCAGGGAGCCCGATGCGGGACTCGATCCAGGGACTCCAGGATCATGACCTGAGCCGAAGGCAGTCGCTTAACCAACTGAGCCACCCAGGTGCCCCAGTCTTTTTCACTCTTAATGCATTTAAGATATCTAATGTGGATTAAGCTCCTCTATCCTTGCCTTAAACAAATCCTATTACTCTGTGAGTCTATCCCATTACACAGTGATTACTGAATAGAGCTCAACGTAATTGGATCTGATCATGCCCTGGTATGTAGAATTATCAATCCAGGAAAGTTCGTATTTTTAGTTACATTTAACTTTTTCTCCCAAATCTACAGAAGGGTTCATTAGCACTTTTGTAAATGGCCGCAAAAATTCTTAATGTTTTAATAGCGAGAGTATGGCCAGATTTAGGGGAGAATATATCCAAGGATCACTTGGTCACAAGTTTTATAGGAAGGGGGGGGACAGGGTAGCACGGTGAAGACTGACAGGACTTAAGTAAAGGTGTGTGCATGTGTGCAAATGTGCACACATGCGTGCATACACACACATGCTGAAGCTTTTTGTGTCATCAAAGGAAAGTGCCACCTTCTACTCCCCCACCTCCCACCCATGACCTCCATTTCACATCCCTGCTTTCTGGAAACCAGAATTATGAATATTTTTATTTGGGACTAGATCACCATTTTTCAATTCTGAGACAGCCTTGCCACTTTATTTACACTTCAGCAAGAATGGCAATCCCAAATGGTACTATAAATCATTTGCAAAAGCCCAGACTGATCTAAGCAGCATTGCAAGCCTCCTAGAAGGGAAAAATCAGGAGGCTGACAGGGAGCATGATGGGATGTGGGGCCTCACCCCAAACTGGTGAAGGCATGACTGTGTTCCTGTCAATGAGCTTTTCCCGAACTGTTTGTTTCAGAGAATTAACTTTCCCACAAAACTAGATGCAAGTGGCTCATTCCATTCCAGCCCTTTAGGAAGAAGGGATACCACTGTTTGCCTTAGAGGAAGGTCAGTCCCGATACTCATTTGTCCCCTTAAATTGCCCAGGAAGCAGTTCACCTATTCACAGACTCACTGATACTAATCCACCGGCAGAATGGTTGTCTAGCATGAAAACTTTTGCTCTTCTGTGAAACCTAAGAAATTCCATCATTTTCCTAGAATATCCTTACCTTGAAGTGGTACAAAACCACAGCACAAAGTGGTTATGGAGGCAGGCTCTGGAGTCTCACTGATCTGGCTTTGAACTTCAACTCTGCCACATGTTCTTCCTATGACCTTGGACAAATTATGTGGCCTTTTGTAGTCTCAGTTCTGCAGTTGGTCAGATGGGGAAAATAAGAACAAGCATCTCATAAGGCTGTCGTGAACAACAAATTACATAAAGTATGCAAAATTCTTAGGTGAGTGCCTGAGACATAATAAATGATTAACTGTTGTAGTTCCTGTATTATTATTACTATGTTTTAGTAATAAACTATGTTTATGTCTTCAAAGCCCAATCACGTTAGGAATAATTTCTAGGTTATAAGATTTTAGGTACTTGCTTAGGTCACAGACTCTGATTCCTTGATAGTCCATCTCAAGTAGAGGATTCCCCTCATAACTAATGCCCAACCAACATTCAGACTGTAGATATTAAAGACTTCTAAAAAGTTCTGCCTATTTCCTTGTTTGCTTCTTTGGTTTCATCTTGCTTTTAGGTTGGATTTTAATAAAGAGTACCTTAACTACAGACTTCAGTGTCGTTAAGAAACTGTGCTGTTTCTTAGCTTATTTGGGGGACAAGGACGAGAAGAAGAAATGGCTTAAAAAGTTTCAAAGACTGCCCTGGAAAGGGAGGATTGGCACTGACTCTTTGTAAAGGGTAAGAGCAAACAACTGCAGACAGTAAACGATGTTCATAGTCTATGGTGCCCAGTTATTACTTGATAAAATGTTTGCTTTTTTTCCCCTGCCTAACAGAGCGGCCTCTAATATACCATTAGTTTCATGTGTCTCTTGAAACTTCAATTAAATTAATTAAAATAAAATTTAAAAAAATTTACTTTCTGAGTTCTCACTAGCTATACTTAAGTGTTGAATAGTTATATGTAGCTAGTGGCTACCATGTTGGACAGCGAGAATTATGGAACATTTCTATCATCACAGAAAGTTCTCCTGGGCAGTGACTTTCTAGAGCACAGGGAGAAAAAGGCCAGCTTCTAAGTAGGTGGAGGCTAATGTGCTGATCCTTTCCTCTGTCCTATGGTAATCACACTATCTAGGCTAAGTGCCTTGAAAATATACCCCCTCCTCAAATTTGGAAGACAAATCTATTTTTGACCCAACCACTGGAACTTGGCCTAGCCTAGAAGGGAATTTGTTAGATTTAGAAAACGTCAGGGAAACGGGCCTCAAGGGCAATTCTGTCCAGAATAACTTCAACTGGGTTGGGTCACCTGTTACCTGGTGGTGAGAGAGGTGGGATCCTGGTTGTCAGCCCCACCAAGTGGAGGTAGGGATAAGATACTGAATAGACCAACACTAACAGGTGAGATAATCCTGCCAGGGTTCACCTTGACCAGGCACCAGCACCTGCACGATTTCTTTAATATCAGCATGATTTACTTCATTTTAGTACTAGTTAATACTAGACACAATGAATAATAATGATCGAATTCAGTTTCCACATGAACAAGACTCATATCTCCATTTTGAGGAACTGTGATTTCGTGTTTTGTGACTTGCCTAAATTTATATATCTGGAATTGACATAGAAATTTTAATCCAAGTTTTCTGATGACAAATCCTAGGTTTTCCCCCATAAACTAGGATACGTTGGAGCTTTAATAATATAAAGTGACTGGTATCTTTTTGTCAGAGTGAGGAGAGAATTTATTTTCCTCTTGGACTAGTGACTTATCTTTTATTAGCTTGAACATCCCATCCACACATGGAGACACATTTCTAATAAGAATGTCACAAATGTAATATAACTATTATTTTATTTTTTCAAACTTGGGTGCTATGGGTGCCAAGCCAAAGTGTGTTTGTCCTATTATTTCTCAAAAGCTCACCTGGCATATGCCAATCAGGTAATCGCTTGTGCAAACGGATCATTAGGTGCACAATTACCTCATTTGAAACGCAAATTCAGGGCTGAGTGGAAGCAATCCCTGTAAGGGCAATTTTGTGAGTGTACTCATCATTACACCCAATATGGAAAAATTAGCCCTTAAATTCTTTCCCCACCTATGGCTTTCTGTTTCCTTAGCTGATGACATTCATTAAAATCAAACAAACATGATGTGTGTTCTGGACATAAACAATTAGTCACTTTCCGTCATGGCTTCTTGAGTAAACATGTACATAAAACCGAGTTGTGTATGCAAACGTCACCTCGTTCTATCCAAGTATCCTACCAAAGGGTAGTTTTCCCTTTACCCCAGGCTCCCGCTGACATTCTATTTCATAACTGTTTGCATGGAAATGATGAAGGCTTTATTTTATTTTATTTTTTCTCCTTTCCAAATACATTTGGCAAAATCTTCCAAGCTGTCTCCTTTATGGCAGAATATTGTCCCTGGCCCATTTATATGCTAATTGCTGAAGTGTTACCTTTTACGGACAAGTATTTACATGTTAATTAACTTTGGGAGGAGGGTTAGAAATACTAGTTTGCCCTGTTTAAAGTGATAAAGGGGCCGCTCTTTCCTTTCAAGAGGAGAACAAAGACAGTATCATAAAAGGAAATTATTTAATTACCTCTTACTAAGAATTAGAAATATGTTTTCCAACCTTTCTTTCTGTAGAGGAATTCTCCAGATTGTGACCCGAGGTAGAACAGGAGCAGGGAGTAAACATTCTTCATTTAGTCTGAGTTCCAGGTGAACACATCTGGTGTGCGGAATCTAGGTCAGTGATAGTGAAGAAGAAAAACAACAGAAAAGAAAAAGAAAAGGAGGCTTGGAAATGGTTGAAAATACACGAGAATAAACTGATCCCACGAAAACCTCTGCAAGTGAAGGAGAAATAGTCTCTTGAGCTCTTCCTTGATCTCCCTGGTGTGTGTCCTAGCATTCCACGATGGAGGGGGAAGAGGTGGGTTGTGATAAAGAAGATGTCAGGTGAAAATACTGGGGCCAGCTACGAGAGAGATGAGCAGTGTAGGAGTCCGAAATGGTAAAAGAACTAAAGTGAAGGGCACTTTAAATTTAACAAACAAAAATCTTTTCTGTAAAGTGCAGGCAATCAAATGGGAGCATTAAAAGATAAACGGAGGAATATTAAAATTTTTAAGTGTATATTTGAGCCAAAGTCCACAGAAATAGGGCAGTGCCAAACCCAAAGTGGTTAGGAGCATTCCCCTGCGAGCTCGGGGAGACACTTCCATAGACAAGAGGAGGAAAAAAAGCAAGGAAGTGATTTGATTGGTTATGGCTTAATGAGATGCATTATTGGGGATCGGCTAGCTGGCTGTTTGTGATTGGTTGTCCTTAGGGTTTAATTACAGGCTTGGGCTTTAGTTTGCTTATGCCTACTGGCCCCCTTGTTTAATTAATTTAATAGGACCAAGAAGTAGAGAGACACAGGAAGTCACCATGGGGGAGATCATTTGGGGGAGAGATCGTTTCATAATGGTCAGTCCTTGTAGTCTCTAAGTCTTATAAACTCATAAACGTCCATGTTTGCTGGACATTCATGGAATTTTTTGAAATATTCAGAGTTTCAGGTGAAAACCAGCTGGCACCCAGGATTGATGCAGAGAACAAAGGCAAAAGAAATACAAAAAATTAAACTTTACAACTTACAGCCCATTGTACTTACTTGAGACAGGCAGGGTGACCTTCTTCCAGGTACTCAACTGCCTGAGTGTTACTACTTTGCTAAAGGCAAAAGGTAACTTTAGCTGGACATTAGCCCCACTCCTAGGATCCTATACATCTTCTTTAACGTATAAAAAGCCCTTTGGAAACTTCCTTTATCTCTACCCTCCCCACCCCCAAGATATATGTGAGCAATCATCCTCCAAATATATGGCCCACTGATATACATCTGAAGGGTCTCATGACTAAGGTTTACTAGACAGTAGTAAATGACCCCTCAAGGTCCTGGAAACCTCAATTCCAAATTCCTTAGAGACTTACATTATCCCTAACCCCCTCCCAACTTAAAAGTATATAATCAGCCACTCCTCTTGACCCCGATGCAGCTCTTTCTGCCCATAGGTTCTGTCCCCATGCTTTAATAAACCACCTTTTTTGCACTAAAGATGTCTCAAGAATTCTTTCTTGATTTTTTTGCTCGTGGACCCCGAACAACATTTCACATCTGGATTACTTGTCTTTTTCATCTTCTGGATGTTAGCTCCAAACCCAGGCAGCAAATCCTAAAGATTTTACCTCCTCTTTGTCTTTAAAATATGTCTAGCCCCTGTTCTCCATCTCTGCTACCTTTTTAGGTCCTCCTCACTTACTTCCTCAATATCCTTAAAAAATCTACCTGCTCTTACCAGTTCCAGCTGGCCCGGTTTCCAAATTCATCTTCCACACTTCAACCAGAGTGATTCACCAACTCTTGAGTTCACTGATTTATGTATTTACCAACCATTTATTGGGAATTTTTCATATCACAAGCTCAGTGCTAGATATATTTTATGTGGCTTCTTCCTCTAAGATATTTGAGTGGATTTGATACACGAGTTGCATACCTCTTCACCTGCTAATTGGTAATCATTTTCATAAAATATAATAAAATGTAAGAAGATATGTTGTTAGCTGTGAACTTTGGTTTTGAGTTACTTCATGTGTTTAATTCAATGGAGAAGATGGAAATGTTTTTAATTTTCTTTAAATTTAAGTATTAAAATTTACACCATTCTTCTCTAATAGCATAGGTCTGTCTTACTGATAGAGGTCTCTTTAGTGAGACTACTGCTCAGGAGAAAGGGAAAAATAGAAAGTTGCATACCATCCTCTCCACAACTTCTCTGTTCTTCAAAAGGTGAATGATGTAAAAATGGTGAGGTCAGTTTGGGGAGGGAAGTGGGAATTTGTGTACATTAATGCATAGAGGAAGAGAAATAGGAGGGGTAGACAAATGGTAAGCTCGAGGAATGGTGTGTGAGGGAGGTGGATAGTAGAGGGAGAAACAAGGCAGGCTATAAAGAGGGAAGAAAGACAACAGACTTCTGATTTCAAAACAGAGAAGTAGTCCCTGATAAAGAACATGAAGAAATACGGAGTAAATGTTTTATATCCATTCAGCATACTGGTAATAGAGATTAAGCTCTGGTAATAGAGATCACTTTGCAACTGAAGGTGATATGTTCCCTTTGAAAGATTCTTAGCTATAATAAGGAAATTTGGTGTGTGCCTAATAGGGTTTTAATTGTAAATCTAAGCAGTGTATGATGTCTCAAACTTCTGGTCAAATGGAATAGAGTGTATATCAGTATTTGGTAGGAAGAAATTTTCTGATTATGTTCCACACAGAAGAGTACTATTGCCCTGTTGATTTTTCTTTTTTAATTCCTTTCACATTTTGTTTGATCTTAAGCCAAAAGAGGAAATAGAGTCTGAGTGCCAAAACTTGGAATGATAATTAGGGCCTTTCCTCCAACTGGCTGGCTGTAAGCAGGCAGTGAGAGCTTTTTTTTCTAGGAAGTAGCAATCTGTAAAAGAAAAAAGACCAAATGTTTTTTGTTTTGTGCCAAATGTAGCTCTAGTTCTAGCAGTATTTACACTTCAAAAGGGCTCTTGTCTAGACACAGGTATTCATGGTGAGATGATATAACCATCCTACCCAAGCCTGGGGGAAAGCCATGGGTAGAGAAAGATTAAACAGTGGTTGGCCATGGTTGAAATTTAGAGAGAATGACATGTTGAAAAAATGTATTTATATATCTGTTCAATAAATACTTGATGACATATTAGGTATTAGTGACATAGGGCAGACCCTGTCCTAGGTGATGCAAATGCATTGATGAATGAACCAAATCATCCACCCTCGTGGAGCTACAGGCTGTTGGAACTATAACTACTTGTTTGTTTGTTTTTTAGATCTTGCTTTATCAATGTATCTTTCAAATAGAAATTATTACTAGTTACTGGTTATGTTGGGAAAACAGTAATTGTTCCCATTTAATAAGGGGTAGAAGAGCTGTCTGGTCCCCAAAGCCCTGATTAAGCCGCACCTCTCAATAAGCATTTGTAGAAGTATATTCTAATTACAGATGATATATCAAGGAGAAAATGAATAAATTCATTTATATTCTGCTTAGGAACCCAAATCTAACAGGTAAGACTAAACATAGGAACAGACTCATAGGGAAAGTTCTACATTAAAAAAAATAAATAAAATTTCTAGAACACCTGATATTTTGTGAATGTTCCTTCATGATCCACACATACATAAATAGCACATTGGAATCTTCTCATTTACTGTTCATATTTACTTGAAAAACTAAATATAAAAAGGGAAAAAAAACAAAACTGTTAACTTTTCCTGAAACTTCAGAGGCTTTTGAATACAAAGGACAGAAAACAGTTTGCAGTGTGTCTTGTCAATAACTACGGTAATTATTTGGTATGATAAAAATGCTGTAAGATGTGAAATAAACAAACAATTGTCCTAATTTTCAGTAAACATTATTATTTTGGGGTCTCTGTTTCTCAAGTCGTCTATTGTTCAAAATTTTATTCCTCTTTCCCTTTGAATACCAGAGCTAATGACTGAAGTGCTCACAGAATTTCCCTTTAAGTAGCCTTCTCAAACCCCACCGTTCAAAGCCACTTGAAACACACATAATTATAAAAGATGAGAGCCCAATTATTATCTTCTCTCCACCCCCTATCCTCACAGGTGCCTGGCTACTTCAAGAGTACGAGCTAATCACAGGGAAGATTCATTCTCAGTTCAGCTGCCTCATTTGATCAACTCAAGTCTGAGTCCAACAAAAGTGGTGTATCTAATGAAACTAATTTTCATTTTCTCTCCTTAGTTTATAAAAAACTGAGGATATGAAAGGACAAAAGAAATTGTGAAGAATGACATTTAAAAAATAATCTTCTCTGACCTTTTATTTGACCTTTTATTTTCTTCTTTTACTTAGTTATTGTGCCTTTTTTTTTCCCCCCTTTCTCATTCTCTGGGGCTTGTCTTTCCCTGCTTTTCTCCTCTATGAGGAGGGAATTAAAAAATTAAAAACACCATGGCCTGAGTGCTGAGATGACCTGATAGGGCTCCAGGGTTTCAGCTCTGCCGGGGACCAGAATGCTGTGCTCGGTCAAGGAGGCTGACATTGGCACAGTCGTCCCAGAAATCCAGGGGAGTCTTTGCACAAGGACAAACGGAAGGAGGCAAAGTTAGAATATGTGTGTGTGTATAAAATTGTGTAATTGGATATTTTTGCTTCACATATAATAATTATACATTGCTGCCAACTTTTCCTCTTAAAGGCTGCTATTATGTTATTCAAAATTCATTGCCTAGTAAAGCTGCAATTCACCTAATTCACCTGTTTTGTTTACTGTAACACAAAAGAGAAGAAATTGAGTAAGCCTTCTCTCCTTTAACACCAAAATCAAAATAAAGGGAATTTAGAAAGAAAACAAGGACCTTGTGCCAGATAGCTTTTAATTGCAAGTAATGGAAAATTTGAGTCCAGTTGACTTTTAAAAAGGCAGGGCAAGGGCGGGGGAGCGGGTGTCCTATAAAACAAAAAGTCCTGAAATAGGTGAAGATTAATCCCACGGATCAACAATGACCCCCAAAGAACACATTTCTTCCCTTCTCTCCTGTCTTCTGTAATCATAGGCTGGCTGCCCACAGCCAGTGGGAATTATTTGCTCCTTATTCAGGTCCAGCAGGAAAACACAGCGTCTAGCACAAGTTCTCCTGGGGGGTCAAGTAAACTTCTTAACATAAACCCTTAGTAAGTGTCTGGTTGGTCCAACTGGTCACATTCTCTGAACCAATCACCATGGCCAGGAGGATGAAACTTGAGTGCTGATTGGCTGAGCCAATCAGGACCCGCACACGGAGGTGGAGGTGGGGTCAGTGCACGTGCTAGAAGGGTGAGATACCGATGCCTGAATGTTGAAAAAGCCAAGCAAAAGGGTGAATGGACTCTGGGAGGTTCAAAATAGAACATACTCGTCTCAGAGTTGACAATCAGACGACTCGGGCAATTCTCAAAATGTCACTCACGAAGTGATGAGTAGTGATGCAGTAAACATTAATTAAACAATGCTAAAAAAATCTAGTAAAATGAGTTTTACATATGTAAGATGAATTTTTACAGAAGGTGAGTTTTACACATGCGCAGTGAATGTATTATATATATATATTTTGTATTCTGTATATTATGGTGTTTTTTGAGATCTTAAAAAGCCTTTCTGACTAGGGAGAGACTGGCCCTCCCTGGAACAGCCAGTTCTTAGAAAAAGCAAGGCATGCCCTTGATTAGCCAACTAACCAATCTAGAGCCACACCTCATCTGTCTGGCCCATACACCCTAGGAGGGAAGAGTCCTCTACCTTAATCATCCCAGGGCGAGGTACCAGGCACCTAGGGACCACTCCTATATTTTAGAGCTTCCTGAAATGATTCAAACTAGACAGTCTTCATCTGTTTCTCTGCCCTACCTTGCCTTTCCCTCAGAAACCCCAATAAAGGCTCTAGCTGCAGTTTTCCCCTTGCTTTTGTCACCTGACCAAAACCTGGTGCCTCCCCTTTGAGCTTGCCGGGCATGGAGGCACCCCTCTCCAGAACCTCTGACTACAATTAACATTTTCCTTAGCCTCTCCTGTGTCTCCTCCTCTGGTTGCATTTGACTGGCCATCATGTAAGAAAACACAGAATAGTGAATTAATAGACTGGTTTTATATCTCAAGAAGAATAGACATTCAGGTACCTGGATTGTATGAGAATTACATCTTATTCAGTTATCCACAAATTATGTAATGACTAGTCATGCCATCCCTGTAATGAAGATCAGTCTGTGGGTATGAGGTATCCAGGGGGGGACTGAGGACAGCAAGCCTGGCAGGGCCTATTGCCCACCTTATAGCTCTCGAAGTATTCTAACATAGACCTACAATGGTGCTGACTTTAACACAACACAGGGTCCCCTTTGTACATCAGAGAGAAAGTTCTAGATATTGGATATGTCAAAAGATCTTCAACTTAAACAATGATTTCCTCATTGTAGTAAGTAGAGTGTGTGAATCTTACTCTACAAATCTGAAGATGCAAAAACAATCACATTCCTCTATTTTTTTTGAAGCAAACTAAATCTTCTTTCTTCCAAGATGACAGAGAATGTCATCTTAGATATTAGAAGATTTTTCATGCTCACTTTCTTCTCCTTCTCCTCCTGACCTTTCTTCTACATTTACCTCTATCTGTTTTCCACAACCATAGTCCCTTCAAACTGTTCAGTCTTCCAGAATTCATATCCCAGTAAATTTTTATTATACTTTGAGATAAAGACCTTCAATGCAGTAATAGAGTATAAGGACCTAACTACTTCATTCAACAGGAAAAAAGGAAATGCAATGAGAATAAAACACAAATTAATGATTCAAATCATACTGCCACATATTACCTGGGGATATACTCTAAGAACGGTTATAAGTTTCAAGTTTCCTGTAATTTTATATTGTCCCACTCCCTCCCCCCTCCCATCCTCCCTCCCTGCTAAAAACCCCAAAAAACACTAGACTAGGCTGTCAAGGGAAAGTGTGTAAAATTCTTCTCTGGAGATCTTAATGATAAGCCTGACAACTTCCTGCCCTGGATAGTTTAGGGAGGGCCTTTCAGTTCTCCAAATTCTTTGCTTCTCTCAGCCTGTAGACCTTTATAAATGCCTACCACACTCTCTGTGAGGAGTGCTTCCCCACCTTCTCTGTCCTGTCTTCATCTCATCAATGATCCCAGCACATTCTGTGCTTTTCTTTTTGAGTACATAGAGTTTGCAAATATAGTTTGTATAAGATGTTCTATCTCAGATTCCAGCACAGTGCCTGTTAGAAAATAAGTGTTACATAAATGTTTATCAAACAAATGAATGTCTCCCCCAGTAGAAAGAAAATGGCTTAGAAAGAAAGAAGGGAAAAAACTTTTTTTTGGAGTGCTAGGGCTATGCCATGCTTTTTGTTCTCACAGCGACCTGAAATGGTAGATAGCATCATCTCCATTTTGCAGATGAGAAGCCTGAAGCTTCCGAGATTGTTTAACTTGCTTCTGATCCCAGTCAGCCAGTACTGAGAATATCTGGCTTCAGCTCTTAGTATGTTCTTCCCTGGTCTCATGATTTGTGTATTCCATCCGTAGCCTCTGGGGCAGTGAAAGTGAAGAATGGGAAATATTATTTTTCCTCCTTAGAAGGAATAGACAGAAAAGGAATCATTCGAATAAAAAGAAAAAAGGGAAGAGACATGTAAACGAGTACTGAAAATCTAAAGGGAAGCGTCTCTTTTTCGGCAGACCTGCTGCGCTGCCCCTGCCTTCCCCGTGGTCTGGAAACCAGCAGTGAATCTAGATCGCCACAGAGGACAAACAGGTACGTAGCAGGATGTTCAAGGTTCTCTGATGGCCGGGGTGCTTATTTCGGCAGTCAGAGGACCATTCCCTATGTGGACACTCTGAACTCAACCAGAGATTTACTTTCAGTCCATGAAAGTCATTTTATTAGGATGGCTTTTCTCCACACGTGCCCTGTGGCAAGTAGAGTAGTGAGCGAGGTTCAGGGCCGCCGCTGGGCTTGCCAGCACCAGGAGGGGGGATTTCCAGCTCGTATGCACATAGGCATTCATGGGCCCCAGCAGCGCCCCTCCAGTGCTTGGGCAAAGTTCTCCCGCCTTCAGGTCTGCTTCAGCCTTTCCAGCAAACAAAAGGACCATTTTTAGCGGTGCCCTTGTCAGCTGTTTCTCGAAGAATAGGGCCCTTGATAACATCCAGAAAAAAAGGAATTGTGCCACTGCCCCCCTCCCCGCTTCATTTACATAGCTGAGATTGATGATAAGGGAAGGAAAGTGTTTACAGTGCAGGAAGATAGGAATTTCGGGATTAAGTAGGAAGCAAACCAAAATGAGCTGTCTGGGGTACTTACAAAACACATATTTCATATGTTTTCATTAGATATTGCTATTCTACTACACAAGGCAAAGGAGTTTGATTAAACTACGGTTCAGTATATAAGTGTATGCATAAATTACAGCAAAAGCAGTTACTTCATTACATTTCAAGAACTCCTCAGGGACATTAAGTGAGTAGAAATTTAGTCATTAGATATATTGCATCGGAATCACACCGTGGTCAGGCGAAGAGTATGGAGGCACAGAATGGGTGACAAGGGTGCCCACGAGGCAGAGCCCAAAATAACCTGATGATCATGGATTAGAAAGAAAGAAAAGCCAAGGTGGCAATATGGTACACAATATGAGAAACCGTAAGAACTTTGGAGCTAACACTGACGTCTATTGAGAAATAATATCCTTAAAATAATCTTTACCTAAATCTTATAAAATACTTTACCAATACCCACTTTTTTTATGTATGCTAGTTGTACCTTTTTAACGGCCCAGGACAAAAAGAATGGCTCCTCCTTGTGCCAGGGCATCTTTGAGCAAGTGTTGGTGAGCTACTCTTATTCCTCAGGTAGTCAGAAGTGATGGTCATTGTTTCGTCTTCCCTGGATGGTTATTTGTCCATGAACCACACCCTCATTTGGTCCTTCGGAGGCTCTGCCTGAGTCTTGTCTCAGAATAGAGTCAAAGGAAAAATGGTTTTCTTCTGGCCCCCGTCATAAGCTTCTCTCTCCTCCTCAAACACTTATTGCTAAAGATTTTCCTTCATCAGCCGCTGTATCAAACTGAAGTGATTTATTATATTCACTCAACAAATATTCCTTCTGCAAATATTTGCCTACTAAGTGAAAGACAGAACACTTTACTTTCCTAGGGCTGCTGTAACAAATTATCACAAGCTTGGTAGCTGAAGACAAAGTAATTTATTGTCTCACAGTTCTGGAGGCCGGAAGTCCAAAATCAAGGTGTTGGCAGGTTGGGTCCTTTTGGAAGATGTGAGGATGAAACCATCTCATCGCTTGCTCATAGCTGCTGGTGGTTGATGGCAATCCTTGGCTTACAGACATCTCCACCTCTGTCTTTACAATGCTTTCTTCTTTATGTCCTTGTTCCTCTCCTTTTTCCATGCCTTAAAAGGATACTGTCATTGGGTTTAGGGCCCAATGGAATCCAGTAAGATCTCATCTTGAACCTTGTCTCAATTATATCCGCAAGGACCCTTCCTCCAAGTAACGTCATATTCTGAGGTTTGGGATGTACATGAATTTTTGGGAAACACCATTAAACCCACTACCCAGATTAATTTGGACTTGGCTTGAGAAATTATCAGAGCTTTAAAGATCACAGTTCAGAGTTTATTTCATGTCCTACAGAGGTCTAATGTGTTAGCAATCGCATGAAGGAAGTCCTGATTGACACTCAAGAGGTTTGGCCAAATTGTCAGAGCAACGCCTTCAGACTGTGTCCAGGGGATTCTAGGTTTTGGATGAAGCATCTATTAGGACAGTTAGGGAGCCTCTATATAAATGATATTTCAACTAGAGCAGCTGGGCTTTTTCCTGTTTTATATATTGTGGTTTCATGTAGGAATTTATTTGTAAAAGAGGATCCACTTCAGCAAGGACTGAAAAATCAGTGGCCAAGAATTCCATTGCCCCAAAAGTGTGTTTTCAAGTAGGGAAACACATTGCAGGTTTCTAAATGTGGCCCCAAATTAACTCCAGCACCTCTCGAGTATCTGAGGGATGGCTCACGGGCTGGTTAGTTTCAAGAAAAGAGATAGCTGTCAGGGAAGGTCTAGACCGTAAGGTGCTACTTGGATGGGGGACCTCTTTTCACCACTCTTTTGAAACCAGCAGCTTCAAATAGGACTGTAGACTATATTCTGAGAACAGAGCAAAGCATTTCATAAAAGGCTCTTCCCTGAATGCTTAGGGAGTGAATGTTCCCAGCTTAGAGTCAGGCTCATTCATTGCCCTCATACTGGCAACTGGCTAGTAAGCATGAATAGTATTGGGTTGAGAGAAGTAGATTCAGGTTGAGGTATGGTGGTGATTATTCAGGGAGTTGGGGAAAGCTTCTTTAACTCACATTCAGGCTTCTAAGCCCTTCAGCACCCCCAGAGCAGTGAGATTGTTGAAATTACAGAGGCTTTCTGGACTCTCACATCTGTTTATGAATAACCCCAAACCCTAAGCTAAGCAAATCTATTTAACTCAATGTAATTATAAATATGAGCCTTTATTATTCAAATGAATTCTTCATATGCCAGGAAAACCACCTTGCAAAGCTTATTAGGAACCACAGAACAAAAATCTTTGTTCGCAGAAATGGCAGATGTCTTAAAGCAAAACAAAGCAAAATAATAATAAAATACCCAACCTCCCCCAAATGGCAGCTTTTTATGCTAGATGAAGAATAGATATTTGACCTCCAAACCAGTGAGATGTCTGGAAGGGAAATAATGGTTGTTTGGCCACTTGCTGCTTCATCTTGATTAATAGGCTTCTACTTCTGTTGGTTTGGGATGCTCATTATGAAGCATTTCCTCTGAGATCATATGGAGTCAACTCTGAAGGTCCCCTTCCTCACTCCCTCCACTTCCTCACCCCACCGTTACTACCAAATAAAGAGCAATTCTAAAGTTTACATTCTCTGACATTACTTTGATCTTAAGGGCATGCTGGATTCTCATTCTGTAGTTTCTAATTAGTTTTGTTGCCTCGATTTAAATTTGTTTCTTTGGAGATGGGACTGGAAAAGGGGAGGGGGGCAAAGCACATGCTTTTGTCAAAGCATTCTCTATTTAGAATGATTTCAACCATGGGCATGGGGGGCGTGGGCATGGGGCTGTGTATGAGAGTGATGGCACAGAGATGAGGGCTTGTTTTAAAAAGTGGGGTGCTGGTCTTCAGAGGGAGTCCAGGTAACTGGTAAAAGGCACAGGTTCAAGAAGTTGACATGAGAAGGTTAGAAAGGAAAGAGCATCTTTGCTGGAGTATAGGCGGGAGGGCAGAGGGTAGGAGATTAGGTCAGGGAGACAGGTGGGGCCACATCACGAAGGGCCTTGCAGGCCATGTAAGGGAGTTAGATTCTCCCCACATGTAATGAGGATCCACTGGAAATGACATTTATGAGATCTATGCTTTAAAAAGATCCTTTGTTTATTGTGTGGATTATGAGCTCGAGAGAGACAGAAGCAGAAGCAGAAGCAGGAAGGCCAGTTAGGGGGTCAGTGTCATGGGAAGAGCACAGGGTTTACAATTGGAAAATCTATGTTTGAGCAGTGTGGTCATGGGTAAGCTTTCTGAGATGTGCTTTTCTCTCTCATTCACAAACATAGGAAACAGTAATAGCTACTTTGCAGGGTTATAAGGATGAAATAACATACATGGAAATGTTTGGTGAACTATAAACAGTAAACAAAAACCAGTTCTTAAAAATATTTCTATGACTATTACCTAAAAGTGTGTTTTTCAATATGATTCTCAGACCATCTGCATCAGAATGACCTGAGGCCCTGGTTAAAAGTACAGAGGTTTTAGTTCAGACTTCTAAATTTCTGCCCACTTTTTCTGATCCCCGGCGCTACTGTGACTAAGGCATCGTTGTGTGGTGATGTAGTTTGCAGGCTGGGGCAGGACAGCCCGTTTTCAAATGCTGGTTCTGCCTTGACAGTTTTCTTGACCTCTCTGTGCTTCGGTTGCATCATCTGTAAAATGGGAATGATTAGTCACTTTTTAAATTGGATTTTGAAGGGGCAAGTGAATTTGTGCTTACACAGAGAGATACATAGAGATCAACTCATGGTAACCACTAAGAGAACGTTAGCCATTGTTACCGTCCAGGAAGGGTCTGATGGGGAGCCAATGTCAGTGTTGGACACAACCATTCAAGACTAACCTTTTCACATGCAAAGACACAGTCCTTTGCATGTTTGGGAGGTGCTTCCCTACTTGCAGAGGTGACAGACATACGAGCATATCCATACATGGTGATGTGATAATTGGCACAATAAGCATTAAAAGAAAGAACTGTAGATAACAGAAAAGTCATGCTGGTGACTTTGGGTTTTAATGAGCATTCCATGCTGATCTCTTTTTTTTTTTTTATTAGGCCTAGTATAGTATTCTTCTATCTTTAAAACTGTTAAACCTGGCTAGCTTAAATGCCAGTTAAAATACTATTTAAATATTTGGTTCTGAGAAATGAGCCTTGCAGAAGAAAAAGAATTGCAAAAGCTTTATTCCCTTTACTTTTCTCATAGGCTCCTCCTGGTTTGTGTTCCAGTAAACATTTATATTTATAGCTGACTGAATAAGCTTGCTTCAGTTTTAAAGAATTCAGTGCAGCCTGGCTTTGGATGTGGAAACACTAAGAGAGCTAAGAGCATGAGTATCAAGCCGAGTATAAAATGAAGGCTTGGATAAAGGATTTTTGAGTTTTTACTTTGGGTGTGGACTTTTTAATTTGGTGTTGGATCTTTGATGTATTCCATTAAATAATTTATTAAGTACTCATATAAAATTTTACATGATTTCCAGGAGGCATAACATACACAAAAATGCAATATATGTACCACGTGGGCTATGGTGGGGCAAGGCCCATGAATACTGTAGACATTTAGAAAAGGAAAAGAGTCAGGAGCAGCTTCATGAAGGATGTGGTTCTTGAGCTGGGCCTGGGAGGAAGTTTAAGAAAAAAACATATTTGATAAAGAGATACTCTAGTACTTGGTAAGTATAGGGTACCTAACCAAAGTAAGTTGCTTTCCTTTATAAGACCTGTTATGTAATGAGAGAACAATTTTGAAGTTATAACATATTTCTGGAACTGATTCTTTCATCTTGGACAAACCATATTCTATGCTTATTATTACTTACTTTTTACAGTTTACAGGGACGACACACATTGGCATCAGGAGTGTGGGCTCCAGAATATTGCTTGGGGATGAAATATGGGCTCTACTGTGTCAATGTCACCTAGGTAGGTTAACTTTCTTAATTCTCATTTTTTCTAACTTTCAAAATGAGAGTAATAATAGTACTCATCTCATGGATTTTTTTTTTTTTTTTTTACTGGTGAATGTATTGATGGCATATTTAGACATAGGATTCGGTAGAAGTTGTGTTCAAATCAATACAAATGTTTTCTCTATATTTAAGAGCTCCACTCAAGAAAAGAAGTAGATTACATTTAAAAAAAAATACCACCAACATAAAATTGAATGTCAGGTAAGTAAATGTCTTCCCAGATTTACACAGTGAGTATTAATTCAGCCAAGCTAGAAATAATATGAGAAGGGTTTCCCACTCTATAATACCATATTTTCCTTCCAAATGTGGTTCATGGCTATCTAGATCATGTCCACCTCTTCACTGCCAATTTAATTCTTGCTTAGTCTTGTTTCCATCCACATCTACTGTGAAAGGCTCTCAGAGGTCAACAGTGCCCTTTGAAAAAACAAGTCCTTTTTGACCTTGTATTGCACTTGACATCATTGTTCATTTCTTCCTTGAAATGGTTTCTGATGGCTTCCTTGATGTGGCACAATTGGTCTATGGACTTTTTCCATCTTTTTTTTTCCCCCCTGTTCCTGCATTCTGCCTCACTGTGATTTAATCAAGAATTTTCTTTAATGCTTACTTTTAAAAACTAAACTAGATCTATTTAATAATTAGGAAAAAACCAATGCTAATACTATAGCAGAAAAACCAGTATCAGTTGCCATAAACAGAAGATGGCTATTAAGATAAATAGGATTTGAACAAAACAGATTCTTAAATTCTAGACACATTTCTGCTAAAAACTTTGATCCTAAAATCCTTACTTTTTTTTTTTTTTTGGCTACAGAGGGATGCTAATGATTTTCAAAGAGGTGTTTCAACTCTTAATGCTTAATGGAAACTTTCTCCTTAATGTAATTCCAAGGATGGGAATTGTGTTCTCTCCATATGGCTAAATGTTACACAAAATCACATCTGTGTACTCTTCAAAATAATATTTTATGCACTAATCATCCTGGCCTCACACTCAGAACAAGCATATAGCATGAAACACAAATCCCTCAGCCTGGTGTGAAGGCCATAAGTAGCTCTCAATTCTTTTCTTGAGCATTGCTATTATCCTTCTGCATACACCCTGTCCTGCAGTGAAATTGGACCACTGCCTACACATATCTGGAACTTTCCATATCTTGCTCATACTTACTTACATACTCTACTTAAAATGTTACCGCAAATGTTCCATTCTCTACCTATTCTCAAATGCTGCTTGAAGCCTTTCTGGATTTCTTAACTTGAAGCATTTGTTTTTTCGAAGATTCAGGAACTTATGCTTCCCTTGGGCTACCTCATCATTAAACTTATCATTCAATATTGTAATTATTGTCTGCATTTTTCTCTGGTAGGGGAGGCTGCATTCCTTAAGGACGTACTTACATTTACTCATCCCCAGCAACTAGCAGATGGGCTAGTACACAATAGGCACTTAGAAAATATCTATAGAATTGCATAATTAGGTTGGGTTTGGGCGAATCTGGCTTATAGTAATCAACTGTGTGCGGTATGATAGAAAAAAAAGTTACCTGGGAATCAGGATATCTGAATTTTCATTGTGAAACTGAGTGTCAATGGACAATTAGTTTTTCTGACCATTCAAGATAATATCACCTCTGTCTCTGTTTAGATAGAAGAAGAAAAGTTTAGGCATTGGGTACTTGAAAAGACTGGAAAGAATGCCACTGAGGGAGGAAAGAAGACTGAATGGAGTTCCAAAGGTAAATCCTGCCCAAAGAGGCCATTGGTCATGATTTGCTCTGAGTACCCAAGGCTCTTTGTGGTGGATACCTCTTTAATAAGAACAAGGGTATTATACACTCTCCCTTAAGAGACAAAACACTTGTACTCTGAACTCAATTTAACTGCATTTTTCATTCTTAAACTTCCTGTTCCTCATCTATAACAAATGAGATGTTGTATGAAAAATTTAATCAGTGTTGAGTAGTACAAAGCAAGTGCTCAATAAAATATTAGTTTATGGGACTACACCAAAATAAAATTTTTTTCACAGCAAAGGAAGCCATTAACAAAATGAAAATGTAACCTAGTGAGAAGGAGATCATTTGTAAATAATATATCCAATAAAAGGTTAATATCCAAAATATTTAAGAACTTACACAATTTAACACCAAAAAACCAAATAATTCAATTAAAAATGGGCTGAAGATCTAAATAGACATTTTCCTGAAGAAGACAGATAGATGGCCAACAGACACATGGGAAGATGCTCAACATCACTTATCATCAGGGAAATGCAAATCAAAACCACAACAAGGTATCACCTCACACCTGCCAAAATGACTAGAACCAAAAAGACAAGAAATAAGGTGTCAGTGAGGATGTGGAGAAAAAGAAACCTTCATGCACTGTTGGTGGGAATGTACATTGGTGCAGCCACTGTGGAAAACAGTATGAATTTCCTCAAAAAAATTGAAAATAAAAATACCATATGATCCAGTAATTCCACTACAAGGTTTTTACCCAAAGGAAATGAAAACAATAATTTGAGAAGATATGTGCATCCCTATGTTTATTGCAGCATTATTTACAATAGCCAAGATAGGCAAACAACTGAAGTATCCATCAATAGATGAATGGATAAAGCTATAGTATATATACTATGAAATATTATTCAGGCATAAAAAATGAGATCTTGCCATTTGTGACAACATACATGGACCTAGAGGGTATTATGCTAAGTTAAATAAGTCAGACAAGGACAAATAACCTATGATTTCACTTATATGTAAGTCTAAAAAACCCCAAAACAAATGAATGAAAGAGCAAACAAAGAGGAAACACCCATAAATACAGAGAACAAACTAATGGTTGCTGGTGGGGGAGATCCTGGGCAAAATGGGTGAAGGGGAGTGGGTGATGCCTGCTTTCAGTTATGAAATGAAGACATGGGGATAAAAAGTACAGCAGAGGGAATTTAATCAATGGTATTGTAACAGCATTGCATGGGGACAGATGGTAGCTACACTTGTGGTGAGCAGAGCATGATGTATAAACTTGTCAAGTCACTATGTTGTGCACCAAAACCAATGTAACATTGTGTGTCACCTGTACGTCAGTAATTAAAAAAAAGAATAAAATGGTTCAAAAAATGAGTTTATTACTCTTGAATATTAAACTGCATCTGAAAAACATATGAACAATTCGGATCAAGCATAAGACATATAACTCAAATGTTACATACTTTCTTATAACAAATAAAATTAATTTGGTTGGTAGAATTTGCTTTTGTCCCTGTTTGCGTAAATCTCTGCCTTCCCTTCCCCTCATCTACTAAACTGCATCTCTTTTCATGGTTTCTGATATCAGTGAACAAATGACCCCCCAAGCACTTCTCACCTGCAATCAAAACATTACTTTCCTTCATAGATTTCCATGGAAACAAAGCCATAGGGAAAGGGAAAGGGGTGGCTGGGGAGGGAAAGGGAGCAGGGAGGATGGGAGGAAGACAGGCTTGTTGTGATATTTCCTCTGGACCTTAGGCACCTTGTGTGCACCTTGATTGCTTTACTTTCTTTATCATTTTAATCTCACCCATGACTATGTGTGCTTCTCTTCTAAACAAAACTCCATATTTAAGGTTGTTTTTTGGCCACTCGTTCTCATGTATATATAGGTAGAATGAAAAGACATAGGATTCCTTATTATCTGTATTTGATTTAGCCACTATTCTCCCCTTAGAATTTTGCTTCTGTTGCTGGTCTCCTTTCTCTCTGTTCCTGTTCCACCCCACTCTTCACTTTGCCCATAACCATTTAGATTTATTATCAGTTCCTTGCCTTTTTGTTTGATTTGATCTTCAGTTCATGGTCTATGCCGAAATTTGATTCATGAGTCTTCTTTCTTTATCCCGTCTGATTTCATTCCGTGATACCTTGCCCCCACTTGTGATTTCTCTGCTATCTCCTGTCTCATTTCCTTCAACAGCTTCAATAAAATGTATGGCTTCTTCTTCCATTTGCTCTAATCACTTTTAGGCAGTCATTATGCTTAAATATTTAGCCTCTGTTGATTTTCACTTGCACATCACCTTTTAGTTAAGACTGTGATGTCAAATATCCTTTATAGCTTTTTTATTCCTCTTTTTTCCTTGTCATGCTTCTTTGCTCCTGCATAGAATTTCCCCAGAAATTTTCCTGGAGTGACTTTCTAAGATCTGCCTCTATTTTTTTTTCCTTTGTAGGCTATAGGCTTTCCATTTCAGTGCTTAATATTTTTTCCTCTTCCTCCGCTACGTTAACTATCACTTCTCTCATTCCCCTCTCTCCTTTTACTCACTAATGAGCATAATTGCTGATTCTTAATACAATATTTGGATTTAAGGAAGCTGATGAGATGGAGGACAAGGAGGTTTTCAGCAGCAGCTGCTCTAAAATTTCTGTTACACTGAGGTAACCCTGAACAGAAAGCAGAAAATGTTACTTAGGTAATATATGAAAGACCAATATGCTAAGAAAGCAAAATGTTAGCCTTATAAGAACTGTGGCCATGAGATTGTTAAGGAGTAAAGGTGAATGCCGGCGTGTCTGAATTTGGGAAGGTGGTGTAGTAAAGAGCTTTGCTACTCAGAGTGTGGTTTGTGGAATAGCCCCCTTGACAGCAACTAGATGCTTGTTAGAAATGCAGGATTTTTGGTTCCATCTCATATCTACACAATCAAATCTGCATTTTTAACTGATATTTGCACATTACAGTTTGAAAGCACTGGCATGGAGTAAAGCATCCTTAAAATTCAGGTCAAGTTCAGTTTAGCACTCCCTAGGCAAATTTGAAGTTAGTGACTTGACCTCTTTGAATTTCTGTTTACTCACTCATGAGCTGTGAGTAATAATAGCTAACCTTTAAAGTTGTTGTAGGGAATAGAAATAATGTACAATTCTTGTAGCAGACAATAAATAGTAATGGCTCTACTTGTGGATTTCCTAAAAGACAGAACAGGGAGGGGATTTTAGGGGATGTAGTGTGACTACATTTTAAGTTTAGAGTCATGAAAAGGAGAAAATACCTGTGTCCAAAAATATTCCCATTTTTCTCTCTGCTGTCTGAAACAAAACCCCACATTTCTCAAACCGTATAGATGAAAGCTTAGTTATTTTGTGAATTATAAAGGCATCAACCCATAAGCAAATGTTTAAAATTGTGGATATAAACCAGAAAAATGGATTAAATTGGATTAAATGTTCATTCACCCTTGATACTGTGTCAAGAACTTCGCCTTTGTAACAAAAGTAATGATCGGACTTGGTTTTGAGTCTCAGTTTGCTGACTAATTCTGTATGCTTGGCCAAGTCACAGACCTTTTGGGGGCCTCAATTTTCTCGTCTGTAATATGCAGGAAATAATAATTCAGACGGTTGCTTTGAGAATCAAATACAAATAATGTGATAGATTTATTATGGATTTAATCTCCCATTCATCCACCAATTCATTCAACCAACATTTACCAGCTGCCCATTATGTTCTGGGCACTGGGAAGGGCACCAGACTTCTAAACGTGAAGCAGACATAGTCCTTCTCCCGAGGCACTCACTCTCTTCAAAAGAAGATATGTAAAACCTAGCTCTGACCAAGAAGTAGTGAACACAGAATAAATATCAGGCACCATACTAGACACACAATGGTATTTACTTGTTTCTCAGGACAACTGAGGCTTCGTGAGGCTAAGTAACCTCTCAAAGGCATGCAGTTAGGCAGCGGCAGACACGAAATACAGTAAAGCCTCCTTGTATAAGCTTTGGGCGAGCACTATGCAAAAGGTAGCTGCTATGATCCTGGCAGAGGGCAGAATTCAGAACGAGATGGCTTTACTGGAAACTCCCTTGCCCTTGGGATTCCCTGTTCTGCATCTTTTCCTGAGAAAAGAATTCCTTCCACTCTGTGCTGTTTCTCTTGTACAGATGCATCCCAGCTGGAGCTGAGACTGAGACGTCACCTGCAGAATACTGAGTCTCACTCACCTTCCATCCCCATTAAAAAAAAAAAAAAAATTCTGCAGTTACATTTCATGCACCTTTTAACTCTCCAGTGGCCATTTGGTCTATGCTGTTTCTGTTTTGTGGATACATTTATTTTATGTGTTATTTCCCCTTAAATTTTAAGGACGTGTATCTTCATGAAAAGAACAAAGGAAGAAAAACAACTTGTAAATTATCACAAGAAAAACCCCTGCTAAAAACAATAAGTTTGCTGACAGATGGCAGAATCAGTTGAAAAGCGAGTACCATATTTACTAAGTCTAACCCATTTAGTAAGCCAAAAAGTGTTATCTAATTCTATCCCCTGTGTATGTGTGTGTTTTGGAGTAAACAGATGCCTAATGAGGAATGTGTCTAGTGTAGTTTTGAAGGAACCTGGATAAACCCAGGTTCTGATTTCGGGTTTGATTTTGACAAATATATAAGTGTACAAAGTCAAATCTATTGTAAATAAAGTTGTCAGAGCAAAAACAGCATTAAAATGCTGTCAAAGCAACATTATTTTTTAAAAACAACACACCCTAGAATTATTGTACCACATAAATTTGCTTTTAGAAATCTATTATTTATACAGTTTTATAACAACTACAAAGTACTTAAAAGGAGGACACATGCCCTGTCATCATTAGAAAACCTGGATGCGTGCCCGGCCAGTATAACAAGTCTGAATATTATCAAGCTTTTTATAAAACGGTATTAAACAAAGTGGAAATAACTCATCGAGACATACATTTGTTTATATTGTGTAGGACATGGCTGAGACACAGCCTTCCCACCCTCACTTTCTTCCCTCCAAAACCCAGTTTTCTAAAAAAAAAAAAAAGAAAGAAAGAAAAGAAATACTAATCCTACAATTGTCTTATTTTGAATTATGAGTTTTGAGACTATGTATTCAGATGATGTTTCAGGATCCAGTCTGAACCATGAAGAATAAGTAAAGTTTGGGATACTGTATACATAAGTAGAACTGAGAATAGAATAGACTCAATTCTAAGGAAGCACACGTACTCTGGTTTCTAGAAAGTGGACTTATAGGTTATTATCTAATGCCTCTGTGAGTTTCTTCAGGTGAAACATCGAGAGCAGCAATTTGCACAGGGTTAGTGTGGTGTAGATATTCTTCCCTAGGTAGCCAAACAACATGGAGAAAAATATAAAGGATTCCTTTTCTTTTTGGCCTTCTCTCTTTTAATAAAAAGCACGGAAACATGAATAAATGATTAATCAAGTAATATCACCCAAAGTAAACTTTAAAACAAGGAGTATTGTTAGAGATAAAGAAAAACATGTCACAATGATAAAAAGGTCTATTCACCGAGAACATATAGTCCTAAATGTGTATGTATCTCAGAACTTCAAGGTACATGAAGCCAAAATGACAGAAATAAAAAGTCAAATAGAAAAAGCACCCAATCATACACAAACAATGAATCATGGAACACTACATCAAAAACTAATGATGTAATGTATGGTGATTAAGATAACATAATAAAATTAAAAAAAAAAAAAGAAAAAGCACCCAATCATAATTGATGATGTTAATGATCCCCTCTCGGTAATTGATAGAATAAGTAAACAGCAAAGCAGAAAAGATAGACACGAACAACTATCAACTGGACTTTCTAATTGATTAATAGAACCCTACACCTAATGATTGCAGAATATACATGGGTTTCAAGTGCCTATGGAAAATGTGCTCTTATTGGACTTTAATTTTCATCTTGTAACTAATGAGCATAGACATGCTTTTATGTTTATTGGGTATTTGGCTATTGCTATAGATGCTGTTGGTGCCCTGGACAGACCTTCTTCACTAGGACAGTGCAACTCTGCTTCAGCTGCTAATAATAGCAGAGGATTGCCATTGGCTGATGGGGGCCACCACACCCTGTAGAAGCCACCTTGCTTGGAATTTCTAGAAGGCAATGCCACCCTACCCGAGGCAGCCTGTAGCTAGTGACCGGCTGATGTGGGGGTACTATAGGTCAACTACTTTGTGTCTGGGCAGGACAAGCTGTGGGGTACAATTCATGTTCCAGAACTCTTTATAAAATCAGGCTGAAGCTAGACTTTAAAAAACAAAAAAAAGCACAGTACTTGGCTTTTCCTCTTTCCCATGCCTGCCAGGGGTGGGAGCTGTGTGTGTGGAGGAAGGCAGTTAGGCAGAGAGCATTGCCAATACTTCCATTTCAGTTCACCCCAGAGAAGTAGGGAAACAGACTCAAGTCCGCTCACTTCGGTCTTTGTTTCTTTAAGACATAAATTGCCATTAGTAAAAGGAGAGAATCTGTTGGCTGCTTTTTATCAGAATGATGACACACTGAATTATAAGAACAGAATGACTTTGACTTCCTTGATTTGAGTCCTAAAATCTTTTTAAATCCAGGGTTACCGATAAGGTTGAGTTACCGATAAGGGTTACCGATAAGGCAGAGTTCATCCTGTGGAGCCTGTCAGTAACACAGATTTTCCAGGTGGTAGCTAGTGTTTTTCCCTTTCCTTCCTAAATATGAAAAAAGTTCTAGTTCACGGAAAGGTTCCAGGGAAAATTCTTAATTCCCTTCTGGGCGGGTTCAACCAAGATTCAAGTACGGAGTTCTCTCTTTCTTTCTTTCCAGTAATTTGCTGAGCTGTGCTGTGCTGTGCTGCTTGGCAAGCTACTTAACCTTTCTGAACCTGGATTTAGAAAACTCCAAAATATTTGACACATGTCTCCAGAGGCGCCAGTAGAATTAGTGAATGATTCAGCAAATGTGTTTTACGATTCCTGGAAAAGTAAGCTCATACTTTTTTATAAGTGCTGAGTAATGTCAAATAAAGCTTATCACACACTTTGCCAACTATCCTAATGTACTCTTTTAAAAGAATACTCCAGTTTTTCTTTATTTATGTGCTTATTTTATTTATGCCTTCCCTCTTTTTTGGAAGTCCACCTATATAGCCTTCATTTGGAAGCAAAATCTGGAAACGTTAATCATTGAGTATACTATACGAATTATTTCTTTCTCATTTTTATTCTTCTGACTGAAAAACTAAAATATATTTGATTTTTTTAAAAAAAAACTTTGAATATACAAATGTATGACTTAGATCAGAGGCCAGATTTGGCTTAACTGTAGTTGCCAACCTGTGATTTAGCTCATGGAAGAATCTTGTATTCACGCCACCCAATATACAAACTCTCTCTCATCCATTATTTATTTGTGACTTGGTTTATATGCTTGAGGAGTTTTTTTCTTTTTCCTATATTTATTAATCAGCAGAATAACCTCACAGAGAATTTATAACATTCAGCTGTAGGATAATAATAATAGTATGAGAGGTAATTTTCTCTATCTGACTCCTCTAACCCATTGTTGCCTCCACCCCCAACACAACGGAGTCTTCCTAGCTTTGTTTTCAAAATTTAAAATTTTATCTTTAGTTTTTATCTTACGTTTACCTTCTCTTTAAAATTGTTTTTCGAAGTTTTTATTTTCAAAAATTTCAAACCCACAGGAAAGTACAATGCATAGCTGTATAATATTCATTTGATTTCACCAACTGTTAATGTTTTGCCACCTTTGCTTTATCTCTTTCAAACACAATTGCTTTGCTGAAATATTTGAAAGGAATTTGCAGACAGGCAGATACTGTGGCTCTTGACTTCTTTATACCTCAACATAAATCCTCTTAGAGCAAGGACGTTCTTTGACATGAACACAAAACCACCGTCACACTTCCAAATTAACAGTGATAGAATAATATCATTTAATATACAACTGTCCCCAGACATCTTTCAGCTGACCCTCCTCCACTCCCCAGCCCGAAATCAGAATCCAATTAAGGATCACACTTGGCATTTGCTTGTCATGTGTCTTTAGCCTTTTTTAATACAATAAGGCCCCTTTGCCTTTTGTTTTTTATGACACACTTTTTTTTTTTAAGAATATAGATTAATTGATGTGTAGAATGTCTTCAAATCTGGATTAGCCAAATAGTTTCCTCACTACTAGATTCAAATTAAATACTTTGGCAAGAATACTACGTAGGTGCTTTCTTGGACTTTGCATTCCATCACATCAAAGGCATGATGTCTGTCTGTCTGTTTCATTATTGGTGATGTTAACTTAGATTATTAAGTTAAGGCATAGCTCCCACCTCTCTCTTTGCAACCAAGAAGTACTCTGTGGTATAATACTTTGAAATTATATGAATAACCTATCATTAAATGATGTCCCAATCTTGGTGTGTGAGCAAAAGGATTATTTTCTAATTTTTTCATTCCTTCCATGTTTATTAGTTATTATTCTTATTTACCTTCTTTCTCACCCCTTTTCTTTAAATATTATTATGGTCTTATGGATTTTTTTTTAATCAATGTGTTATAATCTATCACATCATTATTCATTTTTGATGCTCAGATTGTCAGTAGTTTGACCAGTCAAGCCCATCAAGCTGGCTTTTGTCTTTTAGACATATCTCTCTCATCCTTTGAGTACTTCAGGGCAGAATTTTCCAGGCTTACTTTGTGTTTTCTCTGCCTATACTTGGAATCAACCATGTCTCCAAGGAGTTTTGTTTTCTTTTAGAGAGAGAGTATTTTAGAAACCAAGATTTTGGTACTAGAAGTCCTTATTGCTACTGGGATGTCATTTCTTCTAGATTATTTTGATGCATAGCTGGCATATATCTTTAAAAACATCATGAGGTTCATATAGGTGCCTCCAATTTAAATTTATCACCACAGAGCTCTTCCTCTTCTCCCCACTCCATTTATATCATTTCTCTCCCATAGGAAGAGAGAGAACCCTGATTGGAACCCTGATTCCAAACTATATCATTCTATTTACTCATGTGTCCTATAGTATTGAAAAAAATGTAGGTTATTACTTGAACAATACTACCACTACCATCAGCAAACACACTATGTAAGGCTTAAATTTCTTTGCAGTTCTTTATTTTTTGGACTATATCTACTAAGATTTTATAGTAAAGGTGCTATTTTTATAAATTATTTTTTTCTGTGTGGTTGTGCTACCAATTGGATTAAATTTTGGTTTGTTTCTGTTTGTATTTAATTTTAGGGTTAGATTTTTGCATCCTTTTTGATTTAATGATTTTAATTAAAAATATATGGCTCAAATATGAAAGCTTTATTTAAAAATAGAATCAGAGACATCTCATTCCTGTTTCATACCATCTACCACCTTCTTAACTACTCCTAGAGTAATAATTATCATTGTTGTATAGTGCAGTTTTAGTTTGTTTGTAAAAATTAGCAATGTCTACTCATTTGCAATATATATTCCTATTTCTTCATCGTTCTATGTATTCTCATATGCATCTTTCTTCACTTGATAGCGTAAGCTTGAAATCACTTCCTGTCACTTCACAAGATCGAGTTATAATTTTGTACAGCTTATTCCATTGTGTTTTCCTACAGTTTATTTAATCTGTCTTCCATTAGGCATTTAGGGTATTTGCAATGCTTTGCTGTTACACATATTTCTGCAGTGATTAATCATGTGTGTGTCTGTGTGCATGTGTTGCCTTATATTTAAGAGGGATATTCTTATCTTGAAGACCTAGATTTCATTGTGTCCTAGGGGATAATAAAGCTCTCTTAAGGGGGGTGAAGAGAGGAAAGGCTCAGTGGGATTGAGTAAGAAGTGAATGGTAAGGTCCCAAAGAAAAGGGTTGGATCCCATGAAACTGAAGAAGGGAAAAGATGCTAGATTAAGTAGTTGGCACAGTCCTGTGGCCAATTCCATACAGTGCTTCAGAGATGGCAGAAACCGTGTAGGATAGACTTGTGGAAGGAATGGAAAGGAGCTATAAGGGCCCAGGTGTTGAGAGCCTAACACATTTCCGATGGCCAAGTAGACTTGGAAGGAGTGGATTCTATGAGCAACAAAGCTACCCACTCTCCAAAGTACCATCCAAGTTTGGGCAAGTTTCATCTCATTGGTGGTCATGATGGAAGCAAGGACAGAGGTTATTCCCAAAGTTTCATGACTTTTAAGCTCCCAGAACTCTTGTATAATCTTAGGAAAAAAGAGAAACACTCAAAATATTTTTGAGATTAAGTTTTCTACCAGCACGAGAGACAGAGAAATAAAGATATAGGATGTTTCTTTACCTCCACTGTTGTGAAACAAATCCATTCCTATTCCCCAAATGATTTAGTGTGTGTATGTGTGCGCATGTGTGTGTATATGTGTGTGTGTGTGTGTACACCTGTTTACAGAAATGGGATTGTAAGTATATACTGAATGGCATAACATTTTCTTCTAGGACTCATTTTTCTCATTTAACAAAATATATTGGACATCTCTCATTTTTTCAACACCGGCATGATATTTCACTATATGGATATATGCTATTTTGTTCTTGATACAGTGCTAGTGGGGTAAATAAGTACTAAGATATTCAGAGAGTATTAGATATTTTAGAAGCAGAGTTTGCAGCTGATTATGCTGCTATAAGAAAGTTTTAGCTCTAAGAAAGTTTGCATTCATGTTTTTCATAAGGAAAATAATTATACAGTGTTCTTTGTATTTTTCCAACATTGACAGATGGTAAGTGAACAGCCTGGGAGGAGGAGAAATGACCCAACTTGCTTCTGCAGCATTAGAAAAGATATCAAAGCAAGAGGCAGACACTCCCAGTGTCAAAGACTTTGTTTTCTTTCTCACTCATCTTATTCAAACTGATCACAAATTGCTTTATTGCATTCTACTGTGTCAAAGTAATTCCTTTTTACTTTCACATTGGAGAAATGTCTTAGCCTATGATAAAATGATTTCCTCAGATCACTTGAGGTTGGCAGTAATAGGTAATGAAAATTGTTCAGAAATCTGTCATAGTCATAACAACAATATATGGAAACACATAATATATCAATGCACTATTAAATATGAAAAGGCAAAAGAAAACTTTCCACTGAGCACTGTCCTGTGGGCTGCATAAAACATACCAGCCTAAGTCAGGAAAATTTTTGATGTGATTTCCCCCGACCCACCCAAGTGTATACCAGAATTGTAATGCTTTACCCAATGCCAGATTTAAGTTGTTGGTTGATTAAACAATAATATTCAGAACATTCTGCATTGCCAATGGAAATCTTTTGTCTGTTTTTTCTTCTTGTTTAGCACATTTGTGGAACCAGTTAACCTAACAACCTCAAAGATAGAAATTCTGGCACCTAATTTGCATATATTCTTTTTTTTTTTTTAAGATTTTTATTTATTTATTTAACAGAGAGAGCACAAGTAGGCAGAGCGGCAGACAGAGGGAGAGGGAGAAGCAGGCTCTCTGCCAAGCAGGGAGCCCGATGCGGGGCTCGATCCCAGGACCCTGGGATCATGACCTGAGCCGAAGGCAGCCACTTAACCCACTGAGCCACCCAGGCGCCCCTGCATATATTCTTGAAGAAAAAATTCTGAAGCATATTAAATGGCTTATACTAGTGCAGGCGTGGGCACAGTGGAGCTCTACAGAGATAGCATATGAATGATAAACAACCTATATACTTAACTTCTGTTTTCAGATATCTCAGATACCAAAATGAGAAGGGAAGCATGGACAGCAACAATGACTGAAATGTGCTATGTAATAGAGTACACAAATTAAAGTCAGAACATTTTAGCTTTAGTTCCAATTTTGTCATTAAATATGTGACTATGGGCAAGTCACTTTCAGCGATGGTATTTGACAAAAAGGGTATGTGTGTGGGAGTATTGGACGAGATGAGTAAGTCCTAATGATTATTTTTGCTTCTCTTGGCAACAAGCTTTGCACAAAAGTAACATGTGTTTAAAATAATGTAGTATGATTTAGCGGTCAAAAACTTCTGTAATATTATGTAGTTGTTTTTATTTATTGATGGCATATTCTGGGTAATAGAGTATATTTATTTCCATAGTATAGGTGGTGAAACCAATAATATTCATAAACTTTCATTTTTCCTCAAAGATCAGTATGTATACTATACATATATAACTATCATCCAGACTCTCTGAATACTGATTTTATTCACTAGAGATGGGCCAATATGTATTGAGTATTTACTATGCTAGGAAGTTTGAAAGCAAGGATTCTGGAATCAGAAATGCCTGAATTTTAATCCTAACTGAAATTTCTTAGCTGTGACTTTGGACAATTTATATGACATTTGGGTGACAGAGAGAAGTTTGTGAGGAAAGCTTCAATTTTCTGAAGGTGAAACATATCTACTTAAATACTTTCCATGATTCCATTTCTGGAGCAAGGGTACTATAAAATATTTATGAATCTGGATTATAATGAAAATTATTAAGTAAAATGTCATTTATAATAATCAGAATATATATTAAGCTTATCTTATAAATTATCTAAGTTGATGGCAGAAAAGGTCATTAGCTAACATGATGAGTATACACTGTGGACTAAGACAGTCCTTAGAAGGAAAAGATATTTGGAATACTAAGTAAGAACCAATTCTCAAGGTAGGAAATCTTAAGCACTAAGTGAGGGATTTGGAGGCTCTGCTAATAGATGATGGACAGACAGGCCATTGAGCCCAAGATCCCACTGATAGAAGAGTGCAAGATATATTACACTCATTGTAGCAAATGGAAACCTTGAACAACCAACTAGAAAGATACTAGCTTCTAAGAGGCTCTGTTCCTGGAAATGCCATGGGAAGCATTCTGACTTTACAGATCTGCCTAGGAATCTTGGATAGCTGTTCAAATTGTTTTCATTGGATGTATAGTCTATGAGGATCTCTGTCCTTTAAGCCAAGGATCAACAGAAAAAGCCAGGCACATTTTCCCTCCGTTTCTCTTTTTGTTTCCTCTGCATAAATAAAAATGGGAAAAATAATCTTTTAAAACTAAACCTGTGGTTTTTATTTTTAGTTCCTGGATAGTTTTGAGGTAAAAAAAAATAATGGGTATTGGAAATTTAAATCCAACAAACAATTTAATTTTATATCAAAATGTGAAATGGCAATAATAGTAGGATCTCCTACATGAGACTGTTACATGATTTAAATGAAATAATAGATGAGTAACTAAGATAGAACTTAGTTACCTTGAGACTGGTCTCCACTTTGTCATACATTCAAAAGGAAAATAAATATGAATCCACATGAAATCTTTAAAAATTATGAACGTATTCTCTGAGAGTCTCTTGAAAGCACTTTGGAGGAGGTTAGACAGAAAACAATAATTTCTCTCTTTCTTCCCAAAGTCAAAAACCCCACAAGGCAGCTGCCCCAATCTTTTGTAATTCTCCTTCAACACCCTTCTCTAAACTATTCTTTCTTTCCTTCATCTTGGTTCTTTTCTCTTTTTCCCCCTCACCTACTGTGGCCCACTCATTATCCCATAAAGCAATCTGGTCTTAGTTCCCTTCAACTGAACTCCAATTGAATAGTTTTTTTCTAGTGATTTCCTCCAATCCCATGACCTTATATAACATTATATAACATATATATGCTAATGACCACCAAATTACCATATTCAACAAGTATCTACAGCATCTGATAACCACTACAGACTCATATCCAACTACCAACTTGGATGTTATCTCTAATTAACATGCCAAAAATGTAACCCTTGATTCCTGTCATCCCAAATGTTTTTCTCTTCCATTTTTCCCTATATCAACAAATTGCACCATCATCCATCCCTTTCTTAAAGGGAAGAGTTGACTTATCCTTTCTCTTAACCCATACGTTGAGCCTCTCAGGAAAGCCTTTTATTTCTAACTCAAATATGTCACAAATCTATCCACTTCCATCATCCTAAATCCAGACATAATCACTTCTCAAATGGTCTACCATAACAAATCACAAACTGGACTCATGATCATTGACACTTGACAGTGGTCTTTTAAAACAGAAGCCAGAGATTTTTTTTTTTTTTTAATTTATATCATGGAGTTCTTCTGCCTGAAACTCTCCAATGGCTTCCATTGCATTTGGAGCAAATCCCAAATTCCTGCAACCCATAAAGTCTTAAAACACCTGGTTTCTGCTTCCTACCCTTACAACCTCATTGCTTAGCACTTCCCCATCTCTCACTACCCTCAGACATCTTAGCTTTCCTTTTGTCTGATGCTTCCAGCAGGGACTTTGCAATCGCTCTGGACTCTTCCTCCTAGTTCCAAATGACTTCCTTTTTCATCCAGGGTTTAGGTCAAACATCACCACTAGTAAGAGCTTTTGCTTACCGTATTATCTTCCTTCAAATCAGCTTACCCTATCTTATTTTATTAACATTAGTCATAATTCTCAGGAATAATTTTGAAAATATATATGTATGTATATTTGTTTATTTTCTGTCTTCTGTTGGTTTTGCATATGTCTTATTTGAAGGTAAACGTCAGGAGGACAGGGGCCATATTTTTCATATCTACAGCTATAATTCCGTAGTCCAGAATACTTCATGGCAAAGTAGATATTTAATAGTTGTTAGTTGAGTGACTGACTGGACGAAGGACTTTAATTTTTTTTTAATTTTATTTTTTTATTGTCACTCACTTCTGCAGTGAATTGTTGTGGCCTCTAAGGACACCCAGGATTTCCTTTAGAAAACCTTTCTTCTCTATTTCCTGCTGCAATGAGAGAGATATTCAGATGCTGTTAGGCATAGTGTGGTCTTTCTTAACTGCGTTGTGTTTATCAAAGTTTCTTCTATTGCACCTTGAAGCCAAGGAATTAGAAAATGTTTTTGGGAGAAAATCCAGCAGCTTAAGACTTAATAGTCTCAGCGCTCTTCATGGTCTATGTCTATAATGAGAGAAGGAAGATGGGTGCCCAGTGAATTCTTTTCCTTATGTGTGTACCGCTTGCCACTAGTGAAATAATCACAAGTGTCACCAACCCCCAAGCACTGGACTGTTCTGCATTTGTTAGTGAATTGCATAATACATCCAGAGATCTATGAAGCACCAATAAATCAATGCCAGGGTCTGTACAGAAATTCCATTTGGGACCAAATCTGGCACAATGAAATCAAAGAAGCCATCACATTCATTCATTCTATTTCCTCTTGCATTACCCTCTTCATATTACTGCTGTCCCTTTCCCAACTCCTGCAACAGTGTCTTACCTGGACTCCCTGCATGTGCTCTTGTCCACCTTATGCAATGATTTTTTCAAACCTAAAATGTGACCATGTCTCTTACTTGCTTAAACATTTTAAATATTTCCCATTGTTAGGAGTTAGGATAAAGACCAAAATCCCTAGTAAGGCCTTTGAGTAGGGTGATCACATAATTTCCTCAGCACACTGGAATGCATTTAGGAGTGAAAGGGTATGTTATTAATTACACAGACAACAGGCATCAACTGAGACTGTTCTAAACTTACTGGGGCATATGTCTTTCTACTCTAAACCTCTGCATTTGTTTGTCCTCACCTTTCCCTCCAGCTTCATGTTTCATCTTACTTGCTCTTCCTTTTTACCCTTAGTCATACTCACCTTCTCCAAATTTTAAATTCTGTGTCATTTTAGCTGCAGAAGCACTTTTCCCTCTGCCTGGATTATTCTCGCATCTTCAGCCCCGCCCTTTTTTTGCATAGCTAATTACTTTTCTCGAGTGAAACCCTACTCTAATATCATGTGTCAGCTAATGATCATTTCTTCAGCAAACTTTACCCTGCCCGCCTCATTTAGCTAGTTTCCCCATTCCACACTCACTGTACCAGATACCTCACTGAAAATGCACTTACACTCCTCTGAAGTTTACATTTATTGATGTGGTTATTTCATCAATTCTGTTCCCCCAGCCCCACCAGACTATGGGAGCAACAGAAGGCTTGGCACTATTTTATCTCTGCATCTAGAAAAGTGCCTGAATCTCTATATGTAGAAAGTGCCCGACACATCATAATGCCTGCTGAATTACGAGTTGAGTATATTAATTAACACAGAATTTACACAGGGGATCTACATCTATATCTATATCTATATCTATATCTATATCTATATCTATATCTATATCTATATCT